>NC_086449.1:580202793-580515918 GCF_028390025.1 Pseudophryne corroboree
GTAGTCCACAAGTTTTGCGCATCATCAAAGAATGAAAAATGTAGCCAACACAGTATGTGTCTTTCTAAACATACTTGACACAGTTGCAACATGCATTACTGATATAGTGCCTATAATTGTGCCGGTAACATATAGTTCATTCAAATAGAGCATTATTTTGCTTGAAATTATCTGCCAGAAGCTACATGATTAATTAGTCATATATAGAAATAAAATTATCTGTAAAGGCACAATAAAAGAGACCTTTGTTAGTTGATTCCAGACTGTATACCATACAGAACATACGGAACCTTTGTAGCGGGCGTCCTGCTCTGCGCTGTCAGCGGGATCTCCCAGAAAGCTCCTTGACGTATGTTTCGCCATGGGGGCTTGCTCACAAGGAGAACAGCTCACACTTAGCGTCCTCCATGGGGCAACTTATATAGTGCTACTTCTGGTTTTGTGTGTCCGGACGTAAGCATCTGCCTGTATACACTAATTACCCCGTGGTGAAGGGGATGCGTAGGCGCTGCATAGTAAGTGGGAGGTATAGGCTATAGAGGGGGGAGGAGGAAAGTCTCGTAGCTACACTATCCTATGCACCGATAGTTGCAGCCTGTAGCCGGTAATTAAACGAGAGACATAAAAGCTTTACCATACCAATGGTGTTTTTAAAGTATATCACAAGATTATCAGACATTATGAGTGTCAACAGAGACGCTATGTGGGGGATAATCATAGCGGTGATAATAAGAATATAGCTAACAGATACTGTATACAATTGTGATGAAATGTTGTGAAGTGCAGGTGAGAAGGTGGGAACTTGAAAGTGTGATTTGTATAACAGTTGTGTATGGCCTGATTAGTAATGTGTCGCCTTGGAATTCGACAATACTGTGAACAATGATCATTGGTGTAGATAGTGATATTGAAGGGGGCTGGTCAAACACGCATTTGAAGATAGCGGTATGGGTGGCGCCTATTAACGAGATATGTGTAGTTATATCGTGTACGTTGATTATTTATAAAGCGAGTGAACAAAATAATAAGTAAGAGAGTAAGGGGTCTATTCATGTAGAAAACGAAAACAGAATTGCTACTTATCACTATACATTGCATCGCTTCGATGTGATGTATAGCTGTAATAAGTAGCAATTCATGTATACTCACCCTTCCGACGATGCGCTGCGGTGTCTGGGGCTCCTGCGGGGAGGTCATCTCCAGTGGTCCTTCCCAGCGATGCGCGGAGTCCAGCGGCGGGTCCCTTTGTGCATGCGCAGGGTGTTGACCTCCCGGCAGGCCGCAGTGGTTGCTGGGAGGTCGGGGGGCGGAGCCAGCGCAAGGTGCCGAGCTGCGATCAGGGAAGCATTGAGCTTCCTTGCCGTCTCTGCACCACAGTTCAGGTTATGCAGGGCCGTAACTACGTGTGTGCCAAGTGGGCTTGGCACACAGCGCAGTTGCCCTGAGGGCGCACGGCCAGCGGCATGTAATGAGTCAAATTGACTCATTACATGCCGCCTCTGCTGTGTGCGCCGTGCGGCGCGCTGGAGGGAGAAGAGACCAGCGCCGGGCAGCGGAGAAGGAGGAGGAGGGAGGGGGAGCAGGGAGCCGCAGCAGCGCTATTTCATTGGTAGTAAGCGCCGCTGCAGCATCCCCATCTCCTTCTGTATTGGCTGCCCGGCGCTGCTATGGATGCTGGGATGCGGTTCCTTCATCCCAGCATCCACAGCAGCGCCAGGCAGCCAATACGGAAGAAGAGGGGGATGCTGCAGCGGCGCTTACTACCAATGAAATAGCGCTGCTGCGGCTCCCTGCTCCCCCTCCCTCCTCCTCCTTCTCACCTCACTGCCTGCACCGAGAGGGAGATGCCAGCACGAGGAGCCTGTCAGCGGGGAGAAGGTAAGTATATCCCTCTCTCTCTTTCTCTCTCTCAGGGGGACACCGTCTGCCGCAATGTGTAAAAAGGGGGCCTGGCTGCCGCAATGTGTAAACCGCAATGTGTAAAAAGGGGTCCTGGCTGCCGCAATGTGTAAAAAGGGGTCCTGGCTGCCGCAATGTGTAAAAAGGGGGACTGGCTGCCGCAATGTGTAAAAAGGGGTCCTGGCTGCCGCAATGTGTAAAAAGGGGGACTGGCTGCCGCAATGTGTAAAAAGGGGTCCTGGCTGCCGCAATGTGTAAAAAGGGGTCCTGGCTGCTGCAATGTGTAAAAAGGGGTCCTGGCTGCCGCAATGTGTAAAAAGGGGGACTGGCTGCCATAATGTGTAAAAAGGGGGACTGGCTGCCGCAATGTGTAAAAAGGGGGACTGTCTGCTGTAATTTGTAAAAAGGGGGACGCTGTCTGCTGTAATGTATAAAAAGGGCTCTACCTGGTGTAGTGGCGCTACTGTGCAGCGTAATTTGAATAATGTAGACTACTGTGCACCGTAGTATGAATTGCTATTATTTTGTGGCCACGCCCCTTCCCCGTGAAGCCACGCCCTATAAATCTTTTGCACGCCTACGGCGCGCACTCCCCCTATCTTACATGGGGGGGGGGGGGGGGGGGCGCCACTGTCGTTTCTTGCACACAGCGCTAAAATGCCTAGTTACGGCACTGAGGTTACGCCATCCTGAGATGGCGAACCTGATCTCCATGGAGAAGCGGAAAGCAGAGCTTTCCGCACCTTCATGAATCGCACTCACCATACAAAGGTATGGTGATGCGATTCAGGCAGAGAGCGGGGGTACCGCTGCAGAAGTCAGAGACTTCTCCACGGTAACCCGCTCTGTGAATTGCAGTAGGCAGAGAAAAGCCCTGTTTAACGCAAAACAGGGGTTTTCAATGCTACATGAATAGACCTCTAAGACTGATTTTAATGAATCAAATAGAAAAATAGGGAAAAGAGGAGGGGGGCGGTTATAATTCATTATTAAATTATGTGAGAAGCGATTAGTGACTTACATGAAATATGAAATACAGTCACAGATGAAAAGAGAAATATTGTTGAGAGAGACCCTGGGGAGGGAACAGTGTCGGACTGGGGTATGAAGGGCCCACCGAGGGAATGTAGTGATAGGGGCCCATACTTTGGGGTGTGACCAGCCTACAAAGGGGGTGGGACCAGCCTCTACATAGGCTTGAAATGCACAATAGCCTTGTGCAGTGTAACGCAACATATCTACCATGTATAATACAAGTGCACAGTATGGAACCTGATTCCAAGAGGAAGGAGTGGGCCCTCAGGCAGTGGGGCCCACCAGTGAATTCCACTGTACCCCTGTGGGCCAGTCCGACCCTGGGAAGGAAGGGGGATCAGCAGTATTGGGGTATGTATAGCAGATACTGGTGAATGATACACAGTGGGTTATGTGGGAGTGATAGTGAGCCATGTTATGTGTTGTGAATATAATTAACAGAAGGAGATGAGGGATGTGCACAAACCATGATGTCAAATAGTACAAAGAGCCTAATTCAGATCTGAACGCAGCTGCAAATTTGTTAGCTAATGGACAAAAATGTGCACTGCAGGGGGGGGGCAGATATAACATTTGCAGAGAGAGTTAGATTTGGGTGGGTTATTTTGTTTCTGTGCAGGGTAAATAGTAATACTGGCTGCTTTATTATTACACTGCAATTTAGATTTCAGTTTGAATACACCCCACCCAAATCTAACTCTCTCTGCACATGTTATATCTGACCCCCCCTTCCCCCCTGCGGTGCACATGGTTTTGCCCATTAGCTAACAAATTTGCTGCTGCGATCAGGTCTGAATTAGGCCCAAGATCACATTATGTGTAGTCTAGTTTTTAAGAATCCAGAAACGGGCTAAGGGGTCTATTTATTAACATTATTTTTACTAAAATTATGTGAAAAAGGGTGTTTTCTGTTTTCACACCCTTTTCACATTATTTTAGTATCACCTGAATGTATTAAAGGGCATTTGGAGCATTTTTCATGAAAAACTGCTCCAAATCCTTTAATTCACTTTTTTTTAGTAACCCAAATCGCATTCCCCATACTTATAATGGGAAATGTGATGTGGTCAAATTTAGTTAAAAAAAAATGTGAAAAAATACCGCAGTGTGCCCTATGATAAGTTCACAGGGCAGCACTGCGATGTGCAGCCTTTTGCCCAGCTTTCTCTGCCCTTTTTCTACTCACCTGTTCAGGGAGCCGGTGTCCACTGCTCCGGTGAGCGCTGCCGGGTGCCGGGTCCCCCATATGCTGCGCTGTGACCCCGGTGCAGTAAAGTGATGCTGCAAAGCGGCAGTGCACTTTACAGCACCGGGGGTCACAGCGCAGGAGAAGGACCCGGCGTCCGGCAGCCTCCTGCAGCAGTGCGGGCCGGCTCCCTAGCAGGTGAGTATATTGATCTTCTGGGATGGGGTCCGCGGTGCACGGGGGTAGTCACGATGGGGGGGGGGGGCAACCGGGCGGCGGCAGTAGCGGCGATGTCAGTGGGGGCGGCGCATGCGCAGCAGGACATCAGGGTGTTTTTTACGAAAAATACCCCGATGATGTTGCGAAGAGGCATCGCAGGAACAGAGCTTGACCAATCAATTATTGCAGTGTGAGTTTGGGCAATTTTATCACCTGTCATCCACATCCTGGATGCGGATGGTGATAAATAGGCCCCTAAAGCTGTTATATTCATTGAGGCCTTGAGGTACAACTGTCCCGAGTGTGAAGCCACTCTGTTTCCTTCCTCAGCAGAACATTATTCAAATCTCTTCCTCTGATGTTCAATCTTGCTCTTTGAAGGCCAAATGCTTGTAGGAAACGTGGGTCACTATTATGTGTCAGGAGAAAGTGTTTGGCTACAGAGGTGATCTTTTTCATTTTTCCAATTTTGCTACGGCATTCCGGATGTTTCCAGTTCCTAACGACTGTTGCAGATTTTGATACAATTGGAGAATTGCCCAATGTTTATTGATAATGAACTTAACCTGTTTCCATTCTTGTCAGAATTCTCCTATGATTCTGATTGATCCTGACTCATCTGTCTTCTTCTGTTTGGGGAAAATCACACTGTCTCTGTTAGTCCGCATTGCAGAATATTTTGCTGTTTTGACTAGGCGATTTGTTAATTCATGGGTTTTGTGTCAAATTATCTGTGTGTCTATATTTAACCTTTTAATATTTTTGGAGCACCCTTTACTCTAATTTTACATTGCAATAATTAATTAAAAGTTAAGTTTTATTGTAACAAAGGTCTTCCTGTGTCTGCTCTACATTACTACATTACCATTGTGTCATCTTTTCTCTTTAGATTCAGCACAGAACCTTTGTAATTGTGGTGGATTGCAATGATAATGCACCTATATTTTACAATACCCCGTACGAAGCCAAAGTCCTTGAGGTACTGTATGCAATATTATAATCTATATGTAATTAGTGCACTTATTTCAAAGTATATTGGGCATAAGGCACTTGTGCATGCGCAGAATCCCTGCTTTCATCACACATCGAAATTAACTGAATATCTTTATTGATTATTTACTGCTTTATATGGTCCACACTGCTTAGATTAGGTACAGTACATGGATTTTCCAGGCTCTCCGAATATGGCACCTGCACAGAAGTCTTTACTATCTTCTGGGCCGGTGCCTTCTTTCCAAATATTTACAGTACAAGGCCACCCTTGACACGCTCATGTTTTTTAATTTGTTTTTAGTGGCAGGGATACATGTTTGTGTAAGGTATTACACTATGGTATTATTTGCATTCCCTATGGTTGCTGATTTGAATTGGATAACCCAGAGGTTCTCAAACGCGTTCCTTAAGACACCCTATCGGTCGAGCTTTAAAGTATATCCATGGCTCAGCACAGATGGTTAAATCAAATTGGCTGAGGTGCTAATTAAGTAACCTGTGGCCAAGCATGGATAGTCTTAAAACCTGGACCATTGGGGAGTCTTGAGGACCGCATTTGAGAACCTCTGGGATAACCAATAAGGTAGAACATAAAAAACAATGATAAACAGATAAGTTTATTTATGCTTCTATTCAGTTTGAGTCAAATTCAAAACGCCATGTTGTGAGCACACACTGGGAATGATTCAGTGATGGGCCACCACCCCATCTTTCATAAAAAAGAATAAAGATTTTTAAAAAGCATTTAAATGTATTTTAAATTGACTTTAATGCTTAACTTTATTCAAATGTACAAATAAAATACTAAATACATATACCGATGTACTGGATTAAAATAGAAGTGTTTTTTTACCTTTGGCTCTAGGTATGCACTTTTATTACTTGGAAATTAACAAATGGATACATATACAAAAAAGTTGGAATAGAAAAACATGTCGGAAAATGTCAAGGCCACTGCCAGTTGGAGGCCCGAAGAAATTAACCCACTAGCCCCCCCCCCCCCCCCCCCCCCCCGGTAGTGCCTATACAGTAGTATGGGTGCTACATCTTTGCATGCAGTGGCTGTGCTATATTATGATAATGTGTCATAAGGACATCTTGTGTTAATAGATGCCTCCTGACGGCTTCCCTAATCTGCTGCTGCATCCATAGACACAATAGCAGATCGCTCTGTGTGAACATCAGTCATCTGGGTATCTCTCAGGTTGCTGAGGGTGGGCGATGCTTTCACGCAAAGTTGCGTCCAGGGATACAACCACTGGCCTCGACATGCCCAGAAAACAGGGACGACACCCCCTGTTTTCAGGAACATTGGCTGTCGCAGCCCCTTCCCTGGCCCCAAATGACCACAACAGTCAGTCATACTGCAGCTTAGGGAGCACTGTCACCATTGCCACAGACAGAAATCTGCAGATGTGCACAAATCATTGAGTTTGCATACATATCTGAATCTGCCCAACTTTTATTAAAATATAACACCAGTATGTATTTGAGGTGCCAGAAGTATATATACTTGCCAGAGGTATCCTGTAACTCCAGGATACAAAACTAACAGAAGATAGTTTATTTAGCATGTCATCACAATGTTTATGGCTGCCATAGTTTCAAGCATACACAAATTGAATTCACAGTCAATCACCTTTTCAATGTTAAAATTCCACAAACAAGTGCCAAAATGACATCGGAATGAGGTCATCATGTAGATATTACTAAGTAAAAATACGTGTAAAGTACAATGTACAAACATTAACTACTGAAAAAACACTGGTAGTGGCAAGAATTAAGAAGTAAAACATTTAGTACTAAAAATTAGTTGCACAGTCCCATCAAATGATAGTAATCATAACAATGGCTAATAAACAAAATAAGAGAATATCTAATACTGCAGTTATGAACGTATTGCAAATGGGGTTATTTATAAAGTAACCAGTACCTACATAACTCTACCAGATCTGAAGTAATATAAGTTAATGTTTATTGATAACCTTTAAAATTGTTTTGATTGGCCATTGAAATCTGTGATGAATGGCACTATGAAGTTGTTCTTGGTGTCCTAACATGTAATGGTGTTTCTTTTTTAAATAAAGGTACTCTTGTTTCAGATTTTCACAATACTTTAGACAGTAAACTCTTTCTCTGAATCTTTTAATTAAAAAAGCAGCATGTTCATTAAACAACTATTTCTTTCATATTCTCCTAAATTGTACTATTTTGATACTTCTGACCTATATGACATTATGTTAGTTTGTGTGCATGAGGTAGTTGTTTGAATCTACATTTTTAAAGTGGGTCTTGGTTTGATGCTTTTCGCTTGAGAGTAGATTGCCAAATCTTAACAGACTATGGAGTATTTGCTGTATGTCCATGCGAATTTAAGACTAAGAGGATTGTTGTTTAAATAATTTAAGAAGATTTAAGATTTTCCTTCCCTCCTTTCCAAATCAAAATTTATGTCAATATATTTGCACCAAAGGATTAGGTTCACTCTATGGGGATTATTTTTTACAAATGTAGTTATGCTCTCAATGTCACATGAATAAGTTAGCATAACTTGGAGCAAAATGAGTCCCCATGGCTGTGCCTTATGTTTGCAGATAAAATTAGCCCAGAAGTTTAAAATAAATGTGTTGTAAAATAAAAGAGAATTGTATTTGGTCAGCCTCTAAAAACTCTTTTTTATGGTGATTGTGTGGATTCCGGTCTTGATTATGCCTTATGCAAACATAAAGTGATGAAACATTTTGTTAAAAAGTTTATAATCTTATTGGATTTCTTCTGGTATGATAGAATTATATCCACAGACTGAAGGAATATGTTAGTATATCTGGAAAGGCCACAGGTCAATGACTCTATTCCAGATATAATTGGCCTCCCTGGAGGGTTAATTGGAGTTTGTGGTTGATAAATTAATGTTAATGCATCTTTGACATAATAAAGGCCACTGATAGTCATACAATAAACGATGATAATAAGGAATAATAATTTTTATTTTTTTATTCTAGAATGAGACACTGGGATTTGTAATCATCCAGGTTACTGCAGAAGATTATGACGCAAACAGATTGACACAGGTCACCATCACAATTGAGGAGGTAAAAAATAAATTGCTATCAATTACTCAGTTGCAGATCAAAAATATCATTTTAAAATTATCTTTTATAGTTGGGTGTATCTCATACGCAAATTATGCTATTTAGCATTAAGAAGTGGACCCAATTCTGAATAGCCTGTGCCTATCGGGTGAAGGGGACACTTTTATTTGTATGTTTATTTGTTAGAAATCTGCCATTTTAGTAAACTCAGAGGCTCTTACATCCCAGTGAAAAGGACTAAATGTACTAATCTTTGCATAGGTTAGACTGGTGGTGAAAAATAGGATCCAAAACAATGCAGTGTGCCAGTTTTTTTTACATTAACCAGCACAGGGCCTCAACCAAATGCCAAGTCTTTGGGAAAAATGGTGCGGTGGGCATTTTCCAAGTGTGTTTTGTGCATGCGCAATAGGTAAAAATTGCCAGGAAAATGGCTACCATGCCACCTAGTGGTCAGAGTCCATGTCACTGCCTGCTAGAGAGGAAGTGGCCTAGATGGAGACTGCACACGGAACCCCTCCTCTCTTAATATGCTCTTCCCTGCTTGTGTAGGCTATTGCAAGTTACAGGAAAGTGTGGGGGGTTGGGGAGGACCCATATACTTGTTTATTCTTATTTTTCAGCCTAGGCTGGTGCATTCTTTTTAAAAATCGACATAATTTTTATCGTTTTTATACATAAATGTATGTACAGATCCTCTGTAAAGTATTTCTTCAAACTCATCTGCCAGGCCATTTATTTGGGTGGGTTTGGATGTGGTTTTGGTGCCGGTTGAAAACCACCACTTAGTAAATCTGGGGTTTCTTTTCTTGTAATAGAAAAACCATCAATGGTTATTCAATATTAATTTCTGTTCTAAATTGTGGTTTCTAGACAGTTTCCAGTCAATTTAAGCTTTGATAAATCTAGGGGTATCAAAACCACCAGAGATGTAACACTGACAATTATTAAATCTGTCCCTTAGTGCCAAGTCTTGAGCAACTGAGAAAAGCATATTAGGGTATATTTAAAAAGTGTCATTTTGAGCTTCTTGTCGGTTTTGCTACCTGCAGATATATGTTTCTAAAGTCCAAACTGATGGGAAACCCCCGAAGAACCACACTTTAGAATATAATAGAACATTGGTTCATCTCCAATGTTTTTCACATTACAAGTATTGTAACCCTGAATTTACTAGGTGTCAGCTTTAGAAACTACCAAAAAAACTGCAGACAACCCCACCCAAATAAATAAGATTTCCCCAGAGATGTGTGCTGAGCGATCTAGCACAGACCGCTCAGCACACATCTCTCCCCCCACTCAGCACAGCGCAAAGTGTGCTGAGTGAAGGGGGTGGACACGGGGGGCCACTCATTTCACCCAGCGGTGAAATGTGCGACCTGCTAGATAGTGCCTGCATGCAGACCAATCTAGCACCATCGATAGCGACGCATGGGACCGCGCATCGCTGTCGTCGGCACCCCTATACATGGAGCGATGTTCTAAGCAATCTAGTCAGATTGCTTAGAAATGAGCTGAACATCGCTCTGTGTGTACTCCCCTTTAGAATGTATTTGTATTAAATAAAGAGGCATTATTTTAGGATATGGATATCATGTATCTAGCCATAATATAAGAAACACTCATCATTGAAAATATTTTTAAGCACCAACTAACAATTAATTCATGTTGTCCAGTTAATATAACTAATATTGCTCTCTTAATAAAATTAAACAAAAATGATCCCAATAATATATTAATAAAATAGTACTTTGAGAATTATCCATGTAAAAGTATCTGCCTCCTTATGCAATACATAATAAATACCTTCATTATATGTATGTTGTGACTCTTTTGCTTCTGTTTGTCCAGATAGATGTGTGCGTTTTACAGCAGTATTATGATGGTTTTATGGCTATTTATCAAAATCCTATAATAAAAACAAGCACGAAACTGATGTAAAACAAATGGACACTGATGGTCGTTTACAAAAACCCCATCAAAACTGCTGTATAGTAAATACAGTGCTTGGTGTTTCATTTGACCGAGAGGCGCAGGGGTTTAAAAACCCTGCAAATTGATGCTTAGTAAATATTGACCCCCTTGCCATCATCAGGAGTGTTCAAACACTTATATTTCATTTGTAAGGTGATTTTTGCCATACTGAAAGAGGATGCTTTCTCTTATACCCTAGAGGATGCTGGGGTCCATATTAGTACCATGGGGTATAGACGGGTCCACCAAGAGCCATGGGCACTTTAAGACTTTAATAGTGTGGGCTGGCTCCTCCCTCTATGCCCCTCCTACCAGACTCAGTTTAGAAAATGTGCCAAGAGGAGCCGGTCACAGCTAGGGGAGCTCCTAGAGCTTCTTTGTTTTTTTTTTAAGACTATTTAGGCACAGGGAGGCTGCTGGCAACAGCCTCCCTGCTTCGTGGGGCTTAGGAGGGGAGTAGTGTCCAACCCTCTGAGGTTAATGGCCACTATCTCCGCTGACAGGACACTGAGCTTCTGGGGGTGATGATCGTTAGCCCCAGAGGTGACCGCGCACTCCCCAAGCATGCCGCCACCCCCTAACAGAGCCAGAAGATTGTGGTGGTGAGTGTGTCTCCAGTGACCCGACAAGCGGGGAGCCGGTGTGTATGGCGGCTACAGGGTTAGGAGCGCAGTACTGACACTGCGCTCTGGAAGGCTCAGCGGTACAGATGCGGTGCTGTGAGGGGCGCCCTGGGCCAGCGCGATACCCTTTCAACTGGTCACTCCGGCTATCAGGGGCTTCGGTTACACTGCTAGTGCTATTACCTCAGGCCAGTATAAATATTTGAAATGTGCGGGAAGACGCACCATGTTCAGGGGGCGGAGCTTCTCAGAGCAGACCCAGCAGCTCACCGGCACCATTTTCTCTCTGCAGATCCACACGCTGAGACGCTGACAGGGACTCCAGATATCCTGTGCGGTACCAGGGGGTGGTAGAAGGGAGGGTGGAGGCTATATATTAACTGTGTAGTTCTATTAAGGGTGCACAGTCAGTGCCAGGCAGTTATTCTATAACCAAGCTCTGTGTTTCTATGAAAGTACTTGGGGGGAAACTGCAATTCCCTGTGTGTGTGTATGCTAATTTCTCACATAACCATGTCCAGGGACTCTGTGTCTTGTGCGGCAGAATATGTATCTTCTCCAGAGGAATCCATTCCATGTACGCAGGAATGTCATATTTTGTCTCAGCCTTCTGAATCCGAGCCCCAGTGGGTGGCTTCTATTAAAGGAATGATATCCCAGATTTCTACTACAATTGTGCATTACGAGACTGAATCAGAGGTTTTAAAACAATCTGTGGAGGTTTTGTCTGGTTCTGTCCCCACTGCCTCAAAATCCCCTGGTGTATGACCAAAGAAGTGTGCGCTTGCTCAGATTATGCAAGTCGACACGGACACCGACTCTGACATGGCAGACGGTGATGCGGATATGCGGGGGGTGAGGCTTCCCTGGCAAGAGGGGTGCAACTCATGATTGAGGCTAATAGGTATGTGTTACACATTCCTGACAAACCACCTGAACAGGTAGAGGAGGCTTCCTTTACAGACAATAAGAAAGCCTCCCTGACCTTCTAAGAAATGAAACACATTATTTGAAAAACCTGGGAAAATCCAGAGAAAAAATTCCAGATCCCAAATAGGGTTCTTGTGACTTTTCCTTTCCCTGAGGATTATAGAAAAAAGTGGGAAACCCCACCTATAGTAGACGCTTCTGTATCTAGACTGTCTAAAAAGGTGGTTTTACCTGTCCCTGGGTCTACTGCTTTGAAAGAACCGGCAGACCGCAAGATTGAAACTACGCTCAAATCCATATACACTGCTTCAAGAGTGGTGTTAAGGCCCACTATTGCCTGTGCATGGATTTCTAAAGCCATAGTAAAGTGGTCAGGCACATTACTAGAGGATTCTATGGATAGAAGTGACATTGAATTGTTTTTACGTAACATACAGGATTCGGTGGGTTTCATGGTGGAGGCCATGAAGGACCTGGGTAATCTGACTGCAAAGACATCGTCCATGGCTGTCTCAGCACGCAGTGGACTCTGGCTACGCCAATGGTCTGCAGACGCAGAATCCAGGAGAAGTGTGGAGAACCTACCCTTCACAGGTCAGCCTCTATTTGGGGAAGCATTGGATGCGTGGATTTCCATGGCAACCGCTGGTAAGTCAACCTTTCTTCCCTCAGCATCTCAGACGATGAAGAAACCTTTTTCTACATCCTCTATGCAGTCCTTTTGGTCTACAAAAGCTAAAAAGTCCAAGACTCCTATCACTTTCTTCAGAGGTGGGCGAGCAAAATCCAAAAAAAAGACACCTGCAGGTTACCAAGACCAGAAACCTGCCTCTTTGTCCTCAAAATCCTCAGTATGACGGGGGACCTCCCTGCCTGGAGAACGGGCAGGTGAGAGCGAGGCTCAGATGTTTCAGTCACGTCTGGGTGTCGTCCGGTCTGGATCCCTGGTACAGAATATTGTGTCTCAGGGGTACAAACTGGACTTTAAAGAGCTCCCACCCCACAGGTTCTTCAAATCAGGCTTGCCAGCTTTGCTGACAGAAAGGGCTATCCTTCAGGAAGCCATTCAAAAATTGGAAAGGTCCGATTGAGGCGCCATATAAATAAAGGATAATAATAATAATAATAATAATAATAATAATAATAATGTTATTGTTCCAGTTCCACCTCATCTGGTAAACCAGGGTTACTATTCAAATCTATTTGTGGTACTGAAACCGGATGGTTCAGTCAGAGCAATTTTGAACCTGAAGTCGCTAAATCCTTATCTGAGGGAATTCAAGTTCAAAATGGAGTCTCAGAGCGGTGATCTCAGGGCTGGAGCAGGGAGAGTTTCTGGTGTCCTTAGACATCAAGGATGTGTACCTCCACATTCCGATTTGGCCGCCACACCAGGCTTATCTCAGATTTGCGCTGTTGGACTGTCACTATCAGTTCCAGGCACTGCCGATCGGCCTCTCCACAGCACAGAGGGTATTCACCAAGGTAATGGCAGAGATGATGATTCTCCTCCGCAGGCAGGGGGTGAATATAATCCCTTATCTGGATGATCTGCTGATAAAGGCATCTTCCAGGGAGAGGTTGTTGCAGTCCATTGCTCTCACGACTCTACTGCTCAGGAAATATGGATGGATCCTGAATCAGTCACATTTGGAGCCGACAAGCAGATTATCTTTCCTGGGGATGATCCTCGACACGGAAGTGCAGAGGGTATTTCTACCAGTGGAGAAAGCGTTGGTGATCCAAACTATGGTCTGGGATGTCTTGAAACCTTCCCGGGTATCGGTTCATCAGTGCATTCGCCTTCTGGGAAAGATGGTTGCCTCCTACGAGGCTCTTCAGTATGGAAGATTTCATGCACTGTCCTTCCAACTGGATCTCCTGGACAAGTGGTCACGGTCTAATCTGAACATGCACCAGAGGATACGTCTGTCGCCAAAAGCCAGGATTTCACTCCTGTGGTGGCTACAATTGCCTCACCTTCTAGAGGGCCGCAGGTTCAGGATTCAGAACTGGATCCTTCTAAACATGGGTGCAAGTCTCAGAGGTTGGGGCGCAGTCACCCTAGGGGAAACCTTCCAAGGAAGGTGGTCAAGTCTGGAATCCATTCTTCCAATCAACATTCTGGAACTAAGGGCCATGTACAACGGTCTCCTACAAGCGGCACATCTTCTACAAGATCGGGCCATTCAGGTGCAGTCGGACAATATAACGACGGTGGCCTCCATAAACCGACAGGGCGGAATGAAGAGCAGAGCTGCAATGTCAGAGGTAAAAAGAATCCTCCTCTGGGCAGAAAGGCACGCGTTTGCATTGTCAGCAATCTTCATTCCGGGAGTGGACAGCTGGGAAGCGGACTTCCTCAGCAGACACGATCTCCATCCAGGAGAGTGGGGCCTCCATCCGGAGGTGTTCATGGAGGTGATAAATCTTTGGGGTGTACCTCAAATAGATATGATGGCCTCCCATCTCAACAAGAAGCGTTGGAGGTACTGTTCCAGGTCAAGGGTCAAGAGACCCACAAGCAGTGACGGTGGACACCCTGGTAACTCCATGGGTGTTCCAGTCAGTGTATGTGTTTCCCCCACTTCCACTCATTCCAAAAATTCTAAAACTCACAAAGAGAACAAGAGTTCAGGCAATCCTCATTGCTCCGGACTGGCTAAGAAGGGCTTGGTACGTGGATCTTCTGGATCTACTGGCGGAAGACCTGAGGCCTTTTCCTCTTCGGGAGGACCTTCTGCAACAGAGGCTGTTCGCTTATCAAGACTTACCACGGCTACGTTTAACGGCATGGAGGTTGAACGCCAGACATTAGCTCAGAAGGGCATTCCGAACAAGGTTTTTCCTACCCTGATACAGGTTAGGAAAGGAGTAACGTCTAAACATTATCATCGCATTTGGAAAAAGTATGTATCTTGGTGTGAATCCAAGAAGTTTTCTACGGTGGAGTTTCAACTGTGTCCGTTTCTCTTCTTCCTGCAAGCAGGTGTGGATATGGGCCTGAGTTTGGGATCCATAAAGGTCCAGATTTCGGCCTTGTCCATTTTCTTCCAGAAACAACTGGCTTCCCTCCCATTGGTTCAGACTTTCTTGAAAGGGGTTCTGCACATCCAGCCTCCCTTTGTGCCACCTACGGCACCCATGGATCTTAATGTGGTGTTACAGTTCCTCCAATCGGATTGGTTCGAGCCTCTACAGGAGGTTGAGGTCAAGTTTCTCGTGGAAGGCTGTCACTTTGTTGGCCTTAGCTTCTGCTAGATGTGTGTCGGAGTTGGGGGCTTTGTCTTGTAAAAGCCCCTACTTAATCTTCCATGAAGATGGAGCTGAGCTCCGGACACGTCAGCAGTTCCTTCCAAAGGTTGTGTCGGCTTTTCATATCAACCAACCTATTGTGGTGCCAGTTGTTACTGACTCCTCAATTTCGTCAAAGTCCTTGGATGTTGTAAGGGCTCTGAAAATCTATGTGGAGATGACTGCTCGTCACAGAAAATCAGACTCTCTGTTTGTCCTGTATGATCTCAAGAAACTTGGGTGTCCTGCTTCTAAGCAGACGATCTCTCGCTGGATCAGGGTCACTATCCAGCATGCATATTCTATGGCAGGATTGCCGTGTCCCAAATCTGTTAAGGCCCACTCTACTTGTAAGGTGGGTTCTTCTTGGGCGGCTGCCTGGGGTGTCTCGGCTTTACAGCTTTGCCGAGCGGCTACTTGGTCTGGGTCGAACACGTTTGCTAACTTCTATAAGTTCGATACTTTGGCCACTGAGGACCTAAGGTTTGGTCAATCGGTTCTGCAGGAGCCTCTGCGCTCTCCGTCCCATTCTGGGAGCTTTGGTACATCCCCATGGTACTAATATGGACCCCAGCATCCTCTAGGACGTAAGAGAAAATAGGATTTAAATTACCTATGGGTAAATCCTTTTCTCGTAGCCCGTAGAGAATGCTGGGCGCCTGCCCAGCGCTTCGTGATCCTGCAGTGGTTACTTAGTTAAGTACTGCTTTGTTTTTGGTTAAGTACTGTTTTGTTACTTGGTTAAGTATTCTTGTTCAGCATTTGCTGAGTTTTCAAGCTGGTTAGCTTGGTTTGCCTTGTATGTGTAAGCTGGTGTGAATCTCGCCACTGTCTGTGTAAAGTCCTTCTCTCGAAGTTGTCCGTCTCCTCGGGCACAGTTTCTAGACTGAGTCTGGTAGGAGGGGCATAGAGGGAGGAGCCAGCCCACAGTATTAAAGTCTTAAAATGCCCATGGTTCTTGGTGGACCCGTCTATACCCCATAGTACTAATATGGACCCCAGCATCCTCTACGGACTACGAGAAAAGGATTACCGGTAGGTAATTAAAATCCTATTTTTTCTTGTGTCCTGTATATTTAATATGAACTTGGATGAGCAGATAATAGCTGCTTTCAGTCATTTTAGAAAATGCATAAAGTATCTGTATGAAATTAAAAGGGACCAAAAGCCTTGCTGGTGCTGTAAATACTGTCTGCAATCTCTTTATTAGGAGTAATGGCAGTGGTGCAAGTAACTTGGTAACATTGGTGTACCATTAAGAAATTAGTAGCTGGTACGCCATACCCCATACACCATAGCTGGCACTATTAGCTGCACCAATGAGCAAGTTACAGTGCGCAGCGGCGATATAGACGGACTACGGGCTGTAAGTGACTGGGGGCTGTAGTCCATGATAGGCGTCCATATGTAGACTAACGGACCTTCGGCATATACTGACGGACTCTCACATTAGCTTAGGGAAGAAAGTTGGCTGCTGTGGACAAAAGGAAGAGCAGCCGAAGATGCGTCTGACTCAGGATCACACAATATGCTGTTAGTGGTGGATTGGATATTAGATATTATTCCTCTTCTCATCAGCACTAAGCACATTATTACATTCTGACCCTGCTTTTCTAGGTCATACCAAGTAATACGGAATCTGACCTCTTCTACATCCAACCCTATGGCCTTCCAACAATTGGTAACATTACACTTAATGGTACGTTGAACTACAACAGCAAGAGCTCCTTCTACCAATTAAAGCTAAATGCAACGGTAAGTTAATAAACATGAAGAAATTCTTATCACAGAATATAATGTGTATTGTTTTTAGGAATTCTGGTCTCCGCTTTTATTCTTTAGGCCGACAAACGAACACATGGATTGGAGTATCCGCACTAGGAGGGTCATTCAGATGTGATCGCTGCTGTGCGTTTTCACACAGGTCATAACAGCTCATGCATATGCACCACAATGCACACGTGCGTCGGACAACAACAATGGGTATCACCGGTCAGCGACGGGATGGTGCGAAAAATCCAGTTGCGCGGGCGTTCGCAAGGTGATTGCCAGGAGGAGGCCGTTTGTGGGTGGTAACTGTCCATTTACTGGGAGTGTGTGGAAAAACACTGGCATGCTGAAGCGTTTTCAGGGAGGGTGTCTGACGTCAGCTCCGGCCACGATCAGCCTGATTCTATCACACTGGAGGAGTAATTCCTGGGCTGCGCAGAGACTGTACGCACAGAGTTTTAGCAGCTCGGCGTACACATAGTAATGCACACTTGCACAGCAAAAATACACTCCCCCTGTAGGCGGCGACTGTCTGAACACAGGACAGCAAAAAATGCAGCCCAGCGATCAGATCTGAACAGGGCCGTAACTACGTGTGTGCCAAGTGGGCTTGGCACACAGCGCAGTTGCCCTGAGGGCGCACGGCCAGCGGCATGTAATGAGTCAAATTGACTCATTACATGCCTCTGAAGTATGCGCCGTGCGCCGCCGCCGCGCTATGGAGGAGAGCTACAGCGCCGGGCAGGTGAGAAGGAGGAGGAGGGAGGGGGACTGGAGCCGCAGCAGCACTATTCATTGGTAGTAAGCGCCGCTGCAGCATCCCCCTCTCCTTCCGTATTGGCTGCCCGGCGCTGCTGTGGATGCTGGGATGCGGTTCCTCCATCCCAGCATCCACAGCAGCGCCGGGCAGCCAATACGGAAGGAGAGGGGGATGCTGCAGCGGCGCTTACTACCAATGCTGCGGCTCCAGTCCAGTCCCCCTCCCTCCTCCTCCTTCTCACCTGCCTGCACCGAGGGAGCTGCACGAGGAGCCTGTCAGCGGGGAGATGGTAAGTTTGTATCTCTCTTTCTCTCTCTCTCTCTCTCTCTCTCAGGGGGACACCGTCTGCCATAATGTGTAAAAAGGGGGCCTGGCTGCTGCAATGTGTAAAAAGGGGGACTGGCTGCCGCAATGTGTAAAAAAGGGGCCTGGCTGCAGCAATGTGTAAAAAGGGGGCCTGGCTGCCGCAATGTGTAAAAAGGGGAACTGGCTGCCGCAATGTGTAAAAATGGGGACTGGCTGCCACAATGTGTAAAAATGGGGACTGGCTGCCGCAATGTGTAAAAAGGGGGACTGGCTGCCGTAATGTGTAAAAAGGGGGACTGGCTGCCGCAATGTGTATAAAGGGGGACACCGTCTGCCGTAATGTGTAAAAACAGGGATGCTGTCTGCCGCAATGTGTAAAAAGGGGGACTGGCTGCCGCAATGTGTAAAAATGGGGACTGGCTACCACAATGTGTAAAAAGGGGGACTGGCTGCCGCAATGTGTAAAAAGGGGGCCTGGCTGCAGCAATGTGTAAAAAGGGGGCCTGGCTGCCGCAATGTGTAAAAAGGGGGACTGGCTGCCGCAATATGTAAAAATGGGGACTGGCTGCCACAATGTGTAAAAAGGAGGACTGGCTGCCGCAATGTGTAAAAAGGGCGACTGGCTGCCGTAATGTGTAAAAAGGGGGACTGGCTGCCGCAATGTGTATAAAGGGGGACACCGTCTGCCGTAATGTGTAAAAACGGGGATGCTGTCTGCTGTAATGTGTAAAAAGGGGACGCTGTCTGCCGTAATGTTAAAAAGGGGACGCTGTCTGCTGTAATGTGTAAAAAAGGGAACGCTGTCTGCCGCAATGTGTTAAAAGAGAGACTGTCTGCTGTAATGTGTAAAAAGGGGGACGCTGTCTGCTGTAATGTATAAAAGGGGCTCTACCTGGTGTAGTGGCGCTACTGTGCAGCGTAATTTGAATAATGTAGACTACTGTGCACCGTAGTATGAATTGCTATTATTTTGTGGCCACGCCCCTTCCCCATGAAGCCACGTCCCTATATATTTTTCACGCGCCTACGGCGCGCACTGCCCCTATCTTACATGGGGGAGGGCGCCAATGACGTTTCTTGCACACAGCGCTAAAATGCCTAGTTACGGCACTGGATCTGAATGACTTCCTAGGAGCCTTATTCAGGTTTGTTAGCAAACAAAAAAAGTTAGCAATTGGACAAAACCATGTTGCAGTATGGGTGGGGCAGATGTACTTTGGGGGTAATTTTGAGTTGATCGCTCTCTAGCAATTTTTAGCAGCCGTGCAAACGCTATGCCGCCGCGCACTGGGAGTGTATTTATGCTTACCAGAAGTGCGAACGGTTGTATCGCAGAGCGCCTGCAAAAAATTATGTGTAGTTTCAGAGTAGCTCAAAACCTAATCAGTGCTTGCGATCACTTCAGACTGTTCAGTTCCGGATTTGACGTCACACACCCGCCCAGCGTTCGCCCAGCTACACCTGCGTTTTCCGTGGCACGCCTGTGTTTTTCCGAACACTCCCTGAAAACGGTAATTTGCCCTCTAGAAATGCCCACTTCATGTCAATCACTCTGCGGCAACCAGTGCGACTGAAATGCATCGCTCGACCCTGTGCAAAGCTGCATCGTTGGTTGTGCCCGTATGCTACGCGTGCGCATTGCGCCGCAGATGCATGCGCAGAACTGCCGTTTTTTAGCCTGATCGCTGCGCTGCGAACAAATGCAGCTAGAGATCGACTCGGAATGACCACCTAAGTGCAGAGAGATTAGATTTGGGTGGGGTGTGTTCAAACTGAAATTTAAATTGCAGTGTAGAATTAAAGCAACCAGTATTTACCATGCACAGAAACAATATAACCCACCAAATCTAAATTTCTCCACCCATATTACATGTGCCCCACCTGCAGAGCAATATGGTTTTGCCTAATTGCTAACTTTTTTGGTTTGCTAACAAACCTGAATGGTTCCGGTATGAGTGGTCGACCATGTTATGGTCGACACTCAATAGGTCGACCACTATTGGTCGACATTGACATGGTCGACATGGACACATGGTCGACACATGAAAATGGTCGACACATGAAAAGGTCGACATGATTTTTTAAACTTTTTTTGGTGTCGTTTTTTGCGTAAAGTGACTGGGAACCCCAATTAGTGCACCGCGTCACCTCGCATGGTGCCTTCGCTCCGCTACCGCTTCGCTCGGCACAGATTACCGTTCCAATCGTAGTCCACGTGGATCGGAAAGTATGGAAAAGTTCCCCAAAAGAAAAACAAGTTAAAAAACTCACCTTTTCATGTGGCGACCTTTCATGTGTCGACCATTTTCATGTGTCGACAATGTGTCCATGTCGACCATGTCAATGTCGACCAATAGTGGTCGACCTAATGACTGTCGACCATGACATGGTCGACCATGTGAACGGATACCAACCTGAATAACCCCCTAGGTTCCTACCTTGTTGCACTGAACGGAAATAAATAATAATGGTGAGGATGGCCCACAAGGGTATGGGGGAAACCACCGGTGGGCCCCACTGCCTGGGGGCCCACCTCCTGCTCTAAGGATCAGGTTCCAGACTGTGCACTTGAATTACACATCATACATATGTTATATTATACTGGACTATGGTGTATTTTCTACAGTGCACTGCTGTTATTAATCTGTTATTAATCTGGTACATTATGATGCATGCAGCAGCTGAATTTACTGTATATATTTATGAAGGGGGCCAGATGTTGCACTCTCTAATGGTTAGTCAAGCCAATGATATGGCAGGCCACACACTCTCCTCGGACTGGCTACACCCCTAAACATGGGCCCCTACCACTGCATTTTCCCGGTGGGAACTACATGCCCCAGTCCGACACTGGGTGCAAGGGTAGGAGTAGGCACAATGTGTCAAATATATACAAAGAAAAGAATTGAAGCGCTAACTTGGTCATATATGAGAGAAGCAGGTCACATGAAAAACCACATATTTAATAATGTAAAAGAATACAATTAAAATGGTATAAAATATACATGGGTGTATATATAAGAAGACAGTGGCGGATTTAGGGGGGGGGCACCAAGGCACGTGCCCCCCCTGTCATTTTTAGTGCAGACTGACATGCGGACGAGCGTCCGTATGTCAGTCTGCGGTCTCGTTTCCTCCCCTGCTGTTAGGGACACGGAGGGCACAGTGCGCGCCTCTCCTGTGTCCCTCCTGGGTCTCCGGCGGCCGCTGGTCTCATAAAGGAAGTGCCGTTCGTGAGCACTTCCTTTATTACAGTGACCCGCGGCCGCAGGAGACACAGGAGGGACACAGAGAGGCGTGCACTGTGCCCTCCGTGTCCCTCCTAACAGCAGGGGAGCGGGGGGAGCAGCGGCGGCGGCGGAGGAAGGGGGGGGGGACGCACTGGGGGGGAATATCTGGCACTGGGGGCATATTTGGCAGGGAGGGGGGAGAATATCTGGCACTGGGGACATATATGGCACTGGGGAGGGAATATCTGGCACTGGGGGCATATTTGGCAGGGAGGGGGGGGGAGAATATCTGGCACTGGGGACATATATGGCACTGGGGAGAATATCTGGCACTGGGGGCATATATGGCACTGGGGGGGGGGCATATGTGGCACTGGGGGCATATGTGGCACTGGGGGGGAATATCTGGCACTGGGGCATATGTGGCACTGGGGGCATATATAGCACTGGGGGGGGGGCGATATCTGGCACTGGGGGCATATGTGGCACTGTCGGGGAATATCTGGCACTGGGGGTATATGTGTACCTGGCACATGGGGGGGGCTATATTTGGCACTGGGGGCATGTGAGTACCTGGCACCGTGGGGGAATATCTGGCACTGGGGACATATGTGGCACTGGGAGCACAGCCCTAGCAACAAGGACTACCTCCTAGCAACGAGCATGACACCCAGTGCATGAAACCCCTGGCAACGAGCATGACACCCAGTGCATGAAACCCCTGGCAACGAGCATGACACCCAGTGCATGAAACCCCTGGCAACGAGCATGACACCCTGAGCATGAAAACCCCTGGCACCGTGCATGGAACCAAGAGCATGAAACCCCTGGCAACGAGCATGACACCCAGTGCATGAAACCCCTGACAACGAGCAGGTATTTGAAAAGTAATTAGAAGCCTTACTGTAGGACTTAATGTGTAATGGGCATTACGGTGTGTGGCATAATGTATCACGGACATTGCGGTGTGTGTCATAATGTGTCACAGGCATTACGGTGTATGGTATACTATATCGCTGGCATTGTGATATGTGGTATAATGTCTCAGGGTCATTGCAGTGTGTGGCATAATGTATCACGGACATTGCGGTGTGTGTCATAATGTGTCAGGCATTACGGTGTGTGGTATACTATATCACGGGCATTGTGGTATGTGGTATAATGTCTCAGGGTCATTGCAGTGTGGCATAATATATAACGGGCATTGCGGTGTGTGGCATAGGGTATAACGGGCATTGCGGTATGTGTCACAGGCATTACGGTGTATGGTATACTATATCACGGGCATTGCAGTGTGTGGCATAATGTGTCACAGACATTGTATGTGCTATAATGTATCAGGGGCAGTGCAGTGTGTAGCATAATGTATAACGGGCATTGCGATTCCTGTCATAATGTGTCACAGGCATTACGGTGTGTGGCATAATGTGTCTGGGGCATTACAGTGTGTGCATATTGTGTCATGTGCATTATTGTGTGTGGAATAATGTCTAAGGGCCATTGCAGTATGTGGAATAATATATACTGGGCATTACTATAAGGAGGAAAAATGACAAATAATGTAAGGGGCATGAATCAGGATTATTTTTCTTTCCTGTGGTGGCCAACGTCTGGGCGTGCAGGTTGCAAAACTGGGGTATAAGGTAGTCTTTTCCTGCAATACCACGCCCATTCCAACGAAGCCACGCCCATTCCAATGAAGCTACGCCCCTTATGGTGCCCCCCCTGTAATTTTTTTCTGGATCCGCCCCTGTAAGAAGACACTGGTGGGTGTCAGATCACAAAGCAGCAGTGCCCCTCTCAGTCCTGATACGAATCAATGAAAGCAGTTCAAACCTGTTCCAATAAAACAGCTGCTGTGGTGCATCTCCCCAATCAGCGCCTGGAGTAAATTCACCTTAGGGTGTTTTTCTTTCTTTCAACAATGTGTCAAATAACCAACTCCCAAGGGATTTACAAAGAAGATCATGCGTGTTTTTTTTACAGTGGTTGGTGGTGCTCCCCTGAGTCAGAAAAAGGCAATACGGATATGGGGGGCACTCTTATTTTTTTAAATGAGTAAAGATTACATATGCGCTAATGTAGTTAATTTTTGGCCTAATTCAGTAATGATTACAAATTTTGTTAATTAGCAGAATTTGCAGACCTTTTCTTATCATGCTGGGGGCCGCCAATCGCTGGGCAAGGCCACCCAGCATGCTGACCGGCGCCTCCCCCTGTTGAACAAGCATAAATTGCAAACACATCGCAATTTCTGTTTGTTAGCAGAAACTAAGAATGGCTCATGCCGGGCCTGCGCTCGCAGAAGTCCCGCCGCCATGTTCTTGATTGCGGCGACTGTGTGTGACTTCACGCAGCCGTTGTGATTACGCCCCTGACACGCCCCCATTTGGCCGCCTCCGCCCCCCAATTTGCACCGCACCGCTCCACCTCTTCCCTGGGAACGGAGCGTTGCCCCCCCCCCCCCCTCCCAACCCCGTGACCGTCTATGCCTGATTGACAGGCAGAGGTGATCGCATTTTCTGCGGCCCCCCTGCAGAAAATGTGGGCACATGCGCAGGACGCTGCACACTGCGATCCAACCTGAATTAGGCCCTTAAAACATAACTTTTAATATAGCATAAAATTAAAAAGATTGAAGAGAAAGAATCCCAAAATAGAATACTTTTGATACCTACAAAATTACTACGGTGTATACTACGGGCCCACCGGGGGGATGCATTGGTAGGGGCCCATGTTTAAGGGTGTGGCCAATCTGTAGAGGGGGTGTGGCCAGCTGCCACATTCGTTTGCCTAACCATTGGAGAGGGCATGGTCTGGTCCCCTTGATAAATATATATAGTAAATACTACTAGTGCATGCATGATAATGTACCAGATTAAAAACAGCATAATACTGTAAACAATACACCATAGCCCTGCGCAGTTTAAAGTAACATATGTATAATGTATATGTGCACAAACTGGAACCTGGGGCCTAATTCAGAACTGATCGCAGCAGGAACATTTTTCTCTAATGGGCAAAACCATGTTGCACTGCAGGTGGGGCAGATGTAACATGTGCAGAGAGAATTAGATTTGGGTGGGGTGTGTTCATGCGCTAAGTACTTTCACACAAAACTTTGTAGATTTACACAAGCTCGAGCGACGTTTTTTCGTTGCTCGAGTGATCGTAGTGTGATTGACAGGAAGTGGGTGTTTCTGGGCGGAAACTGAGCGTTTTAAGGAGTGGCTGGAGAAACGGGGGAGTGGCTGGCCGAACGCAGGGCGTGTTTGTGACGTCAAACCAGGAACTAAACGGACTGAGGTGATCGCAGTCTAGGAGTAGGTCTAGAGCTACTCAGAAACTGCAGGGAATTATTTAGTAGCAGTTTTGCTAATCTTTCGTTCGCTATTCTGCTAAGCTAAAATACACTCCCAGAGGGGGGCGGCCTAGCGTGTGCAATGCTGCTAAAAGCAGCTAGCGAGCGAACAACTCGGAATGAGGGCCTTTGAGCAGTAACATAAATCCAATATAGATATAATAAAAAAAATCTACATAGTAATAAACACACATTTCCCTCCAATTGGTCTCTTGATTGTAAAAACCACAGTACAATCTCTCGAGGACCAAATTATTAATCATATAGTAAGTATTCCACTTATGGTTCTCTGTACTTTCTACTAAAACATCCATAAGCTCCAACAGCCTCTACTCAATAATATCCACAACCATACACACTTGTTCACACTCAGAATTGAAGCCTAGAAATAAAGTGTACAATATAACATTGTTGCGAGGTTGAACTGTCGGTGTTTGCCATAGGCGCGTTGGTCTGCATACAATATAGAAGTATAACTAGAGACTTTGGCAAACAATGGACCTGATACAGAGGTGCACACAATGTCGACATCAGATGCAGTGGAGCTTTTTTCTGCCACAGCGCATGCGCTAAAGCCTCTTTGCTCGCGTGCAACGATTGATCAGTGATAGTGCACACACAGAGGATTTATTTATTTTAGTGAGTGAAAAGTAGTCAGCGTTTAGGAGAGGTAATGGGGAGTGGCTAGAAAAAATGCAGGAGTGTCTGTGTCAGGACCGTTCTTGGGCGTTCCCTAGTCAGCCACTGCGAGAGGCATTGGCGTCTTAGGAGAGCTGCTCAGTCTGATACAGTTGCTCAGATGTCCCATGGCCTGACCCATGTGCAGACGAGGTTTCCGCTTATGCACATGAACTGCGGATGTGAGATGCCAGCAGTGGGCATCTCTGTACATAAGGTGGTGGCTGAGCTTTTAGCATACTGTATATTTTCAAATTCCCTGAGTGTAAAATTGCATCTGTACATGTGACTGCGTACACCTCTGACTGGCCCAATGTCTCCAAAAAACTGCTCCATTAATACTCTTAATACACCTTGGATAATCTAACTCTCAGCAGAGATGTTTAAGTCCGATAAAGTCATTTGATTTGTAAGTAACTTAAGACTGCAATAGTCACCCCTTTCTTGATTGTTGACACCCTCTGCGACGTTCACCCATGACCAGGTCTCCCTCTAGGGCCAGGTACTAGCTTGCCCAGCTCTGAGAGCCCTGATCTAGCTTTTCCAAGGGTCAGTATCAGCACCATTCTGCTCTTTACATGTGTGGCTCCTTACTGCAGATCACTGCCCAGCCAACACAGGGTTTATCTGCCCCACTGAGCAACTCCCCATTGCCCGCTCTCCGACAGCCACACACCCAGGCAGGTCTGACCCTATCTGCCTTCTGGCTCTGCTTTCTCTCTGCTACTGCAGGTCCTGCCTTTGGTGTCAAAGCAGCTCCCTATATACCCTCTGTTTCTCACCAAGCAATCTCCACCCCACCCCCCCACTGCAGGGCTGGATTAAGCATTGGGGGTGCCCGGGGTACTTAAGACAGGGGGGCCCCGGTGGAAGGTGGGGGATGTATATTAGATTGTGCATAACTCCCAACATGTCCAATTTCAGGAGGGACAAAATGCTCTCTACCTGGACTTCCCACTTAATATATGATTGGCGTCACCTATGTTGAAATATTTAATTGATAAGAAAGGTATTTCAACACAGGTGTTTGCAATCATAAATTAACAAGGAAGTCTAGGTAGAGAGCATGTTGTCCCTCCTTGAATTGGGTCATGTTTGGAGGTATGGATTGTGTATATTAAATTTAAACCAATGGTGTATATTAGTTTTAAACTAATAGTTTCATAATGAATGGGTACTGTTTATACAGTAGCTCAACCTAATTGAAAGACCACTATTTTATACATTTTCTAGTAGTGGAACAAAGACAACTTAAACAACCTTAAAATACACATAGAAAAATAAAATAATTTATCTTGTCACATGCAAGAATAGCAGCAGCCTCTGTACTACTTACACACTGGGACAGGACTAAGGAGGACTCTGTGTGTGTGTCTCTATCTCTAGACCCAAACGGTTTAGTTGCATAACAGTTTACACAGGACTCAGACACCAAGGCAGGGAGGAGGAGAAGCTGGGATTCCTGTGTTACTTACAGCTCTCTCCACCCTCCTATCTCTTCTCTGGTCAGAAATCTCCATCAGTATCTCATGAAACCTGATATTCCTGTGTCTCTGCCTGCACTGCATACTGTCCTGATCGCATTCTGGATCTCGCATTGAGAGTGAAAGCTAGTGATATCAGTGTGCTCTGGCCGGGGGGCCCCCTGAAAAAGGGGAGCCTGGGGTACAGTATGCCCTGCATCCCCCCATTAATCTGGCTATGCACCACTGACATTTCTGGCAGTTGAGTCACTCCCACGCAGAGCTGGTGGCCATAGCGGGAAGCTCATACTGGAAGTGGGCGTCTCAGTCCTTACACATTCGGGTGCATGGATGTACATTATTATAAAGACGTACACGTGACACATATATGGAAGCAGCTGGACCCAACGCAAACCCATAGCATGTGCACTTGCATTGTTTGACACAATCACCCTGTGGGTATAGCATGATTTAGTTACAGTTGGAATACACAATAATGGGGTCTATGTACTAATCCTTGGAGAGTGATAAAGTGGAGAAAGACAAAGTACCAGCCAATCAGCTCCTTACTGCCATGCTACAGTCTGTGTTTGAAAATGACAGTTAGGAGCTGGTTGGTTGGCAGGCACTTTACCTCCGTCCACTTTATATCTCTCCAAGGCTTAGTACATAGACCCCTACAAATTAATCAGTTTAATGGCAACTATTGATAGTATTTACTAATATATATATTTATTTTGAATATTTTTCAGGATGAAGGACAGTTCGAATTTATACAGCACACTACAGCTTATGTGCTTTTGTATGTCATTGATGTGCCAGACATGGATCCACAATTCATAGGTGCTCCTTATGTGGCCTCTATTGATGAAAATAGCCCGCTAGTAAGTAACCCAATGTCCTCTGCTGCCAAGTATCACAAAATGGATTTACTGGTACAGTACACAGTCTATTGATCTGATGATTACATTTCAGTGTAAGTTCTTCAGTATATAAAAAAAATCCAAAAACATTCCTGTGTTTCAACTGAGGGACACTTTATAGCTTTGGAGAGTAAGGATCACACACCATGGTGGGCCACTGTCTCACATAATAATCCCCGAGAGATAACAAGTTGTTTTCATGGATATAATACAAAACAAAATGTAATTTTTCTTTCTGTTTCTCTATAAACAAACATTACTGTATGAAAGGTTGTTACTGGGGCCACCGTATTGTTGATATTTTAACTGTGTCGACAGTTTGCAGGTTGAGTGTCGACATTTAAATGATGTTGACACTATGACATGCAACATTATGGTGTTGACCTTTTGACTGTTGACGTGATTGTCTACATGATAACTACGTCGCTACTATGTGTAAAGGGAGTTTTCTGCTATAAAAACAATTTTGAACAGGAACAAATCATTTGCAAGAGGAAAGCTGAGTTCCTTGATTACAGCAAAGTGCAGTTAAAATCCTGGGCTACAATTCCACAAACGCAAAAAGCATCCAGGATGCCCTATAAGATAAAGAAATATTTGTGCGGATATTTCCAAAACACAGTGATAATAAAACATAATGTATAACACAGGTAAACATAAAGTTTGACCTTGAAATCACAATTTCAGTTTTTGTAACATGCCATGTGACTCTGGGGAGAGAAATCACCAACTTGTAGTAATGGGGCCCATACAGTACATCATTCTCCATTCTGCTGATGAATGAGTCAGATGCACTGGCGTTACTTCATCCCAGTTGCCCAGAGACAAGATAAATGTTGTATTACTGACCCCATTGTAGATAAAAACACACACACACTGCCACAACTTTTTCCTCCACAGGCAGTGACAGCGCATCACCCTCCTCGCTGCACTCTGTCTTCCAGCTGGCCATATCTAGCACCGCCTATTGGCATTCCTTCACTGGTAGCCCACCTGTAAGAAACAGCAAGCCGGCAGTCAGATAGTGAGGGAAGGCGCTGTTTCTTCTTGGCAGGAAAAGACTGGTCAGGGAGCGTGCGTGCGTGGCCATGATGTACAGTAAAGCTGGTGCCCCTCTCCTGTCTTCCAGCAGTCCTGGCAAGGTGAGAGGTGGCGCTGTGGTGGTAAGGTACTAAGTTCAGATCACAGCAGGGTGCACTGTGCAGTGTGTGGTACCCGCATACTTACACCAGCAGCTGCCGCGGCTCTCTATACAGGGTGTGCCTGATGTGCACAGGCACACCCCATGCATCTATGATATCGCGGTACAATAGAGGAGCCAGGTGCCCCCTACAGGTCTGGAGCCTAGCGGCAACTGACTCTGTTGCCTCTGGGAGTTCTGCCCCTGGTCGGATGATCTACAAAATCCTCTGAGGAAACCGCCACCCATAACGGGCGGAGAAATGCGTCATGTGACTGAAAGACGTCAGGTGGAGCGCAGGTGGAACGCACCGGAAGCCGGAAGCTCTGACCAACCCGGAAGCCGCAGCGGAGCGCTCCCTGCATCACTACACGCTTCTAGCGTCTACCGCTCAGCTTGAGACAGCTGCACGCCGCTAAGTGTGATCTAGCCCAGCCGGAGACACCAGAACCGCCGCAGAGTGGAAGGGTAAGCACTGCCCATATGAGTGTCACGACTGGGGAACGAGTGATCACCTAATTCACCAGCATTGCATCCTTTGATCAGTGCGAGCTGGCACTACACAACACCACCTGAGCGAAGTTGCTTCACATTAGTGAACTGTGTTATCAACTCTCAATTAAGGGACTTTGTTTCTCTCAAAAGAGTGTAAATTATACAGCTCTAACAGTTTCTTTAATCAATACTAATATCACTACTAAAAACTCCCTGGAGGGAAAAAAATGATTTTTAACCATTAAAACTGTATCTAAAGAGTGTACTTCGCTTTAACCAATTACTAATCCATTGGCATGCATGCATAATTACTAATCAACCACAAAGTCTAACTGGCCAGAGCGGACATATATATTTTAATTCATATAGGAAAATTAATATATTGTGATTTCCATTGTGATGTTCTTTTTCTTTGTTATGTTTATTTGGTCTGTTGCTTTTAAAGAATAAAGGATTTTTTATTAAACCAGCAGCCTTCCAATTAACCCAAATTCTCAATCTTATGTGCGCTCACACTCGTAACTATATGATCTACAAAATCCAACATGTTGGACAATCTTGACTTGCCGATTCTGACCCAAATATGATCAGAATTGTCTAGTCGGGATTTTTAGCATATTGTATTTTGCCAATTGGATCAGCAACGAGACTCATGGATTGGACCGATTGATGTATGGGCTGCATTAGTCAGTTTGAAATGTTAATGGTTCTGAGCCATCTTGAAGTAAATGTAACATGTTATTTGTGAGGATTCAGGGTTCTTTCAATCACCCAGACCCAGAGCCGATGAAACCAAAGTGATGGTTTATTTCTCACTGCACACAGGAATAGATAATTCACAGGAAACAGAGGTAAATATAGCCCAGAAACAATATGCAGGTAGCAGTCCAGATAGTAAGTCCCAGTAGAGGATTTAGGTCCACAGCAATTCCACACAGACGTTACAACAGGTCAACACAGCAGTACTATCACTGAGTACACACTGCAGAACTATCACTGAGTACACACAGCAGTGATAGCAGATTAGTCCGCAGGAGAATATCTGTATAAGTCCACGCAGTAGTAAATTCGTATAAGTCCACACAGCACTGGTGATGCATTCCACAAGGTACCCTGGCAGATAATCACCCATTAGCCAAAGTCCTGTGACCAACATGAGGAGCTGACCTGCGCAACCTCTTGTATAACCTTCCAAATGCCCATGATGCCGTGCTCACCTGGGGAGGATGCACAGGTTCCTGATTTGTGGGATCCCATTTCAGGTATCTCCCTCCTCCCTCCCAAAGCAGGCCTTCTCCTGCAGACCACATGCTGGGTCAGGGTCTGAGTTGTCTGTCAGAGACAGTAAACAGAAGGAACAATGATAGGGAAGTCCTGATTGTCCCCTGTGGAGGAGCATCTTCAGAGAGAGATTACCTGTTCCTCATGTTTATTACATGTGTGACCATATAAGGATACAATAGATGAGTTAAGCAGGATTATCCATGATAACTTGTAACCTCATACACAGAATGGCATCCTCCTAAAATAACATACCATGACAGCACTATGTGCCAGGTCACAGTACACCTGTATTTACCTGAGTAAGATTTTAGTTCAGAATATATAGGCTAATAAATGAACACGCACATGGGGTAATAGTGACACAAGCCAGAGATACAAGGGAACTGAGGGCTAAAAAGTACATTAATCTCTACAGAGACTGAAACATCACAAATACAGTTTTACCCTCTGCCTCATATCTTAACATTATTAAAGGGGTGTGTCATAGAAGATCTACAATGTCTAGGTCGACAGTCATTAATTCGACCCCATATGGTCGACATGAATTACATTGAGATGGACAAAAGGACAACCTATGAAAGGTCAGCACCAGAAAAGGTTGACATGGGCAAAAGATCGACAGGCTGAAGAGGTTGACATGGCAATGGTCGACACAAAAATAGTTGACACACTTTTCTTGTATTTATGGGGTTTGTGTGGATAGTTTTTCTATCTGTGACAACTATTTGTAGAGATGCGTCCCCTTGTACGCTTTCTTCACTCGCCAAACTTCGGGAGCGGCATCTCACTTTGCTCGCCACAATGGGGGTCATTCCGAGTTGTTCGCATGTTGCCGATTTTCGCTATGCTGCGATTTGTTGCAAAATGCGCATGCGCAAGGCACGCAGGGCGCATGCGCTTAGTTATTTAACTAAAAACTTTTTGCTGTGGATCCTGCGGCGCTTTTCAGTCGCTCTGCTGATGGGTGAGTGATTGACAGGAAGTGGGTGTTTCTGGGTGGTAACTGAGCGTTTTACGGGAGTGTGCAGGCGTGTCAGGGAAAAACGCGGGAGTGTCTGGAGAAACGGGGGAGTGGCTGGCCGAACTCAGGGCGTGTTTGTGACGTCAAACCAGGAACTAAACAGTGTGCAGTGATCGCAATCTAGAAGTAGGTCTGGAGCTACTCAGAAACTGCAAGGAATTATTTAGTAGCAATTCTGCTAATATTTCGTTCGCTATTCTGCTATGCTAAGATACACTCCCAGAGGGCGGCGGCCTAGCGTGTGCAATACTGCTAAAAGCAGCTAGCGAGTGAACAATCGGAATGACCACCAATGTTATTAAAGGTAATGATTTGTGACGTGAATAGTCAAGGATGGAAAAAGTCTAAAAATATGAAAGATCACCAAAAAACATTTGTCGACCATACTATATGTGTATAGACCATTGCCATGTTGATCACTTGCACCTGTTGATCTTTTGTCCATTTTGACCTTTTCTATTGTTGACCTTTCAGATGTCGACCTTTTGTCCATGTCAACCATATGGTGTCAACCTATTGACTGTTGACTTAGGGGTCTATTTACTAAGCCTTGGATGGAGATAAAGTCGCTGGAGATAAAGTACCAGCCAATCGGCATCTAAGTGTCATTTTTCAAACCCAGCCTGTGGCATAGCAGTTAGGAGCTGATTGGCTGGTACTTTATCTCCAGGGACTTTATCTCCATCCAAGACTTAGGAAATAGACCCCTAGACACTGTAGATCTATAGTAGGGTTAGGAAAGCACCAGGAAAAGGAAGCCAGTGTGGTTCACAAAAGAAGTATCAACTAGTGTGAAAGCAAAAAAGATGGCATTTAGGAAATACAAACAGACTCAAAATAATAATGACAAAGAGGTGTATCTTGACAGACGGAAGGATGCTAAGAAAGTGATCAGACGTGCAAAGTCAGAAGCTAAGGAGAAAATGCCCAGTCAGTAGATAAAGGGGGCACAACTTTTTTTAAGTATATAAATGAAAGGAGAAAATCAAATAGAGGAATAATAAGACTTAAGACAGAGAGTGAGAATTTGGTGGAGGGAGAAAAGGCAATAGCAGATCACCTAAATCATTATTTTTGCTCAGTATTTACTACAGAAGAAGGGAAGGGGCCCCAGTTATGTTGCAAGGACATTCATAAAAATAAGGTCGATGAAAGTACATTTACAGAGGAGAAGGTCCTAACTGAACTTTCAAAACTAAAAGTGGATAAATCAATGGGGCCAGATGGGATACACCCAAGCATACTAAAAGAGCTAAAAGATGTGCTGGTGGCACCATTAACAGAATTATTTAACCAGTCATTAAATACAAGTGCCATTCCAGAGGACTGGAAAAGAGCAAATGTAGTTCCACTGTACAAAAGTGGAAGCAAGGAAGAAGCAAGTAACTACAGACCAGTAAGCATTACATCAGTAGTAGGGAAAGTAATGGAAAAACTACTAAAAGATAGAGTTGTGGAATATCTTATATCAAACAACTTACAGGATCCAAAACAGCATGGATTTACTGGTGGGAGATCATGCCAAACAAATCTTATTGACTTTTTTGACTCTGTGATGAAAATAATAGATCAACGGGGAGCTGTAGATGTAGCATATCTAGACTTTAGTAAGGCATTTGACACTGTCCCACATCACAGACTGCTAAATAAACTTGAAAGTGTGGGGGTGGACTATAAAATAGTTAAATGGATAAGAACCTGGTTGCAGGATAGGAAACAGACAGTTGTAGTACATGGAGTGCAATCTATGGAGGGAAATGTTACCAGTGGAGTACCCCAGGGATCTGTACTCGGACCAGTTCTCTTTAATATCTTTGTTGGTGACATTGCAAATGGTATTGAAGGGAAAGTATGCCTTTTTGCAGATGATACAAAGATATGCAACAGGGTAGACACACCAGGAGGGGTAAAACAAATGATTGATGACCTAGCTAGGCTTGAAAAATGGTCAAGAACATAGCAACTACAGTTTAATGCTAAAAAATGTAAAATCATGCACTTGGGTTTCAAAAACCCAAAGGCTAAATATAGTATCAAGGGTACTATAATGGAAACTACTGAGGAGGAAAGGGATTTAGGAGTCACTATTTCAAGTGACTTAAAGGCAGGAAAGCAATGCAACAAGGCAATGAGAAAGGCAAGTCAGATGCTTGGTTGCATAGGGAGAGGAATCAGTAGCAGGAAAAGAGAAGTAATATTGCCACTGTATAGGTCATTGGTGCGGCCTCATCTGGAATACTGTGTCCAGTTCTGGAGACCATATCTCCAGAAGGATATAAATACATTAGAGAGTGTACAAAGAAGGGCAACTAAAATGGTGCATGGCCTACATCACAAAACTTACCCGGAAAGGCTAAAAGATCTTAACATGTATAGTATGGAGGAGAGAAGGGAAAGGGGAGACATGATAGAAACTTTCAAATATACCAAAGGTTTTAACAAAGTTCAGGAGGGAAACATTCTTCAAAGGAAGAGAAGTATTAGAACTCGAGGACATACACTGAAACAGGAGGGAGGCAGGTTCAGGGGAAATTTAAGGAAAAATGATTTCACATAAAGGGTAGTGGATAAGTGGAATAGCCTCCCATCAAAGGTGGTAGAGGCTAAGACTGTAGAGCAATTTAAACATGCTTGGGATAGGCATATGAATATCCTTACAAAGAATTAAGGTTCAAAAAGGGTTGTGATTACCTAAAGGATAAAAAAAATGGGCAGACTAGATGGGCCAAGTGGTTCTTATCTGCCGTCAAATTCTATGTTTCTATGTTTTATAGTCCGGATCCCAAGTTAAAAACATTTGGTTTGTACATTTCTAGAGGAATTCATCATAGAATAAGTCTCTGCTAAATGCTATAATGCAATAAAAAAGACTAGGGGGTCTATGTACTAAGCTTTGGCCTCAGCGCTTACTCTTGATAGATACTACTTCCAACTTAAGGGCCCTACACACTGGCAGATAAAATGCACGATATGAACGTTCTTGTTCACTAATGAACGAGAACTCGTTCATATTGTGCAGTGTGTAGGCACCAATGATTAACGATACGAGGCCCCGCGCTCGTTAATCGTTGAGCCCCGTCGCTTATGTATGCAGGCCAATATGGATGATATTGTCCTTATTAGCATCCAGTGCTTTGGAGCCGGGTCGCCCGTCTGCCATATCGGCGGTCGGGCAGCTTGGCGGACGGTCGCACAGTGTGTAGGGCCCTTTAATGGAAGTGGGTAAATGTATTGCCCTTAACAGTCTACAGTCCATTCCATTTGTATGGAAAAAGGTCAGTACAGATTTATTAAAACACATACATATCATAGTTGCCGACTTTTGGGCTGCTCTCTCCAGGAGAGAGCAGCCGGTCGGCTCAGCAGGGGGGCGGGCAGTGAGGTGACGTGAAGAGGGGGGCGGTCCAGAGGTGGGGCGGGGCTGCTGGATAGCGTCATGTAAGCCACGCCCCCACTGTGTAATGCAGCAATTACCGGTATTATACAGCGGGGGGCGTGGCTATGATGATGCGATTCAACAAGAATCGCATCATCGCCTGCCGAACCGCCCACTTCACTCGCTAAGTGGGCAGCCAAGCAGGGGGTGACCCCTGAAATCGGGAGACTTGCCTGCACTTCCGGGGGGCCGGGAGGGTCACCCGATTTTCGGGAGCCTCCCGGCCATTCCGGGAGGGTAGGCAAGGATGATACATATGTATTACAAAAAGTATAAATGTGACACAATGCACAGCTTAATGTAAACAATAGAGGTATACCGATTAGAAGAAGATTAAAATACAAAAGAATAAAATATGAATAAAGTGCATAAATAAGCATCATATGATAGATTTCTCATTTGTTCATAACATTTTAGGCTTGTGGTGTGCGCTTACAGTGTGGCATGAACACTGTACAGCTACAATAGTCTATTATAAAGATGAATAATACAGTATCACGCTACTGGTGGATAGTGTTCCTTGTGGAGCAGCTAGGGGGTGTCACGATCCATGCAGTTTCTCCTCTATGCCTGGGGTGGCGCTCTCTGCTCTGGTGCTCAGTGCTCTGTATCTGCAGCTGATAATTAGCTGTTACCACGGCTGTGAGCAGCACCTGAACTCCCTACTTAGGCCAGCCACACAGGCTCCCTGTTGCCAGTTAATCGTGTCAAGGTTGTTTCAGTTCCTGGTCCTGGTTATGCTGGTCTCTACTGCTAAATCATCCATAGAACTGCCAGGTTCTACCACAGTGCTATCCTGTGATCCTGCTACAGTGCAATCCTATGATCCAGCTACAGTGCAATCCTGTTATCCTGCTACAGTGCATACTCTACCACAGCGCTATCTTGTGATCCAGCTACAGTGCAATCCTGTTGTCCTGCTACAGTGCATACTCTACCACCGTGCTATCCTGTGATCCAGCTACAGTACAATCCTGTTATCTTGCTACAGTGCATACTCTACCACAGTGCTATCCTGTGATCCAGCTACAGTGCAATCCTGTTATCCTGTTACAGTGCATACTCTACCACAGCGCTATCCTGTGATCCAGCTACAGTGCAATCCTGTTATCCTGCTACAGTACATACTCTACCACAGTGCTATCCTGTGATCCAGCTACAGTGCAATCATATTATCCTGCTACAGTACATACTCTACCACAGTGCTATCCTGTGATCCTGCTACAGTACAATCCTGTTATCCTGCTTCAGTGCATACTCTACCATGGTGCTATCCTGTGATCCTGCTACAGTGCAATCCTGTTATCCTGCTATGTTGCATACTCTACCACAGTGCTATCCTGTGATCCTGCTACAGTGCAATCATGTTATCCTGGTATGTTACATACTCTACCACAGTGCAATCCTGCAACCCTGCATTCCCTGTTCAAGTGCATCCTGCTATGGTGCAATATTCGCTACTGAACAATCCTATTGCAAAGTGCCTTCACAGTCCACAGTGTCTCTAGTATTTCTACAGTCTACACCGTTTTCATGTACTCACAGTCTCCTGGCATCCCGTATATTCACAGTCTCCTGGCATCCCATGTCCCCTCAGTTCTCCCTTTCATTTTGTGTTCTCTAATTATTCCTGGTTTATATTTATTGTTTACAGTTGTACACTGCTTTAATAAACTTGCTATTGTACCGTGAACATCAGTCCCTGCTAATATGTTCTCACAATGGGAAATCCAAACGGTTTCTGACAGGGGGAAATGGGCAGTATTCACGTGGGAATGGAGAGAGGGACGAATGTAGTTTCTCCTCATATGCAAGAAAGTCTGTGGTAAAACTGAGGTATTCTTTACATGTCAGGGAACTGGGCTGATACCCAGTGAGTGGAATGTACTTGGAATGCTTGGTGTACTGGGCTAAACCCAGAGAGCACTGCAGTTTATGCTGGAATGCAGAGCAGCACCAGCTACACAGGAAATGTTGGATTGTGGAGCAGCACCAGCAACACAGGATATGCTGGAATGCAGAGCAGCACCAGCTAGATGAGAAATGCAGGAATGCAGAGCAGCACCAGGTACACAGGAAATGCTGGAATGCAGAGCAGCACCAGCTACACAGAATATCTCTCAGACGACTGGGCTAATACCGGATTCTACTTGATACAGCGGAATAGGGACTGGATCCGCCTAGGGATTCTAGCAACTGGCTCGGTTCTGGAAGGCAGTTTAGCAGGCTTGATTCAGAAGACGCACTAGGAAGTTGATAGCCGGCTGCGTCCAGTAATTCCACAAGTTACAGAGATAGAATTAATGTTTACAGCTCCCAGAATCAAATGAGGCAATGCTGAAATGGTATTGGAGTTTCTGCGATCAGCTGACCAGATACAAGATGGTAGCAGCCATTACACTGACACAGTGGAGATGCTGCAAGGAACCTCTGAACCCCCACGTGGCAGACATACTGGAGACATCACTGTAATAATGGGTCACCTTCGCAGGCATTGGGGACTCCTCCAGGACAGCGCAGAATGGCACATAGGTAAATGCAGGCGTGCTATACGCAGATCCTGACATACAGAGATGTTATTGACGCGGGAAAAGGAAGCCATTATTAATCCCATTATTATTGGCACTAAACATGCAGTGATAACAGTACATTCACATTCAGTGAAACAAAGTGAGATGGCATTGCTTGCTAATCGCTTAAGATATTAAATTATTATGCTGGATATTCTTGCACTAGCATTTTACTACTAAAGAAACATGGCATTCATTTCTCTCTTAGACACACACTCAGCAGTAAATGAATGACCTAGTAATAATTTGACATTAACAGGCAGTTGTGTATTTTTCCACATTCATGTTAATCAATCCAACTGACATGATAACTTACATGGTTCGTTCGTGGTACAGTACATCAGGTAAGAATATAAGATATATTAATTTTTTTTAATTAAGTTATCACAAGACCATTTAATATAATTTAATATGAAGTGTCCTATATGATACTTTACATTTTTGCTTTTATATAGGGTCTACTTGTTTTGAAAGTTGTGGCCATTGACCCAGACAGAGGAATCAATGATGACATTTCATATTCAATTAAAGGTAAGTATACAAATTCTGTCTTTATTTCAAACATACACTATGGAATATAATGTATTAAAATATGTAGGGTACAGGATATTTACTATACTTTGGTTTATGTGCAGGTTCTTCCGTGTCTGGTTTACCTCTATTTAACATAAGTGAGACTGGAGAAATAAGTGTAGCTGGAGACATAGACCGTGAGGCTCTGTTGGATAATGATGAGCAGGTTATACTGGAAGTAGTGGTGAGTCTCATTCTGGTTGTACTATGGTGGTAATTCAGATCTGATCGCTGCTGCGGGCGATTAGCGATAGACTGTGCATACACTGCAATGCGCATGCGCACCGGTAAACAACTGGCATCGCCGAACAGTGACAGGCTGGTGCAAAACTTTCAATCGCACAGCCATTTGCATGCTGAGTGACAGGAAGAGGCCATTTGTGGGTGGTTACTGACCGTTTTCTGGGAATGTCAGACGTGCCAAGCGTTTTCAGGGAGGGTGTGTGACGTCCGCTCCGGACCCGATCAGTCTGTTCTCATCGCACTGTAGGAGTCAGTCCTGGGCTGCGCACAGGCTGCACACAGTGGAAATATCATTCATTGGTGAGTGAGGTGCGACGGATTTTCAGCTGTACGCTGACTGAGAGATTTTTTGCAGATCGACATACACATGCAATTGCACACTTGCACTGGGAGCAGAGCTGGATTAAGGGGGGGGGGCCCGGGGGGTATCTACCCCGGGCCCCCCTTTCTAAAAGGGCCCCCCGCCACAGATTGGAGCACTTACCGATCTGCGGCGCTGCGCTGCATTCCCGGCTCCCGTTTGGTTGCCCTGGCAACCTAACATCTGAGCCGTGGCGCCGGCGCCGCCTGTCAGTACAGGACAGCTTAGCGACGGCTCAGCTGTCCAATAGTGTGTAATGTAACAGCCTGCGGCTCAGTCACCGTCTGAGCGCGCAGGCTGTAGTGTAGGGAATGGCAGCTGGTGTTTGGAGGAGAAGGAGAGGAACGAACACTCACTCTCCTGTCTCCTATGCTACAGCAGCCTGCCAGTAAACGTAAGGCTGGCTGGCTGTATTATTATGGCTCACATCACGTTTGTGTCTGTCTATACATATGTGCATAAATGTTTGTTAGTATATATATATATATATATATATATATATATCTGTATATCTGTATATCTGTATATATCTGTATCTGTGTATATATCTGTGTGTGCATATACAGTATATGTAAACATACTGTATATGCATGTGTATATATGTATTTGCATTTATATGTGTATGTATAGTATACGTGTGTGTGTGTGTGTGTGTTTATATTTTTATATATATATATATATATATATATATATATATATATCTCAGCTGCCTGCCTTTTAATTAGGGGCCTCGCTCTCTGAAGTGCCCCGGGCCCCCCAGAGCCTTAATCCGGCTCTGACTGGGAGAATATACACTCCCCTTGGGCGGTGACTATGTGAACGCAGGACAACAAATTTAGCAGCCCAGCAATCAGGTCTGAATCGCCCCGTATGTCCCTTACATTATATGTCTCTTTGAATGTAAAGTGGTTTAAGGCAACATCATATAATGTACAAAATCAGATATACCATACAGTATTTAGGAATCTTTTTAAGATAATTAATGCAAATGAAGGTGCAACCCATTCTGCTTTCTGATTACATATGTCTAGTGGTTTCCAAATCCAGTCCTCAGTGAACCCTGACAGTGCATAGTTTACATCATCCGTGGCCAATGCGTGGCTCTTGAGCCACATGCGGCTCTTTCTTTATTCAAATGTGGCTCCCAACACTCAAAGTCACCTGACCACTACAGATCCTGGAAACCGGTTCACTCCAGCCAGACACACAGCAGCACTACGGTGACTGAAAACTGAGGGAGCCAGATGCTGGGCTGCATATGAGGGTGGGCTGGAGTGACACAAGGGGGAGCTGGCTGGAGTGACACAGAAGGATCCTGGCAGGAGAGACATAATGGGGGAGCTGACTTGAGTGACACAGGAGGGTGCTGGCAGGAGTGACACAGGAGGGTGCTGGCAGGAGTGACACATGGGGAAGCTGGCTGGAGTGACACAGGAGGGTACTAGCAGGAGTGACACATTTACACATGGGCTGGCTGGAGTGATACATGGAGGAACTGAAGTGTATTATGTGAATATGGCTGTTTCAGTATATGTTATGTGGATCTGGATTTTTTTATTATTTTATGTGGAAGTGTCTTTTTCAATGTATTTTATGTTTGATCTGGCTTTAAAATGTATTTTATTTGGATCTGGCATTTTCATTGTATTTTATACCAGGGGTGTGGCCTAGCAGGCACAAGGCCACACCTCATTTTTGCACACGCGCCTTCGGCTTGATTTCGGCTCTTTGACGTACCTAACAAGATTTTTTGGCTCTTTGTCTGTGACTGGTTGGCCACTCCTGGTTTACATTTTTCATTAATGGAGCACAGGTGTATTCATTACTGACTAACATATTTTAAAATATCCACTGGTGGTACTCATTTATTTATTTAAATGTTTTAGTGATTTTTTCAATAACAAATAACAATGATACAGCAACATGACAATATGACAATGTGACAATGTGATGATACATCAGGACCACATTCCAGTCTGAAACAGAGGGGGTAATTCAGAGTTGATTGCAGCAGAAAATTTGTTAGCAGTTGGGTAAAACCATGTGCACTGCAGGGGGAAGGCAGATGTAACATGTGCAGAATGTGCAGAGTCAGTTAGATTTGGGTGGGGTGTGTTCAAACTGAAATCTAAATTGCAGTGTAAAAATAAAGCAGCCAGTATTTACCCTGCACAGAAACAAAATAACCCACCCAAATCTAACTCTCTCTGCACGTTATATCTGCCTCCCCTGCAGTGCACATAGGGGGTCATTCCGAGTTGTTCGCTCGCAAGGCGATTTTAGCAGAGTTACACACGCTAAGCCGCCGCCTACTGGGAGTGAATCTTAGCTTCTTAAAATTGCGAACGATGTATTCGCAATATTGCGATTACAAACTACTTAGCAGTTTCAGAGTAGCTTCAGACTTACTCGGCATCTGCGATCAGTTCAGTGCTTGTCGTTCCTGGTTTGACGTCATAAACACACCCAGCGTTCGCCCAGACACTCCTCCGTTTCTCCAGCCACTCCCGCGTTTTTCCCGGAAACGGTAGCGTTTTTATCCACACGCCCATAAAACGCCGTGTTTCCGCCCAGTAACACCCATTTCCTGTCAATCACATTACGATCGCCGGAGCGAAGAAAAAGCCGTGAGTAAAAAAACTATCTTCATAGCAAAATAACTTGGCGCAGTCGCAGTGCGATTATTGCGCATGCGTACTAAGCGGATTTTCATTGCGATGCGATGAAAAATACCGAGCGAACGACTCGGAATGAGGGCCATGGTTTTGCCCAACTGCTAAAAATTTTGCTGCTGCGATCAACTCTCAATTAGGCCCAGAGTCAAACAATAAGACGGGATAAAGACCAAATATAGCCTAGCATATCAAAAAAGGGAATGAAGCCAATAATGGTGTACAGAGCAGGGGTTTTAACAATCAGAGATTATACAAAAAGCAGTCGAGTCACCAAACATAGTAATAGTTATAAAGTAAACCTCCAAATAAACAAGAAACACAAATAACATAAACCCAGACAAAGAACTGAGGACATGACAATAGGCAAGGGAGGGGAAAGATAGGGAGTGCTCAAGTGTCTAAACCCTAAAGTAAAATGGGGAAAATAGGAAAGGGGGAAGAGGGGAAGGAGGGGGGGGTGCAGGTGATTATTGGCCAGAGGACAACCTCTGATAATAGCTCCAAGGTATCTCATCAAAGAACTGTAATATATGTTGACGATGGGAGAGCTCAAAATTCTCAATAAACGGCCCACATTAAAAACAAAACAAAAAAACAAAAACAAAACGGTAACCTTAGTATCCAGGTCAGGGAGGGTGGACTGATGTTCAAAGGTATCTGGACTCCAGGTCGACACCATAAAGGTCGACACACCTTAGGTTGACACACCTTAGGTCGACATGGGATAAAGGTCGACATGAGTTTTTCACAATTTTTCTCAATTTTTTGAACTTTTTCATACTTTACGATCCACGTGGACTACGATTGGGAACGGTAACCTGTGCCGAGCGCAGCGAGGCACCTTGCCCGAAGCATGGCGAGCGAAGTGAGCCATGCGAAGGGATGCATGCATTAATTGGGGTTCCCGGTCACTGTACGAAGAAAACTACACCAAAAAAACATAAACTCATGTCAACCTTTTTTTTCCATGTCGTTCTTGTTCATGTCAACCTTTTGTCCATGTCGACCTAAGGTGTGTTGACCAATTGGTGTCGACCTGGAGTCCCAGACCCTGTTCAAAGTACATGATAGCAGTCAGAGAAGTTTTGAGCTGTTCCAATCTGGGTGGGATGCTACACATTCAATTAGACAGTGTAAGCTTCTTCACTAATGTTAACATCACCATGAGCAGAGGAACAAGGTGGGATTGGGAAGAAATTAAGCCCCATAGTGGGACATGTAAGCCCAGAAGGGCACCCGGTGTCATAGGTAGATGAAGGTGAAAGGTCAAATTAACATACCACAGAATCTTATACCAAAAGTTTGCAATTTTAGGACAGTGCCAAAAATTATGGATGAAGAGAACATTTGGGACTTTGCACTTGGGGCATTTACCTATTTCAGATGGGACCATATATTTACTCTGTCCAGGGGAAATATGTGCTCGATGGAGGAATTTGATATGGATTTCTTGTAATTGCGAGGAATGGAGAGTTCTAAAGATACGAGGCAATGGACATAGGAAATTGTTCATGGAGAGTTCTAAAGAGAAATCTGATGACCATTTTCCCAGCAAGGGAGGAGATCCCAATACAACCACTGAGTTTTATAACTAGATTTGGCTATTCTAGATACAAGGAGCAGGAGCGGGTCAGGACCTTAACCAGCGTCCCACGGGGTGGGCAGGGACTGGACATAATGCTGCAGCTGAAGATACATATGGAAAATACCAAGAACGGTGCTCGGGCGCAATATGGGCTGTTGTTCTAATGCTGCTGCTATATAACAGGATTAGTCAATCCTGATACCTAAGCATACACAAAAAGAAAACCAATAATAGCAGCGCTGAATTCAATTAATACTAAAAATTAAAAAATGAGATGGATTGAATGAAAACAGATTAAAAAATGTATTAATAACTCTGATTAATTACCAATTAAAAGTCAATGTGACCACCGGCAGAATAAGTGAACCAGAAATGTCCGTTCCTTTTAAATAACTGGACACCAGTTTAGGCAGAATATACAGGCTTAGGAGCTGATTGCACAGTCCCGAAAAGGGTTATTACCGCTTCTTAGGCCGCTGGAGGGAGAAATATCCCATAGATGATCCTTCAATTGGGAGTTGATAGCATATTCTCAATCCTCACCAGTATGCGGAGCTTGACTTGCGGGATGGTCCTAAGTACGCCTGTTAAAATCCACCAAATAGCAAACTCTGGGCATCCAGTATGGTCCGGGCACTGGTTCAGCAACAAAGCAACGGTGATCAGGGTGGCACCCTGATCACCGTTGCTTTGTTGCTGAACCAGTGCCCGGACCATACTGGATGCCCAGAGTTTGCTATTTGGTGGATTTTAACAGGCGTACTTAGGACCATCCCGCAAGTCAAGCTCCGCATACTGGTGAGGATTGAGAATATGCTATCAACTCCCAATTGAAGGATCATCTATGGGATATTTCTCCCTCCAGCGGCCTTAGAAGCGGTAATAACCCTTTTCAGGACTGTGCAATCAGCTCCTAAGCCTGTATATTCTGCCTAAACTGGTGTCCAGTTATTTAAAAGGAACGGACATTTCTGGTTCACTTATTCTGCCGGTGGTCACATTGACTTTTAATTGGTTATTAATCAGAGTTATTAATACATTTTTTAATCTGTTTTCATTCAATCCATCTCATTTTTTAATTTTTAGTATTAATTGAATTCAGCACTGCTATTATTGGTTTTCTTTTTGTGTAAGCTGAAGATACATGAATAATTCAATACATAGAACACCAAACCACTCCTGTAGGTCTGTAAATGAGGCTAAGACCCTCCTGGGTCAAATACGTCCTTTACAGCACAAATTCGCTTTTGTTTCCACTACAAGAGCTTTACATTGTCCATGAACGGGGGGAAGCAAGGGTTTCCGTAAAAAGGTAGATACAGGGAATGGCAGGGTTCCTACACATGGCTTTATTAAGCCCCCCCAAAGCCTGGTATTAGTCCCAAAATAAAACATTAGCCCAAGCAACAGGAGGGAGAGAGGATCTCGGAGAGTGAAGCAGTGCCTTAATGTCATAAGGGACAACTAGGGCCTGGCCAATATGGTCGTTAGTGTAGGAGGAAGTATCCAAGAGCCAATCAGAGATGTAACGAAAGGCCACCACCCTAAGGAAGGCCAGTAGACCAGGGACTGCTAAACCCCATGCTAACTATGGCGCTGAAGTCTTCCCAGAGCAATGCAGGGTTTTTTATTGTTCCACATAAATTTGGAAAACATTCCATCACAGAGAAGGAGATCCACCTTAGAAAGTTTTAGGGGTAACATCTGAAGAACTTAGGAGATCTTTGGGAATATTATGCTTTTCAGAACAGCTATTCGCCCCAGGAGAGACAATGGCAGGGACGATCAAGTAGTGAGGAGGTGGCGAATAATTCTCTGCATAAAGTTTAGATAAGTCAGCTGGGATAATTACACCTAAATTTTGAGTTTGGTGGTATTGAACTTAAAAGAGGACAAAGTATTGGATGGAGCCAATGCAGAGGCAACAGGGGTGAGAGGAAGAAGTTCGGATTTGGACATATTAACCCTGTATCCAGCAAATGACTTAAACAAGTGAATCGTCTGTAGAATGGCGTGTATGGAACTTTCAGAGTAGGAGATGAAAAGGAGCATGTCATCAGCAAAGAGACTGATTTTGAGTCCCTGATCTCCTATCACAACTCCTGAGCATAGTGGCAGCTGTCTCATAGCAATCGGCAGGGACTCAATTGCAATGGCAAACAGAAAGGGTAAGAGCAGGCAACCCTGCCTAGTGCCTCATTGCAGTAGTAAGGAGTCAGGAAGATAGCCATTATTGAGGATACGGGAGCTGGAGGAAGAGTATAAAGTCTGCAGCACACTGACTGAGTCAGTGTGGTATACAAATGGTCCCAGCTAACCAAATCAAATGCTTTCTCAGCATCAAGGGACAGGACAAAATGAGGATCCTGGTTTTCAGAGGAGCTCAGCCAGTAGGCCGCAGCAAGAACTTTAGGAATAGTCCCAGTAGAGTGGCATCCTTTAATAAACCTAGTCTGTATTCTTGGGAAAGGGGAATGGGTAAACTACTGCACCAGTAATTTGATGTCTATTATATTTCTCAACCCCATATTATTTTCTATTTCATAGATTTGAATCAATTATGGGGGTGCTGCCACACACTGTATTGTTGCCAATATTTAGAAACTTGTTCACAAAAGAAGGGAAAGGATTGGTCTTGGGTGGCGCACAAAAATAAATGGATACATAAAATATAACTTTTAATCTAATATTATTAAAAGACCTATAACTGTGAAATATTAAAACCAACATACAATGACAAGACAAAGTGTAACATATATTGTTAAAAACACACACTGTACTCAATGTGTCGTGCACTGCTCATATAATTGATTAATGGGTACTATGACCTCTAATGACATTGTGTGTACTGTCAATTGGTTTATTAATGTAAATAAAGGCTTATTCCAGTATTTGTGTTACAGTTATTCACTACTTATATCAGTTTCATTCAAACCAAGCTCTCAAATGTAATCTGAGATGTAATAGTTTTAGAAGAATTTCAAATATGTATAAAGTATTTCACTTTGATACTATGATAGTTTTTAAGCTGCTGGCTAGTGTTCCCCTTTCACACACACCCACATATTGTATCATAAAAAGTTCATAGGTAGTAAATTGATACCAAAAGTCTGCTGCTGGCAGTATATACTGCTCAAGTGTATTACAGCAGATAAGATGATTTCATTAACTCACCCTCAAGTGAGTGTTGCCCTAAGCATCAAATTAAATTTTAATGATTAGATCACTGACCAATGCTCTCAATGCTCATTGTCAGCGCTGTCAGTGGAATATATTGATCTGTAGTCAAGGTAAATATTGTGCCATATGTCACTGTTGGCATACTCCGCCTTTTAATACAGTGATTGTAGCTTGCAGTCTTAACTCAAATAACACTTTCTTGACAGCAATTTGTCACTGTTTCATAATGTGCTGTAGTTTAATTACATATAACACATCCAATTGTTACAAAAAGTTGTGGTTGCTGTGGGAGATTGAGATTAAAACCAAATCCTCCTTCTTTCCGGAATTTAAATTATCTCCATCAGCAAAAGTTTTTTATGACTTTGTATCTCATGATTTGGATCTCATGTTTACACATGAATGTCAAATTCAATCAACATTACAAGAAATCATGCAATGGCAGGAGACTGTCATAAAACCCTCGGATAAAGGGGGAAACATAGTGCTTTGGCCTAAATCCATGTTTACGACAGAGTTGAGGAAACAACTAAGCGATCAAAAGTGTTATAAAGCACTCATTTTTAATCCCACTATGTGTACAATACCATCATCTCAAGAGCACATCAGAATGGGATTATAAAGAAAAAAGACTTAGACTTTCTCAAAATGGAAAACCCAAGAGTTGCGACCTTATACTTATTGCCAAAAGTGCATAAGAATGATAAAACTCCCACTGGAAGACCAATTGTCTCTGGTGTGGGGCGCTTGACAGAAAAGGCCAGCATTTATGTCGATCAACATCTCAGACATTATGTGCTGGCCCTGCCTTCCTACATCAGAGACACCATGGATGTGTTAAACAAATTACAGGACATGACAGTGAACCAGGGTACGTGGCTAGCCACTTACGATATTGAAAGCCTGTACACTAGTATCGATCACAAGAAGGGTGTGGCAGTCATTAAGTACTTTCTGGACATGGGAACACACTATGATTTCAATAATTTTCTGATTTCCCTGTTAGAATTTATATTGACCAAAAACTACTTCATCAGTGAAGAAAAATTCTACCTCCAGGTTAGAGGGACAGTGATGGGGACGGCATGTGCCCCATTGTACGCCAACCTCTACCTGGGATGGTGAGAGAAGGAACACTTGTTCAATGAAACCCTGGAGAAATACACGCAACACATCTTGTTGTACATTCGTTATATTGATGACGTCCTGATCATCTGGGAGGTAGATGAAGAACTCTTGGAAGAATTCATTGCTATTCTAAATCATAATGATCTGAATTTAAGATTAACTGTTGAGAAAGATCAAAAGGAAATCAACTTTTTAGATTTGTGCATCAAAATTGAGATAGATGGCAAGATTAGCACTGATATTTTTCGGAAGAAAACGGCAACGAACAGTATCCTCCACTTTAACAGCTCACACCTACCTGCAACCATCAAAGCAATTCCCGAAGGAGAATTACTCCGCACGAAAAGGAACTGCTCAAATGAACAGACGTATTTAGAACGTGAGAAACAAGTCTGTGACCGCTTGAAAAAGAGAGGTTACAGTAATAGAAGCTTTAAAACCGTTGTTAAAAGTGTTGAATCTTACACAAGAGACTCCCTATTGACCCCCAAAATTAAACCTTTGAAAGATGAACCAGTCAGGTTTATCAGTACGTATAACCCACAATGGAAGAAAATCAATGGAATTTTACAAAAGCACCGGTCGGTTTTACAAACTGATGAGACACTGAGACAAGTAGCTGGAGGAGATCTAAAATTTACGGGACTTAGTGGTTCGGAGTCACCTCTCGACCCCCATCAAACAACTCTATAACAAAAAAGGTTCTTACCAATGCGGCAGGTGTAAAGCCTGCAAGTACATGATACCTAAGCAATCCTACACAGATAAGTGTCACAACTGAGGGTCTGGGCTGACAGGAGGAAGCCTCAGTTGTAGGGGCTGGGATGAACTTAAACTTAGAAGGTTTAATCAGACCCCTGGACATGTAAGTGTAGTGGAGAAGGATCACCCGAAGGTGTGACCATGACAACCAGGGTTTAAAAGTCAATAAAAGTTTTATTAACAAACTCCGTATTTTGCACAGCAGTAAATAAAGAACAAGCAGTGATTAAATGGTACAGTTCCTGGATCACTAAGATCTTGGCTGGAGCCACAGAGCACTGATAGGATATGGATCAGATGTTAAAGTCCCATAGATGGATTGTCCTTACCAGGCCTGTCTGTAGTAGTGAGAATAGCCAAAGAACACGTCAGCAGATGTAATTCTTGGAGCTGGATCACTGTAGCTGAAAGGACTGCTGTGAATGCTGGATGGAACCAGCCAGATGATGAAAACACGGAGTGGATGCTGGATGGAACCAGCCCGGTGATAGGATGAAGCTAGGGAGCGTGGATACTGGAAAGATGAAAGGTGGTTACCGATGGTTTGTGGATACTGCTGGTATGGAGGTATCCGTTGGAACAACACCGGCACTTTAAGGAAGCTGGATACTGCTGGAAGCTGATCGCTGGAAGCAGATGGTTTGTAGCTGGAAGCTGGAGTAGTCACGGAGGACTGCAGAGTCAGGCTGCACCGCAAGATGGAAAGCAGGTGCGGGTCTCTTAGTGGCTGCTGGTAACAGGAGCTGGAAACCTGGAGAAACAATCACAGGAGAGAGAGAGACTGGAACAAGGTTTGACAACCAAAGCACTGACCACTTCCTGGCCCAGGCACCGGATACTTATACCTGCAGCAAGGCAGGCATTGGCTGGGCAATTATGCAGATTCCAGAAGCAGCGGATTGGTGGAAACTGAGGCATGTGATTGAAACCAACATGGCTGCGCCCATGTTAGCACTTGGAGGGAAAGTTCGTTTTAGAAACCATGTGGAGATTCGGCAGTAATGGCGGCGCAGACCGTGGAGGGCAGGAGACGTCACACTGGCAACCTGCACACTGGAACCACATGGATGACAGCGGAGATCGCGGCAGACATGAAACGCCACACTGACAATCAGTAATCCGGAAACACAGGAGCGGCGGCGGAGGCCGCAGAGGCTGGAGACGCCAAACGTGATGCCGCTGTGACAGCGTCTCAGAGTGACAGGAGGGAGATGTAGAGCATGGACATCAGTAGCACAGGTGAGATCCGGCCCTGGAACGCTGAGCCAGCCTCAGGAGACATCTAAATGGCAAATAATGGCGTCCAGATACCCGGATCGTGACAGCACCCCCCCCCCCCCCTTTAGGAGTGGCCCCAGGACACTTCTTAGGCTTCTGAGGAAATTTAGAGTGGAAATTCCGGACCAAGGCAGGAGCATGGACATCTGAAGCATTGGTCCAAGAGCGTTCTTCAGGACCATAGCCCTTCCAGTCGATAAGATATTGCAACCGACCGTAACGGAAACGTGAATCCAGAATCTTGGCAACTTCATACTCAACTCCCGTTGAGTCTGGACTTTAGGAGCCGGAGGTAGTGCAGAATGAAAGCGATTCAGAATCAATGGTTTCAGAAGGGAAACATGGAAAGTCCTAGGTATTTTCAAGAAGGGGGGTAACTGGAGTCTGTAAGCAACAGGATTGACGACTTGTTCAACTCGAAAAGGACCGATGTAACGAGGTGCAAACTTCATGCTGGGAACTCTTAACCTCAGATTCTTCGTAGACAACCACACACGATCACCCACCTTGAGAGCAGGAACTGCCCTACGCTTCCTATCCGCAAACTTCTTGTATCTAAATGATGCTTTGAGCAGAGCCGCTCGCACATTTTTCCAGTTATTTGAAAACTGGCATAAGGTGATATCCACTGCTGGTACCGAAGTTGCTGGAAGCGGCTGGAATTCTGGAACTTTAGGGTGGAATCCATAGTTAATGAAGAATGGTGTTGAAGAAGATGAGGAATGATATTGGTTGTTATGGCTGAACTCGGCCCAGGGAAGGAGTTGAACCCAGTCGTCTTGAGAGGAAGAGACATAGATGCGGAGGAAGGCCTCCAAGTCCTGATTCACCCTCTCAGTTTGACCATTGGTCTGAGGATGGTAAGCTGTAGAAAACTTTAATTTGACTTGGAGGGCTTGACACAAACTTCGCCAGAACTTGGCTACAAATTGTACTCCTCTATCAGAGATGATCTCTTCAGGAAGACCGTGAAGTCGGAAGATTTCTTGAATGAATACTTGAGCCAACTTGGAAGCTGACGGAAGACCGGTGAGAGGAATGAAATGTGCCATCTTGGTGAATCGGTCAACTACCACCCAGATGGTATTAAACTTGTTGCACATAGGCAGGTCTGTAACAAAGTCCATCGACAAATGGGTCCATGGTCGACGGGGAACGGATAATGGAACCAGTTGCCCCGCAGGTGACTGGCGGGATACTTTGTGTTGGGCACATTTTGGGCAAAATGCAATAAACTCCATGACGTCCTTCTTCAGAGTTGGCCACCAATAAGACCTAGAGATAAACTCAAGGGTTTTCTGAATGCCTGTATGTCCGGCGAAATGGGAAGCATGGGCCCAATGCATGAGCTTCTTCCTTAATACCGGTTTCACAAAACTTTTCCCTGGTGGGGGCGTAGAGTCCATCCTTACCGTGGAGAATGCCAACGGATTAATAATAGGATGCTTGTCAGAAGACTCCGACTCATTTTCTTGCTCCCAAGAGCGGGAAAGGGCATCGGCCTTGCGATTCTGAGAGCCCGGACAGAACTGGAGTTTAAAGTCGAACCTGGAAAAGAAAAGTGCCCATCTGGCCTGACGAGGGTTAAGACATTGTGCGCCTTTCAGATATAAAAGATTCTTGTGGTCGGTGAGTATGGTAACTGAATGAGAAGCTCCCTCCAACAGATATCTCCACTCCTCTAGAGCGAGTTTGATTGCCAGCAACTCCTGATCGCCAATGGCATAGTTGCGCTCAGCTGGGGAGAACTTCCGGGAGAAGAAACTGCAAGGATGTAGATGACCATCTTTAGCTCTCTGGGATAACACCGCTCCTACTCCAACGGAGGAGGCATCCACTTCTAGGATGAAAGGAGAGTCGATGTCAGGCTGTTTCAAAACCGGAGCAGAGATGAATCGTTGCTTTAAAAGATGAAAAGCTTGCGTAGCTTCTTCAGACCACTTGGACGGATTAGCACCCTTCTTAGTCAATGCAGTGATAGGCGCCACAATGGTGGAAAAGTCTCGTATAAACTTTCTGTAGTAATTGGCGAATCCTAAAAACCTCTGGACCCCTTTGAGGGTTAAGGGTATCGGCCAATTCTGGATTGCTTGTAGTTTCTCAGGATCCATCTCTAGTCCGGAACCGGACACAATGTAGCCTAGAAACGGAATGGATTTGACTTCAAAAACACACTTCTCTAATTTGCAATAGAGATGATTGACTCGGAGACGGGACAGAACCTCCTTTACCCAGAAATGATGTTCCTCTAGATTATTGGCAAAGATGAGTATATCATCTAGATAAACCACGACATGGCGATATAAGATGTCTCTGAAGATCTCATTCACAAAATGCATGAAGACAGCTGGAGCATTACTTAATCCGAAGGGCATGTCGAGGTACTCATAATGTCCATCACGGGTGTTAAAGGCGGTCTTCCACTCGTCACCCTCTCGGATCCGGATGAGATTGTAGGCACCCCTCAAATCCAACTTTGTAAAGATGGTTGCTCCGCTAACTCTATCGAAGAGTTCTGTAATCAAGGGTAAAGGATATCGGTTCTTAACGGTAATGTCGTTCAAGCCTCTGTAGTCGATGCACGGCCGCAGGCCACCATCTTTTTTTTTTCACGAAGAAGAAATCTGCACCTGCTGGGGAAGAAGAAGGTCGGATGAAACCCTTCGCCAGATTCTCCTTAATGTATTCTTCCATAGAATGCGTCTCTGGTATGGACAACGGGTAAGTTCGGCCACGAGGTGGAACCTTCCCTGGGATGAGATCAATTGGACAGTCCCATTCCCTATGAGGAGGAAGGATGTCAGCAGAAGCTTTACTGAACACGTCCGTGTAGTCTCGATATGGAGGAGGTGGAACATCAGACGACCTAGAGGAGGAAGAATAAACAGGAAGCACTTTGGACAAACAGGTCTCAGCACAGGAGGGACCCCATGCTAGTATTTGCATGGTCTTCCAGTCAATCGATGGATTGTGGAGACGAAGCCATGGAAGGCCCAAAACCACTGGATGTGTGGCTCTTGGAATCACTAAAAAAGAAATAAATTCTGAATGAAGAACTCCTACTTTCAGACGAACTGGTAGAGTCCTTAGAGAAATAACTGCATCAAAAATCTTACTGCCATCCACGGCAGTCAAGGAAATGGATGAGGAAAGTCTCTCGGTGGGTAGGGACCACCGTTTAACATATGCTTCAGTTATGAAATTCCCAGCTGCTCCGGAATCTAGGAGGGCAATGACGTTCCTATAACGTTGAGCAATTTGAAGCGAGACTGGGAGATTACAATCATGAGGAGATGGAGAGGAGAGCATTACTCCTAGCCAGCCCTCTCCTTGGCGAGCTAGGACTTAAAGTTTCCCGGACGTTTGGGACAAGCATTGATTGCGTGAGACGGAGCTGCACAGTAAAGACAGAGGGACTCGGAAAGACGTCTTCGGCGCTCAGCAGGAGATAGACGGGAACAACCAATTTGCATGGGTTCATCTTAGGATGGAGACGGTTGACGAGGAGGAGGAGCAGAAGATTTTGGAGTAGAAGACCTTCCCCGCTCAGTTGCTCTTTCTCTGAACCGTAGATCAACTTTTGTGCATAAAGAGATTAGCTCATCCAACTTAGAGGGCAAGTCTCTGGTAGCTAACTCATCCTTGATGCGTTCTGATAAACCATGCCAGAATGCAGCATACAGGGCTTCGTCGTTCCATGCCAGATCGGATGCCAGGATCTTGAACTGTATAAGATACTGTCCCACAGTACGCGTTCCTTGGCGTAAACGGAGAATCTCAGAAGAAGCTGAAGTTATTCGGCCTGGCTCGTCGAAGATGCGCCTGAATGTTGTTACAAAGTCAGTATAGGAGGACAGCAGGGTATCGGACTTCTCCCATAAAGGTGATGCCCAGTCAAGGGCTGAGCCACTAAGAAGGGAAATAATATAGGTAATTTTAGTACGGTCACTGGGAAAACTGCCGGGTTGTAGCTCAAAGTGAATTTCACATTGATTGAGAAATCCCCTGCAGAATCTTGGAGATCCATCAAATTTTGCTGGCGTTGGAAGATGAAGACGTGGAGCAGAAATGGGTAAGGTAGGTGGGGTTACAGCTGGTGTCACTGTGGTGGACGCACCGGATGCGCCAGATCCACGGAGGGTCGTTTGGATCCCATCCAGCCGAGTAGAGAGATCCTGGAGACAGCGGATAATGTGGCCTTGTGCATCCTCCTGATGTTCGAGTCTGGCTGCCAGTTCTTGCATCGGCCTGGCCGCTTGATCCTGGTCTCCGGCTGGATGCATAGGGTCAGTGCTTACTGTCACAACTGAGGGTCTGGGCTGACAGGAGGAAGCCTCAGTTGTAGGGGCTGGGATGAACTTAAACTTAGAAGGTTTAATCAGACCCCTGGACATGTAAGTGTAGTGGAGAAGGATCACCCAAAGGTGTGACCATGACAACCAGGGTTTAAAAGTCAATAAAAGTTTTATTAACAAACTCCGTATTTTGCACAGCAGTAAATAAAGAACAAGCAGTGATTAAATGGTACAGTTCCTGGATCACTAAGATCTTGGCTGGAGCCACAGAGCACTGGTAGGATATGGATCAGATGTTAAAGTCCCATAGATGGATTGTCCTTACCAGGCCTGTCTGTAGTAGTGAGAATAGCCGAGGAACACGTCAGCAGATGTAATTCTTGGAGCTGGATCACTGTAGCTGAAAGGACTGCTGTGAATGCTGGATGGAACCAGCCAGAGGATGAAAACACGGAGTGGATGCTGGATGGTACCAGCCCGGTGGTAGGATGAAGCTAGGGAGCGTGGATACTGGAAAGATGAAAGGTGGTTACCGATGGTTTGTGGATACTGCTGGTATGGAGGTATCCGTTGGAACAACACCGGCACTTTAAGGAAGCTGGATACTGCTGGAAGCTGATCGCTGGAAGCAGATGGTTTGTAGCTGAAAGCTGGAGTAGTCACGGAGGACTGTAGAGTCAGGCTGCACCGCAAGATGGAAAGCAGGTGCGGGACTCTTAGTGGCTACTGGTAACAGGAGCTGGAAACCTGGAGAAACAATCACAGGAGAGAGAGAGACTGGAACAAGGTTTGACAACCAAAGCACTGACCACTTCCTGGCCCAGGCACAGGATACTTATACCTGCAGCAAGGCAGGCATTGGCTGGGCAATTATGCAGATTCCAGAAGCAGCGGATTGGTGGAAACTGAGGCATGTGATTGAAACCAACATGGCTGCGCCCATGTTAGCACTTGGAGGGAAAGTTAGTTTGAGAAACCATGTGGAGATTCGGCAGTAATGGCGGCGCAGACCGCGGAGGGCAGGAGACGTCACACTGGCAACCTGCACACTGGAACCACATGGATGACAGCGGAGATCGCGGCAGACATGAAACGCCACACTGACAATCAGTAATCCGGAAACACAGGAGCGGCGGCCGCAGAGGCTGGAGACGCCAAACGTGATGCCGCTGTGACAGCGTCTCAGAGTGACAGGAGGGAGATGTAGAGCATGGACATCAGTAGCACAGGTGAGATCCGGCCCTGGAACGCTGAGCCAGCCTCAGGAGACATCTAAATGGCAAATAATGGCGTCCAGATACCCGGATCGTGACAATAAGTTTGGCAAAAAATGGCTTATCCAAAATGTCATTAGTTGTACCACAATGGGCGTGGTATACCACCTGGAGTGCCTTTGCGGTAAACAATATATTGGTAAACCACTCAATGTACGGATTTTGGAGCATGCCAATAATATTAAAAATGCAAAACAGGATGTGAGAAGATTCAAGACCTTGACATCGGTAGCCAAACACTTCTGACAACATCATGGAGGTGAGAATGGAGGTCTGAAAGCTTATGGTATGCGGAGTATCCAACTGGGCATCAGAGGAGGTGACTTAGATAATGAACTACTGAAGTTGGAAACAAAATTAATTTGTTTGATAGACAGCTTACATCCATTGGGGTTGAATGAATACAGCAGTTACCTACCATTCCTTTAACTTATCTACTATTCATTTCACCCAAATGAATATAATTATTCTTTACCATTTCTTTAGGGATACTATCGTATCATGAGATGCATATGGACCCTTAATTTTTGTAGGATCTATTTTTGATCCTCTTTTCTACCATGAATTGGAAGATTAGAGGAAATACATAATAATGAATACTTACCATGTATACAGAACTCATGGACTGAGAGAATGAGGTACAATAATTTGTTATTATTGTTCATGGTCCATATAATAATGTATTTTCTAAAATTGAGAGTAATGTATGAATCTGGGATAAAAAATGAGAATTGATTAACCATTCTCGAAGTGAATACACATTTGACTGAAAGCAATACCAGATATAAGTAATAAGTGCCGAGAGATTTTGATAATGAATACTTACCATGTGGCCTGAATCCTGAGAACCTGAAAAAGAGAAAAAGATATGTTATACCTGATTGATGGGGAAACTGGTTGCACTATGATCAATGGACCACTGCTAGAATATAAAATATAAGAATGACCTGATCATTTTGTATCTAACTATATTTGGGAAACAACACACATAGATTATTAACAATAGGAAAGTAAAGGGACTCCTATTGGAATTTTGAAATATCATCTTGGCAGATATACACATGCAAATCTATACCCCTCTTTGATAATAATAATTAAAAAAAATCATTATTATGATTTACATATACCTAGTGGGTTAAATACACAACAAACTGTAAATAATATAATATATATGGAACTGGAAACATTTTTGATTAACGATAAGGAGATTCACAGGTAAGGGATTACAATTATGTGTGTAGATAACAATCACACATAAGTTAATAAGGATCACGTTATACAAACTTGACGATAACATCACAATATTGATTAATTGGTCAAGGTTCACGTTATATTTTAACACATGCACATTTTAATAACAAGTTATAGGTCTGTCATAGGAATACAGTAACGTTTGTACTGCACAACAAATTTAATATATATATATATATATATATATATATATATATTTATTTTACAATTAAGGGATATAGGGGTCTATTTACTAAGCCTTGGATGGTGATAAAGGGCACGGAGATAAAGTCCCAACCAACCAGCTCCTAACTGTCATTTTTCAAAAGCAGCCTGTGACATGCTAGGTAGTTGCTGATTGGCTGGTACTTTATCTCCATGCACTTTATCTCCATCCAAGGCTTAGTAAATAGACCCCATAAATTCTTATCCGCATTTGTATATTTTGCCTGTTAGCAAGAAATAGAGCTATTCATTAGAATTAAGTGTAAGAGAACCCATTACATCTTCTTCATTGGTCCAATTATATCATGTGACCAGAAAACGGAATCCACACTAGGAGACATGAATTTAATATTGTGTCTATCCCTAGCAAATGGTGCTCAGGTTCCACGATTGGTCTAGACAGACCACGTGATCGGACATATCCTAACTAAATTTATGAATGGGAGCCGTGCCGCGATTGGATGAGAAAATCACGTGACCGGAATCTGTTCCGTGATTGGCGCGGCGATACTGTGAAATTCTGGTCACTGGAGACATTCTGGTTTGCTCTGAAAAAACTATCTGTGAAACGCGCTTCGGCGGTTCACACTGTACCAAAGTGGCAAATAACTCGGGCATGCTAATTATGTGTGTTACTGTCTAAATGTGACTTAGATTAGCATGTACTCCTGATGTAGAGTAATACATATAGGGCTCAGATTACGTATATCCTAGGCTGAATTAATCACTTAGTAATACAGGGAACCTAATAGCCTAATAGACGGCAGCGGCATAACACTATACTGAGACACAGTGCCTGATGTATCCCTGTACACTTCTATATAGATATCTGTGATGCATTGAAAATAGCATAAAATATATAATAAACTATTTCTACAGTGTGGAAAACAAAGGGGGGGAGATTATTGCGCCACTTGTGTACAACTCCAAATAATAAAATAATCACGTATAGTCAGATTAAATAACACTCCCTATAGGTTGGTATAGGGCGTCAGCTGTCCCCCAAATAAAACAGGGATGGTGGTTCCCTGTAGCAAAGGATTAATAACACACGAGGGGTGGGGGATAAAGCGACCAATGGTGTCTTAGAATATTTCGAAATAAAAGTGGATCTACACAGATATAATAAATCTAATAAGTAATAACCAAATAAAAATGAATCTAAAAAAATTAATTTATTGATACATTAAAACAGACAATTATTAATTAAGCTAAAATTTGAGCAGCAAAAGATTTCTTAAAAGATGGGATAAAAGCAACAGACACAATGCATAGTAATACCAGTTAAAAATATGTTAAAATATGTAAAACAATTTTAACTTAACTTGGTATGAGGTCACTGCCAGGTAGCCCAACGCGTTTCGTCAGTCAGACTTCATCAAGGGGTAAATGTAAAGTGGGACCAGACTTCTATTTATACCAGTGATAGTCTCATAGTAATTATGACATCACTTCCTGTTACTCAGGCATATGTTTGAACAGAGCATAAGAAACTTCTATTTAAACTTATACAATAACACAATTTGATAGTGTATGTAAACATAATATTAGATGTGGATTTAAAAGGCAGGTTTGGTGGTGGAGAGCTTTAAAAACTGTCATGTAAATGCGCCGGCGGACCTTTTCTGCCCCACTTCCGGTTTCGGGCCGTCGCGTCATTTCCGCCCCACTTCCGGTGCGCGATTGCGCATGCGCCCGCGGCTGCAGGATTCGTTTGGAGTTCAACAGTCCTAGGATGTTTTTTCTCAGTGAGTTTCCTTGCGGCGGCCATCTTTGTAGGGGTTTGCTCATATGTAACTTCATACGGCGGCCATATTTAGGGAGTCCATAATCGGGGACATTTATCTCAATTCTCCGGTATTTTAGACATACAAATAAATAGAAAATGGGATTTGATCAGTTATGGCACAACTGTTAATAGCTAAATCACTAACATTTGTTTATTAGTAAACATTAATATATATTGTTAAAGGTATATCCAGTAGTGAATTTAATAATATATAAAATATATGGATATATATATAAAATAAGTATATAATTATATAAATATAAAGTGCAGGGTGCAGAATAAAAAAATTAATATTTAATAGGAAGTGTGAGGCTTAATACTAAATTGACATGCTCATGTAGGCTATTTAACAATAGTTTGTTTACAGTACCTGATCTTCCCAGATAGTCTCCCTAGTCTGGTACTGATCAGGCCCGACACTGCTTCGCTTCCAAGATCGGGCGAGATTGGGCCTTTCCAGTGAGGTATGACTGTAATAAACTTTTTACCATACATTTGTCAGATTTAATATCTCATCACATAATTAGTGCGGAAGTGGTGTGGATGGGAATAGGGTGCTGTCGGCGGGTAGGGGTGGGTATCGGGAGGGGGGGTGTGGATTTATAATAAAGGTATAGGAGGTGGGTGGGGGTGTGTGTGGGAAAGAGATGATATGAGGCGGGGGTGTAACAGGATACAACCGTGATAATCCAATGGCCATATAGTTTCACAGGAACGGAGCGATTTCGTAATAATCGTTAAATCCCTTCGGCTGGAGTGTTTGTAATTGAAAGATCCAGTACATTTCTCTGCGTGAGAGTTTGTTGGCCAAATCGCCACCTCTTTCTCCCAGCTTCACTAGTTCAATAGCTTTAAAAGTTAGTGCCTCCGGATTGGAGTTGTGTACAAGGTTAAAGTGTTTAGACACTGCGTGGTTCTCCATTTTATTTTTTATATTGCGGACATGCTCTTGGATTCTCATTTTCAGTGGTCTCTTCGTTTTGCCCACATATTGTTTCCCGCAGTTGCATTCTAATAAATAAATCACAGATTGTGTATTGCAGTTTATGAAGTCTTTAATCTTGTATACCTCCTTCTTTTCTATGTCCGTGAATGTTTTCCTTGCTGGGTGTAGGTATTTACAGATGTTGCATCGGCCACATTTGAATGATCCAGTACACTTTGGCATTCTTGATTCCTCGTCAGCTTTCTTATGCAGCATACTGGGGGCCAGGATATCTTTTAGATTTTTCGATTTCCTGAAGACGATCTCAGGGCGAGGAGGCAGTATTTCCTTGAGGACTGGGTCCATTAATAAAATTCCCCAATGATTGTTTAGTGAGTCTCTAATAACTTTCTCATGACGGTTATAGGTGGTAATAAACGGAACTGATTCTTTCTTGGTTTTCTTGGTTTTATATTCTAACAGTGTTGATCTCTCAAGTGTTTTTGCTCTGGTGGCTGCTTCTTCCACAATGGTGGCTGGGTATTCTTTATTCTTGAATCTCTCTTTATACTTCTCTATTTGGGTGTCGCATTCTTTCTGATTACTGCAGTTTCTCTTTATCCTGTTAAATTGTGAAAAGGGGATGTTATTTTTCCATTTCTTCAAGTGGTTACTTTTGTAATGCAGGTAACTGTTAGTGTCAACCTGCTTAATGTAGTTCTTGGTTTCGACTCTTCCTTCCACCCCCGTTAAAATCACATCGAGAAATTCAATTGACTCTTTGTTGATTTTAGAAGTAAATAAAGATTCATTTCGTTGGTGCTCAGGAATTCCAGGAAATTGAAAAAGGATTCTTCCGTGCCATCCCAAACAATTAAAATGTCATCTATGTAACGACGATAAAAGACAATGTGGTTCTTAAAATCATGGTTACCATAGATAAAATCCTTCTCCCAGCTACCCATAAAAAGATTAGCAAAACTCGGTGCGAAAATCGTGCCCATTGCGGTCCCACAGCGTTGCAAGTAAAAATGATCTAAAAATTTAAAATAGTTGTGCTGAAGAATAAAATACATGACATCACAAATAAAATCTTTGTGTATAGTCGTTAGTGAGGTGTCATTTTCCATAAATTCTCTACATGCTGTTACACCTTTGTCGTGGTTTATGCATGTATATAATGATTGCACATCTATTGTTGCCCATCTATAGGTGTTTTTCCATTCAAAGTCTTTCAGGGAGTTAAGTACTGCAGTCGTGTCCTTCAAATATGACGGTAGCTCTTTCACGTATGGTTTTAAGAAGACATCAACATACTCTGATAAATTTGATGTGAGTGAATCAATGCCCGCCACGATGGGCCTTCCAGGTGGATTTATCAGGTTTTTATGAATTTTAGGCAAGAAATAAAAAATAGGGGTAGTGGGGTCTGATTTCATTAAAAATTGGAATTCCTCCTTTGTAAGTATCTCAGTTCGTAGACCGTGTATTAAAAGTGTTCTTAGTTCTCCGACGAACGTATCTTTGGGGTCACCAGACAGTTTTGTGTAGGAAACTTCATCTCCCAATAGTCTCAGTGCTTCCTTAGTGTACTTATCACGGTCCATAATCACCAGCCCCCCCCCCCCTTTATCAGCTTGTTTAATAACAATTCCCTGATTTTTCTGCAGTTTTTTTAGAGCCTCACTTTCTCGGTTTGTGATGTTCTTCTCTTTAATTATTTCCAAATTAGTCTCACAAAGATCCTTTTTTACCAGTTCATAAAAAATACTTGCGTTGCTCCCCTTTGACTCCAATGGATAAAATTTGGAAGTCGGTTTGAGACCTGACTTTGATTGATTCTCGTAGTTGCTGATGACCGCATCTTCTTTCCTTGAGAAATGCCTTTTGAGTGTAAATTTTCTAATAAATTTATTTAGGTCGATGAAGGTCTCAAACTTGTTAAGCCCTCCCGTGGGTGCAAATGTCAGGCCTTTGTTCAGTAAGGATATTTCTGGTTCCGACAGCGTGTGTTCTGATAGATTAAAAATTCCTTTGTCTTTTGTTTCCGTCACTAGAATGTTCTTTTTTTGTTGTCGTTCCCTCCTACTGCCCCGTTTTCCTCGTCTTCTGTATATCTTCGTTTGACAGGTGAGGCATGGTGAACATCTTCCTTCAGGGGATTTCTTGTTGCTTCTTTTGGTCGTGTTCCTGTTCTTTGGGCTAAAAAAGTCTGATCACTGTTAGAGTTAAGTCTTTGCAGTGCTGTGAATCTATTCTGCATCCTTAAGGTTGGTGATGGTGTGTTTGTTTCTGGATTCCGTAGTGATTTACCTTTGATTGGTACAGTTTTCCAGTATTGCTTATTTGTTCTGTTCGTTTGTTGGTTCGTGGTTCCAAACCTGCTCCAGTTTTTGATTTTTCCTTGTTCATAGTCTGTTTTGTCCCTCATAAACTTTTTCTCTTTGTTCTTAGTGACCTCTTCCTCGATACGTTCCATTTTTTTGAAGAGAACCTTCTCATTAATCTTGTAATCCTTTTTATCTTTGAAGGGTTCAAGTTCCGTTTCCTTAATTTTGATATTCTTCTCCAATTCTATAAGCGAGTACTTCTTTTCATCAATCAGAAGTTTCATTAGGTCAATGGAACAATTGTGTAGTGTTTTATCCCATTTTTCTAAAAAAGCTGCATCCAGGTTGCCGAATGTGGGTTGTTTTAGCAGTCTAAGCCCCCTAGGGATTCTATCAACTGAAATGTAATGCTCTAGGCCCTTTATATCCCACCATGTTTTAACTTCTTTAGTAAGGAGTCTTTCTATACCCCAAAACAAATCATCTAGATCATCTGGTGGGCAGGGTTCACTAGATTGGCGTTTTTCATTAAATATTTTTTGGCACCAGTTTTGTCTCTGAGTTGCCCGATCTAAGTTTCTCCACATTTTAAATGGGTTGTAGTGTACCAGGCAGCAAATAAAAATTAGTACCAGAAGATTTGTGGAAAACAAAGGGGGGGGAGATTATTGCGCCACTTGTGTACAACTCCAAATAATAAAATAATCACGTATAGTCAGATTAAATAACACTCCCTATAGGTTGGTATAGGGCGTCCGCTGTCCCCCAAATAAAACAGGGATGGTGGTTCCCTGTAGCAAAGGATTAATAACACACGAGGGGTGTTTCTACAGTGTATAAAGCCATTGCCCCCTCTCACTGAACGGAAGACTGTCACTGACAACATTCAGTATTTAACCACATGCAGCTGCGTGTGATGCATTGAAAATAACATACTGTAGCTATCAACAAATTATTGTTACAGCATATTAAGCAATTGCTTTCTTTTACCAATATCCAACATTTAGCCACATGCAGTTGTTTGTGATGTATTGAAAGTAATACAACTATAAACTACTACCTAAGTGTAAAAAGCAATCGTTCCCTGTCACTGAATAGGAAAACGCCACTGATAACATCCAGTATTCAGTTACATGCAGCCGTTTAAGATACATAGTGAGCAGTTATGTAACAACTTGAGGAGGGTGGCAGAAGATTGTTACTTAATAACCTTTAGAGTCATTTGCTAACCCTTAAGCTCTACACGGAGTACTGACATCTGCAACATATCAGTTACTGAAACAACCAAGTTTTAACAGAGAATTTAATCTTCACAATATATTATATGCTGAGGAAGCATTTCAGTGTATCCTAATTAAAAACTGCGATAATAGTGCAGTGGATCCCCTTCAGCAATCTCCCACAGCAACCACAACTTTTTGTAATAATTGGATGTGTTATATGTAATCAAACTATTGCACATTATGAAACAGTGACGAATTGCTGTCAAGCAAGTGTTATTTGAGTTAAGACTACAAGCTACAATCACTGTATTAAAAGGCGGAGTATGCCAACAGTGACATATGGCACAATATTTACCTTGACTACAGATCAATATATTCCACTGACAGCGCTGACAATGAGCATTGGTCAGTGATCTAATCATTAAAATTTAACTTGATGCTTAGGGCAACACTCACTTGAGGGTGAGTTAATGAAATCATCTTATCTGCTGTAATACACTTGAGCAGTGGGTGGTCTTCAGTTTGCCGGCTGTCGGGATCCCGGCGCACAGTATACCGGCGCCGTAATCCTGACAGCTGGAATACCGACACTTTATCTCCCTCTTGGGGTTCCACGACCCCCCTGGAGGGAGAATAAATAGTGCCCGCCAACGTGCTCGCAAGGGGCTCATTTGCGCTTGCCACGCTGTCTGTATGCCGGCGGTCGGGATTCCGGCGCCGGTATGCTGGTCGCCGGGAGCCCGGCTGCCGGCATACAATACTACACCCTTGAGCAGTATATACTGCCAGCAGCAGACTTTTGGAATCAATTTACTACCTATGAACTTTTTATGATACAATATGTGGGTGTGTGTGAAAGGGGAACACTAGCCAGCAGCTTAAAAACTATCATAGTATCAAAGTGAAATGCTTTATACATATTTGAAATTCTTCTAAAACTATTACATCTCAGATTACATTTGAGAGCTTGGTTTGAATGAAACTGATATAAGTAGTGAATAACTGTAACACAAATACTGGAATAAGCCTTTATTTACATTAATAAACCAATTGACAGTACACACAACGTCATTAGAGGTCATAGTACCCATTAATCAATTCTATGAGCAGTGCACGACACATTGAGTACAGTGTGTGTTTTTAACAATATATGTTACACTTTGTCTTGTCATTGTATGTTGGTTTTAATATTTCACAGTTATAGGTCTTTTAATAATATTAGATGGAAAGTTATATTTTATGTATCCATTTGTTGTTGTGCGCTACCCAAGACCAATCCTTTCCCTTCTTTTGTGAACAAATAAACCCAGTTTGGTCTGGTATTAAGGGAAGAAGGGGTTTCAATCTATCAGCTATGATTTTTGTAAATAATCTGTAATCCACATTAAAAAGGGATATAGGCCTATAAGATCCTAGGAGATGGGGATCCTTCCCCGGTTTAGGGATTAGGCGGACCATGGCATCATTGAAATACACAGGGATTTTATGCGAGTGTAGGATAACATTAAAAACCACCATAAAGATTTCTACAACCTGGGATGCTAAAGTCTTATAAGACTCACCCGAAAAGCCATCGGGTCTTTACCGGCTTAAGATGTTTATTAGCTTTTTTACATCCTGAGTCGTGATGGGAGGGCAAATGGCTGCTATTAATGCAGGGTCTAGGTGAGGTAAATTGATGTCTGCCCAAAAAGTTGATTTGGGGCTCACATCAATAGGGGGTTGAGCATAGATGTCCGTATAAAAGTCACAGAGGACTCAGGCAATATCCTTAGATTCCGTTACCAGAGACCCATCAGAGTGTAATAATGCTTGGATAAGGGAATCGAGGGCAGAGCCTTTAAGCAGGTTGGAAAGAAGATGGCTTGTCTTATTTCCAAAACTGTAAAATCTGTGATTGCTATGAAACCTGTGACTCTCACCTAAAGCTGACATAGTGGAATCAAATTGGTACTTAGCCATCAGATAGCGATGTTTTGACTTGGGGGGAGGGGTGTTTGTTTAAACGTCAGCTGCCCCTGTGATTTCTTAAAATTAGCAGAATATATTTCTTCTGGCGTACGACAAAGTCGATGATACCCCCTCGCAGTACAGCTCCAGAGGCCTGCCAGAATATCAAAGGATCCTCTGACTCCATGTGGGCATTATCAGTCTTAAACTCTTCCGAAAAGACAACCAGCTTTTTGCTGAAACATGAGGCAAAATCAGTAGGGAAACACCAACGCTTAAATGACCCTACATTGAAGGTAGTAGAAAATTCAGCCAAGACCAATGAATGATCCGACAACGCCATCGGTTCTATAGTGGATTGGACAGCATTGGGTATCAGGGTATAATATACAGTAATAGGAGGAAGTCTATACTCCAAAGGGTATTATGCACTGCTGAAAGGCAGGTGAACTCCTTCTCTGTGGGGTGGAAGAATCTCCAGACATCGGTCAATTTAAGCTGTTGCAATATAAAGGGGATACCAAGCTTGGGAGGGGAAGGGGTATGTGACAGAGAGTTAGTATCTAAAAATGTTGAGGTAATCATATTGAAATCTCCTCCCACAATCATAGGCATAGACGCTAGCAGATACAATTTAGACATCAGCATATGAATAACATTTTTAGAATAAGAGTTAGGCGCATACACGGTGTAGAGAACATAATGTATATTATAAATATCGACTTCCAAAATTAAATAACGCCCATCAGGGTCAGACCCGGCACAGACCACCAGTATCGGGAGTCCCGCGACTTTGAAGTAAAAGGGGCATCAGACAGACCCGACAGCCCAGAGTATCTATCCAATTTCTGAGCCTCCGGAGAAAGGAGGTGAGTCTTCTGTAAAAATACCAAATCTAACTTGAGTTTATTCAAGTACATCAGAATCTTCTTCCTCTAAATGTGAGTGTATACCACCTACATTCCAGGAAGCAACTCTAAGCATAGCCATGTAGCATAATAAGCAGAGGACATAAAGGCTCGGGCCATAGGGCAACCCACGAAAACATCATTAAACAAGGTAATAATGCAACAATCTTAATTAGCAAAGAGAGTGTTACGATCTGAGTATCTACTCTAGCATCTGACTCTGTTATTCCCCCCAGTGGTCGGTTGGCGCCTGCAAAGCTAGTCTTCTCCTAAAGCAGCCGCATTTGAATGGGCGAATTAGGTACGCCCAGACTCTGATGCCCCCAGGTCTTACTAGATAACAAGGCACCAACTGAGACCAAGAGTGAACAAGAGGAAACCCAAACTAAGACTGTGAAAGCAACAATGCTCAAAGATGTTATAAGCAACTTAATAAATGGGGAAAGCAACAAAGGTGTTATAAGCTACTAAATAAACTGTGAAAGCAACAATGCTCAAAGGTGTCACAATACAGAAATGCAGGCAAGCAGTGTCTGTGTGGAAACTCCACAAAAATTTGAATACAAGGCCAGCTGGTTCTGGTCAAGTACCAATCTGACAAGGTCTCCGGATAAAGGGTCTAATACAGGCAGACAGTATCTCATACGAGCTGACAGGTTCTAACTGAAGCAGGAATCCAGGTGATGGGTAATGAACTCAGGATTCTGTCAGGACAGGGTACACAGGATTCTAACTGTACAGGATATCACAAGTAGTATTACAGCACCGATTGCACAGGTTCAAGATTCTTCCATAGGACAGGGCCCGGACACATATACAAACAGGAACATGTATCTATCACTGGCGTCAGGTGAAGGGCAGGCTGGGTAATAAAGGAAGCAAGCCCCAATCAGGATGGCTGGAAGCCAGACACAAGGTAATGACCTAATTATCTGACAGGTGAGACTGCACAGGCCACATATACAGGAGACAGGATGCAATTACACAGGCTCACCACATAAAGGTCTAATTATCGGACATGTGAGACTGCACAGGCCACACATACAGGAGACAGGCTGCAGTTACACCAAAGGCGGCTCGCAACAGTACCCTCAACAAGTACATGAGAAAACCTGGAATGCTAACAGAAATACAACATAAAAACATAAACCGGATGCAAACAGGAATGAGCCACAGCGGTGGCTCGTGACAGAGAGAAGACACAAGAGGGAGGGAAAGGGGGGAGACATACATCACACAGACAAAACACAAACAAGACAAAACATAGTAAACATGTAAAATAAAAGAGATCCCCTAGGGTACATCTCAACGGTATTTTGAATAAAGACTTCACGGTATTCATAACAAACAAACTACAATGGGACGTGGAACGGAATTACTCCTAACCACAACTACCGCTAAAATGAACGTAAACATAAAAAATTTAAAGCCCTAAAATGGACTGCAGTGGTATCAGCATTACAAACATCAAATAGTCAGATGCACACATTCAAACACATATGCAAACAACATGAGCAAGTACTCAAGAGGCACAAATAAAGAGAGAAAATAGAGGAACTGGTGGATGCATAAACATCATACGTCACCCATAAAGCATCTCCATGGATAGAGCTTATAGTAGAGAGCATCAAATTCCTCAAATCAGCCCAGCGGCTGCGAGAAAAAATATGACAAACGTGGCAGAGAAGTAAAAATAGTGTCAGCAATTGCGTACACATCATGATCGCAATGTAGCCACTGTTTGACTGACAGAAAGCCAGCATTTCTGGGTGGAAGCTGGACAAACCAGCGAAATGCGTTGAGCCATTTATAACCACCAGGACCTTTGACTGATCATTTTCTGGCAATAATTGGACTTTCACCCTGTTTTGGAGAAATTACTGCACTGCTATTAGAACTTGAAAACCCCTATGGTACCGAAAAGACTCACTGCTAACTGACCTTTTTGGAGTCAGCCTCAACTTTGGAGGAACCGCTGCAGCACACTCGCATTTAGGTACACCCCGCCTGCATTGAAAGGACTAGTGCCAAGTTACCCTTTATGGGGAACACCTATTCCTAAACAGCTGGTATCTTATATGAAGTGGAATACCATCAGAACTGTAACAACCATCTGGTAAAATAAACTCTTGTTATTAGTGCAGTGATTTACAATTTCCTATAAAGGGAGAGTCCTAGCCAGATAAGAAACTGACCTAATACTGTTCTGACTGGCTTTCTTTAATTGATATCACATAATGTGTTATTTTATTGATTTTTATATTTATGAAATTCTTTTCTTTTTTAATTTACTGTTATGTATTTTTAATAAATGTGTCAATACAGACAAGCCATTATATATATCTACTGAATTATTTGCACAGCCAGCACTGGTATCCATTATATTTTTCTGTATATATACCTTGGGACTATTGACCATCCCCATACCAGCTGCTGCTGACAGTGCACATCTTCCTTCCCATTTTCTGGGTGTGTCTGAAAAAACGCAAGCGTGCCCAGGTGTTTTTAAGGAGGACCTCTGACATCAGCAATGACCACTTCTAGCCTCTTGTGTCACAAGAATTGTGGATGCCCTTGACTGTCGCAGATAGAAAAAATCTTCAATGTTCCGTGAATTGCATATGGTTTTGCGATCAGCCTGCATATTGCAATGCATTCACAATATCTACAATGGGTGTTTTTCCTCTATTTCTGGGCGGCAACTATTTGATCGCAGCAACTGCTTTTTTTGCAGAAATTGCAATCCTTGCTGAATAAGGTCCAATATCATTAAGTTCAGCAATGTTCTGGAAATTTTAACCAACAGTATGTCCAACTTGTAAGACACGTTTAGCAAGCTGCTTGCATTGGCTCTTGATATAATTCACTGCTTGTTGCAGTACTGTAGCATGTGCCTGTGCCTGGTCTTTCAGCAGGGGCTGCACAGTGGGCTTAATTCAGACCTGATCGCTAGGCTGCATTTTAGTACAAAACACAAAGCCCCTCCCTTAAGTGGGAGGGAAAGTACTCTAATACAAGGGAAGCAACTCGTTGTTACCTGACCGCAGACTGAAAATAGTTTTTATTATGCTCCAAACTGCTCTGATAAATAAAACTTAACTTTTATTAATAATTTGGATAAAAAGTTTCTGGCATACCAGAACTAAGATAACATTCAAAGGGCGAAATATAGACAAACAATTTCAAACAAATAACATATTAAAATCCTACACTAGGTAAAGAGATTAATTTGATTGATAATAACGAATTGATCAATAATAATATCTTTAATAGTGTATGGCATATGAGTAATTAGGATAGAGGAGGCATGGCTCTCAGGGGTGGTTTAGAGATTCTGCTTCCCCATATCTGCCATTAGGCATCGAATATGGGGTGAGAGATCCCCAACGTCACCAGCCAATGGAAAGGCAGAAGGGGTTGGACTCAGGATGCGTGTCTTAGTTTCTGCTGTCAGATGATGACAAGAAGTCAGCGCATCCGATGAGAGAACTACTAGTGTCTCCTTCTAGTCCAACCTGAAAATAGGGGAAGGGGGTGTTTTGAGGAAAACAATGCAGGTTTGTGGAACTAACGTCTGAATAAATAAATTATAAATAGTAATTGATACAGACTAAACCATTACAACAAACATAAGTTGTTCTGCAGAAAGAGAACAATAATAACGTCTCAAAACACTGTGGTCTGGAATATCACTGTTAATACACCACAGTGACCAGGAATCAAAAAGCCTCTACATTTGCAAGCACAATAATCAATTAATTGTATGTGCTGGTAATATTGCAGTAGAGACGGAAAGGAAAACACTCCTGAGTCACCAAGTACTGAAATGATATTAGCAGTTGTAACCATTTGACACAATGTAGTAGCAATGTGTCTATTAAGTAACAATCTTATATAGTATAAGACAATAATAATATATTAAACATCTCAGAAGTGCTATATATAAATACACTGTGATACTCCGATATAAGGTGAAAGATATCCAGGTCACAAGGGGACGAATCTATACAGAGATATGATAAAAAAAACTTTTAAGTCATTAAGAATTGACAAAGTAACAAAAGAAAAAAGGGAAGTATAGTAACCCCTTTTTCGGTCCGCTCCATCCCTGGTAGCCTAAGTTATAAGTAGCCACATTGGCAGTAATTGCCTCAAAAAGAATTGTCCATACAAAACCTGAGTGTCGGGTTGCCCGCTGTGTGCAAAGTGGGACCGCCTGGAAGCTCCTAAACGTACGTTTCGCCAGTGGGGCTAGTTCACTAGGAGAACAGCTCGCTTGCATTTTCATACAGTCTGCGATCAGGTCTAAACTGCGCATGCGTATGCACCGTAATGTGCAGACGCGTAGCACGCATACAAAGCAGATCGTTGCTCAACGATGGGTTTGTGCAAAGAATCCATTCGCACGGGCGTTCGCAAGGAGATTGACAGGAAGAAGGCGTTTGTGGGTGGCAACTGCCCGTCTTCATAAAGTGGTTGGAAAAATGCAGGCGTGTCCATGCGTTTGCAGGGAGGGTTCCTGACATCAATTCCGGCTCCGGACAGGCTGATGTGATCGCAGCGGCTGAGTAAGTCCTGGTCTGTGCAGATACTGCACAAGATCTGTTTGTACAGCTCTGATACACATGCGTTCACACACTTGCACAGCTAAAATACACTCCCCCTGTAGGTGACGACTATCTGTTTGCAGCAGTGCAAAATCGCCTGCTAGCGATCAGGTCTAAATTAGACCCAGTGTCTTTAACAGCCTTCACGATGTCTGTGTAAGTGAGCTGAGGTCCAGCAGCCGGATCAGGGGCCGCAGCAGGCGGGGAGGGGTGGGGTTTTCTTGACAGAACGTTTCTGCACTGGTCCCTCTATGTGAGAGGCAGTGGCTGAGTCCTTAGCTTCTGCCTGTGCAGTGGCGGTCATCTTGGGAGCGGACCCACAGTTAGCTTCAGAACTGGAGCGGGGGTCTTGCCAGGCATTTCCGCTGCCGGAAACCTGTACATACAGCGGAGGTAAAGCACCAGGGAGCTGGGGTAGCGGGCGTGCTACAAATGAGATGCCGAAAATGGCGAAATGCAGGGGAAATGGCAGCGGGCACCGGAGCTAGCGGGGAGAGCTGCTACACCATGCAGCACAAGAACCGGAAGTGCGATGGTATTAATTTTTTTACTTGTACTGTTTTTGTGCCCTGAGGGCTAAATTTGGGAAATGCTGCATTTGCCTTTTTATTCACCAGGATTTTACACAAGTGCAGGGGGTCCAAAACATGGTTCTCGAGGCACACTAACAGTCCAGGTATTAAGGATAGCCATACTTGAGCATAGGTGACTTAATTAGTACCTCAGTTATTTTGATTTAACCATCTGTGATCAAGCATGAATATCACTAAAACTTGGACTGTTATACGCTTTCACACCAAAAATCCTGAGTCCAACCTTGGTTATTGAACATGGGGGGTCATTCCGAGTTGATCGCTCGCTGCCGTTTTTCGCAGCATAGCGATCAGGCCCAAATCTGGCTGTTCTGCCCATGCGTATAGGCCGCAGGGTGCATGCGCCAAGTAATTTCACACAAAACTAAGCAATTTTACACAGGGGCAAGCGACGCTTTTCAGTCGCTCTGCTGATCGGTGTGTGATTGACAGGAAGTGGGTGTTTCTGGGTGGTAACTGAGCGTTTTCCGGGAGTGTGCTAAAAAACGCACGCGTGTCAGGCTAAAACGCAGGAGTGGCTGGCCGAACGCAGGGCGTGTTTGTGACGTCAAAGCAGGAACTAAACGGACTGAGGTGATCGCAATCTAGGAGTAGGTCTGGAGCTACTCAGAAACTGCAGGAAAAGATTTTCGAGCAGTTCTGCTAATCTTTCGTTCGCACTTCTGCTAAGCTAAGATACACTCCCAGAGGGCGGCGGCCTAGCTTGTGCAATGCTGCTAAAAGCAGCTAGCGAGCGAACAACTCGGAAAGAGGGCCATGGTTTCAAGTGTGTCACAGCGGCTTGAAACCCCGTTAACACTGCAGGCTGGACCCAGGTTATTTCCTGTTCTTCCCTCTGGCGGCGCTTGAAGATTACATAATCTCCAAGCGCCAGTGATTCAACTCTCTGTATACTTTAAGCGTGACCCGGGTCGGATCAATCATCTATCATGTGCTATGCAACACTACATTGTTATGTACCTTACCTTTTACAATACATGTACATAATTATATTTAATTTCTTAGTCTTCCTGCATTGTTCTGTGTTATGCCTGTTGGCTCTCTACTCCTTTGCAATATGCTCTATTTCCCCACTTTACAGCATTGTGAATCTTTGTCCCCATTGTAAATTTTTGCAAATGTTCCCATGCCATGTCAGATTCTATCATTAATGGGATTGTATCTACATTATCAATGCCTCTAAGTTAATGGCAACAGATACTCCCATTTCAGTAACACTGGTCACGCAGTCAGATGGAAATCACATGTTTGGAAGGCATCAAATCATGTAACACTCACATCCACCCTTGGGATGTCGTTTTGCATCGGTATCTGTTGCTGCCTAGCCATCTAGCCATTTTCAATAAATAATGTGATCCATCCGATTGTATCCATTCCCTGTAACTAAATGCAAGCACTTCATTTCTGTACTCCCCCATAAGCTCATGGGCATTACTATACTCCCGAAACATCCTTACATCAGGACTCAATACCCAATCTCACAACATTTGTAGCTTCTTTATACGGTACATGTACAGGTTACTACATCTTTTTGTGTCACGTGAAAGTTTAACATACTACTCTCTTATTGGTAAATTTACTAAGGTGGGAGGTTTTTTTTTTTAGAACTGCTGATGTTGCCCATAGCAACCAATCAGATTGTATCTATTATCTTCTAGAAGCAGCTAGATAAATGTTAAGTACAGTAGAATCTGATTGGTTGCTATGAGCAACATCACCAGTTTAAAAAAAAAACTCCCACCTTAGTAAATTTACCCCTTAATCAGATAACTTTTGTTTTGAAAGCTGAATGTACCCTTAAAGATTGTGGTTCTTTTTCTCCTATGACCTTAACAGGCCCGGACACTAAACATCTATATCGACACTGGGGAGTTACAATAACTTGTCCTATTGATTTGCAATGTTATGCAATCATTCATTTTCTCTACATTTTAGCTTTTGTATATTTTATGATATTTTGTAGACTTTTGTTCACGAAATTTACAATTTAAATAAAAACTACAGTATGTTTCTGGTTCATTTTCTGTCATTTTAAATATTATCAGTTTTAAAATGTATATGTGTCTTTGGAGGAAGATATACAGTATTAGTGCCTGAGCTGCTATACTGTACAGTTAATAATATTTTTATTTTTATTTTATCTACTTCTTTCCCACAGGCCAGAGAATCTATGTTAAATGTGTATGGACAGATTGCAGAATCCACCACATATGTTACAATCCGTATTCTAGATGTCAATGACAACAAACCCCAGTTTTACGATTGTGATGTGACTGAGTGTAATTTTACCGCAAACCCTGTGGAAAACTTCTATGGAGAGATAGAGGAACACTCCTCTATCCGAGTTCCAGTAGCAAATCTCACCATCACTGCGAATGATCCTGACAAGGTATCCATCTTCCGTTCTCTGTCGTAGTTTACCATCTGTTATTTCTGATGTCACACATATAGACATAAATCATCAGAAACATGCAGGTAGGGTATCAGTTGTGCAGGATGTCATATAAAAACGTAGAAATAGGTTTATATAGTGTGCAAGCATGCATTGGCCCTTTATTTAAATGTTTGTTCTCCACCCGGCTACTAATGATGTTCCTCCACTGTCCCTGCAATGTCCTGTCTTCACCAGGTCACATCTATATAAAAAGAGTACATTGTATCAATAATTAAAAAGTATTCTACAAGGAATTAAAGTGTAACTATTAGGAGTTAAATATGTAACTAAAAATATATAGGGTCTATATAGGGTCTAATTCAGCATGGTACCCTGCTGCGGCAGCGTTCACATGCTGAAGACCTGTAAAGTGCACGCACGTGCAGCAGCCGCACTGCACATGCGCACACAGTGAGATGCGAAAGCATCTTACTTGTGCTAACGCCTCTGCCTGATTGACAGGCAGAGGCATTCGCAGGGCGTCTTGGCGGCCTTAAAGTGGTGTCAACTCTGCATTGGGGGGGGGGGAAGTGCAGTCCAGACAACGCAGGCATGTCCGGACTGATCTCACACGCAGCCGCTGCAACCCGAAACATGCGAAGGCAGAGGGCTACCCTATAAACATGCGAAAGCATCACCGCCATGCAATGCTTTCACATGTTTACGGGGGGACTGGATCCAGCATGCAGGGTGGACTTGCCCTGTGCTGGGCGTCCCCCGCATGTCAGGCTAATGGAGCGGTTTTTCGCTCTTCTACGATCCATGCTGAATTAGGCCCATAATCCAAATGTCTATTCTATCCTATATCTAATCATAAGTTAGATACACTCTCTACTATGCAACCCTCTGTCTACAACAACCCCTGCTAGCACATCAGACTATTTTCAACAGTTTGAATTAAAAAATGTGGAAAGCAGAGGACTACATACATATATCCTTGAAGAGGCACATGAAAGGCAAACAGAGTTTATCTAGTTAATAACTAGATCAAGAATAGTGGTTTTATTGGCAAATTAGTCTAATTTGGATATATATGGAAAAGGCCATCATGGCAATCTAGTATTTTCATTGGTCAGTGGCATTGCTAGGGTGCATAGGCAAATGCGGGGGGGGGGGGGGGGGAGGATGTTTCTGGTTGCCCGGAAACCCCCCTCTTGCCCAGCATCTCAGATTATAACCACAATAGCAGTAGTATATATTACGATTGCTAGAGCTGCCACCACAACATGAATTTTAAGAGGCAGAGCAGAACTGCCCAGTGGTGGCTACGTCTTCTAGCAAGTTTGCTGTGTGTGTGCGGATCAGAGCCCTCAATCAGTTCACTGGACCAGAGAGTAGCTGCCAGGAAGGAGAGAATGGTGCCTTACCATTAGGTAGAAGAATTTGCTTAGAAAATGCAGTTCTTTCTCCTACTGGTTCTATTATGTTTGTTTATTATGTTTGTTTATTTATTTATTTATTATAGGATATTTAACTTTTCCTGACCACTTATTTTATGTTATTTATTTTAGTTAAATATGTTTGATATAGCCTAAACTATAGACCATCTATAGTGTTAAACATTAATACTATATTCAATATACTATATAGTGTGTAAAAAGACCAATGTATACATTAATGACCATGGTTGGTTGGTACTAGGCTTTTCTACCACTCCAGCAGACACCCAAACTTTGCTCCAATGTTCTGCATTTGAAAACCCCACTCTAGAAATCCTGTGTTTGCCCCTGGGGTGGGTAGCACCCAGTGCACTGAGGCAGGCTGTCACCACCTTGTCTGTACTCTATGCACAATCCACACCTCCTGATGTACGTTGTTTTGGGGGGGGGGGGGGGGTGCCCATTTTTGTCATGCTGGACAGCCCTCACCCTCTCTTGGCACAATGTGGATGACGCTCCCCTCACCCATGCCCGCTATCACCACCGCTCGGTTATACCATCTGCTCTGCCGTTTTGGTGTCACCCCCTCGGACTGTAATGACACGCCTCCAGTGTCATCACAGCTGTCCACAACTGTGTACACATACGTAGCATGGGACACAGATCAGGAAAACATGGTCGTCTATGGTCATTCCGGATGGCTGATGGATCTGAGACACCAGCACAATTTATGTTGCGTGTCAGGTCACAGTGTTAGTCTGAGACACACCCCAAAAATGGTCGCAACACGCCTGCATTTTTGCCTCCGCTCCAAGTTACCCCCCACAAAGCAGTCACTTGCGAATGAGTCGTCTGATAATCCCTCAATTCCGTAAATATCAGCATAGCGTTTTTCTTCTGATTCAGAGCCTATGTTGCCTTGAAAGATTACAGCGCTAGCAATAGTCATCAATTTTTAGTATAAGTCCAAGTAAATTCTAATATGGAATCAGTCTTCACGTAAAGGAGCTGACAACCATGAAGATATGTTTAGAATATCATAACAATTTACAAAGTCAGTTTTTGCTTATAAGCGTAAATTCAGTGGAAAAAGCAGCCTACAGAGAGGAAACTATTATCTTTCATGTACACAAGGTAATCTAGAATATAGACATAGTTATTTAATGTTTTTTGTTATGTAAAGGACATTAATGTCACCTGTAAAGGCCAGTAAGCCGAATAAGGCTGGCTGCTTACCTTGTGTCTAAATTATTCACTACCCTTACAGCTGCATTTATTTATAGACACCTTATCTAGACGAAATGTATACACGACACACAATAGCTGTCAGAAAGAAGGCCCTGATTGTATTGATCACTTCCGTAAAGATGGTGTCCAGGCAAAGCAATTGCAAACATATTATCTGAATATGAGCAATGGGATGGGCAAGACCGTCCCCACCCCAACTTATGGTGGTCACTATCACACCAACCTCAACAGAAGTATTGGGTTCCCGTTCCTTTAGTGCATGGTTCGTGAAGTAAGAAACTTCTCCTTAACTTGGCAAAAGAAAAAAACATTGTGTTAGTAAGGGAGGGAGGGCGGGGAAGTGTAAAGAGGCCGCTCACAGGAAGGCTCCAGGGTATTATCAAGACATAGGTTCTCATTCAGATATGGTTGGAGGTGCTCACATATAAGCAGCAGAAATGGCACTAATATGGTAATGCAGCAGAGGGCATCATGTGTCCTGCTGCATTACTGATCCGAGCTGCATCCAAGGATGCAGTATCAGATCTTCCCCAGCACCACCATGCAACTTGTGGCACCCACGGAAATGCGCAAGACGGCCGTTGCAGAGGCCAGGAAATCTCTGTGCAACGATGGTGATCCCTGGCCTCTTCCCTCCGCCTATACGGCAGCAACACGCCTCAGGTTTCACAAATGAAGCCATCGCTGCCCCATCCCCACCCCCAAAGGCATCAGACTGTCAATCACTGACAGTGTGATGCCATCCCTGCATCCTGTTTCGCAGGACCTGTTCACACACATGCAGAATGGGTCCTGCACATGCGCAAAGTACCGACCATCGCTGCTTTGCGCATCGGGCGCACCCCAAACCACATCTGAATGAGGGTCATGGTCTCCCCCTCCCTCCAGTCACTGGATAGTCCACGCTCACATGAGTAAATTATTAACCCTGTGTAAATCTGCAGCAACTTCCAGGTCATAACTTTTAACTATAACGACATGCACATTACAGGTACTGGGAATAACTACGCCAACATTACCACATGCACACAGTGTACACATTCATTGTTATTACATGGAATCCTTGCTGCTTTATTCCTGCTTCTGCTCTCCTCTTTTCATCATGTTCATCCTTTTTACATTCTGCATTTGCAGGGCCAAAATGGTACATTCAACCTGTACCTGAGGGGGAACGATGCTGACTGCTTTACAGTATCCCCACAACGAATCGTAAATACTGGTCAGGTGCAGATCTTGGTCAAGGACCCTGTGGCTATAGACTATGAGATAGTCCACGTCATGCATGTGGAGGTACAGTATGATAGCAGATGACGATACATGATTTATGTGCTGAGGATCAGGATGAAAGCTTTATTGACAAAACAATGAAATAAATTATTTCCATAAAAAGTGCCTGATGTGCTATAATGAGTCATATTTATATTCCTATATTCTATACTCTACCAACCATTGTTTTCTGATGCTTCATCAATAGGTTGTGGCCAATGACACTGGCTATCTGCAAGACTGCTGCTCTTTTGCCTCTGTGACCATCCACCTAATAGACATAAATGACCACACACCTGAGTTTCTTCATCCAACATATGTACTTGAGGTTGAGGAGCACTGTCCTAATGGCACCATCCTTGGAACTATTACAGTAAGTAAAAGGAAAGGGACAAAGTTAACCAATTAATGGTATGCATTTCTGGGCAGATAATTCTGAAGACAACTGAAGACAATAACATGCACTCCGATGTTTAGCAAATGTAAATAATATCATTTTAAGGGGTCTATTCATGAAGCAGTGAAAAGGGTGGAGAAGTGAGCCAGTTAAGAAGTTGCCCATGGCAACCAATCAGCTGCTACATATAATTTTCTAGAATGCACTTTATAAATGTTACCTCGACACTGATTGGTTGCTATAGGCAACTTCTCTACAGGCTCACTTCTCCACACTTTTCACTGCTTCATGAATAGACCCCTAAATATCTCATATTTTGTCAATTAAAACTATTCAGTAATTGGAAAAATGTGAGGCTGCACATCCTTATATTAAGGTAAATAAGACAGTAGCATATAGTATAACATTAAAATAAGGCTTTCTGCCCAAAACATGCAGAGTTACTGTTAATGTATTATCTAATCTTCGTAACCTTACAGAAAGAGCATTTTTTTTCTTTTTCATTTCAATGCACTTCTAATAGTCTTAAAATGACTTTGAACTCTTGAATAAATTTATGAAGCCCTACCATGAAAAATCAATAAATTTCACTGTATTCATCGCCTTTTTCATGTGCTCATGTAAAACAAATGGATTTATACAGTAAATAATTAGGTGGAAGCACTCTTGTGGGTGCCCTCAATTAACTTTGCAGTCTGCGGTAGACTGCAGGTTTCTGCCTATAGACTTCAATGGGGATTTCCCCCCCCCCCATTGAAGTCTATGGGCTCCGCTTGAGTGACAGGTGAGGAGACCATAGCCAATCAGGAAAGTGCTACTACATGGCGCTCCCTGATTGACTGGCGGGTCTCTAATTGACACAAGTCACGTGGAGGCCTGGCATTTGGGATAAGACAATCCATGTGCGTACACATGGATTGTGTTCAGTGCACTCGATCGGGTAGTGAAGTTTGTTATTTTTTAACTTCGTGGATGCCTACATGGATCGAAGAGGACCGATCTACACCAGATTTAGGTGAGTATTGTTTTTTTGTTTTTTTTTACAGGTAGCCTATGGATTTCTTCTTGGACAAGGGGACTGACTCACTACGAGGGATGGTAGATAAGTATATGTAGATGTAATTGTGTGTGTGTTAGTATGCTTTATTAAAGTTATACTATCACAGTGTGTGTTGTGTTTATTGTAGAACTACAGGTACCAGCGGGCCCTTTAATGTCCTGGATGCTGGTACCTGTGGTTTGAGAAGTACCAGCATGTGGGCGAGACTTGCTGGATCTTCTAGTTCCACTGTAAAAGACAATATTTATTCAGATTTGTACACAATGGCTATCATCCCTGGCTATTGGGTTCCTGGAGAGGGGGGCAACCCTTTATTGGGGGCGTCCCCACTCCCAAGGGAACCCCCCTACCAGGTCTGTTTAGTTGAGTTGGTAATGCCACAGCCACAGGGACCTGTATAAATGTGTCCCCCGGCTGTGGCATTATTTTCTTGACAAGTGGAGCGCGGTGTTGATTTAAAAAATATGGGGGACCCCTATGTTCTTTTCCCCCTGTATTTTTGGAATCAGGACTGGTCCAAGAGCCCGGTGCTAGTTCTTAAAATACTGGGGGACCCCTACACAATTTCCCTTCAGTAGTTTAAGAACCAGGACCGGCTCAAAGAGCCCAGGGCTGGTTATGCTTAGGGGAGGGTATATGGGAAGGGGTATATTAATGGTATATGCAGGATACCTTCCTTACACCCTAGTTTGCAGGCAAAGTAAGCAGGCTCCTTTAGGGTGTCTCTTTCCGTATGGTGGCATACTGTGCCTACAGTATGTCTCCCTTTTAAACACTAGGGGGTCTATTCATGTAGATATGCAGTTATGAATTGTTACTTTTCACTACACATCGCATTGGTTCGATGTGATACTGTATATATCTTTGTTAAGTAGCAATTCATGTTCACTTACCTATCTGATGAAGCAATCTGGTAAACAGGGCTCCTGCGATGCCATCCTCTGCTGCGGTCCTCTGGAGAAGGCAAGCAGGTCCTGAACGCAAAGGCACCGCTGAGCTTCAGATGAGGGAGGGGAGTGGAGGGTGCAGAGCAAGCCAAGGGCAGAGGGGGGTAAGCGTCTGAAGTGACCTATAAAATGCCGGACCACTTCAGGACAGGGTTGGCGTGGGGAAGAGTGAGTCAGCCGTGGGGAGGACAGGGGTATCGTGCAGTGAGAAGTCTGAAGTGACCTGGGTTACTTCTCTAATATGTGTTTACAGCGGGAGTGGGTAATAGAGTGAGCCAGCAGTGAGTAATCAGCAGTCTGAGGTGACCCATCATATGCTTGGTCATCTCCATACAGGATAATGCAGCATCGGGATTCGGGGGCAGAAAGAGACGGCAGGGGTAGCATATACACTGACACGCCTTTCTTCTCATTCAGTGGAGTGCCCAGTGTTAGCGGGCCAGGTGTCACAAAAGGAGGTAAGGAGAAGAGGGTGGAGGCAGGGAGACAGCAGTCTTCCTTGCTCTTCTCCCTTCAGAAGCCTCATTTCGCTATCCTGAGATGGCTAATCTGGTAACAGTTGAGGAACGTAAAGCAAAGCGTTCCGTTCTTCTATGAATCGCTCTCACCATACTACTGTATTCAGGCACGGAGCGGGGGTGCCGATGGAGAAGTCAAGCCCTGTTTTCAGCAAAGCAGGCCTTTTCTCTGCTCTATGATTAAACCCCAGTTGTGTGACAACCTAGCTGGTGTGGGTGATGTATCTCCTTTCACTCATGTTCTACCACTCAACCAATGAATGAGCTGTATGGGAAGTGGGTTAACATTAACTGAGTGTCACCCTCCAATCCTTAGGTTACATCTCCCTCTGTGTATCCCCTACAGTCGGCAGCTCTATAGTAGGGCAGCATGGACAATGTAATCGTTAGCATTACTGTCTCACAGCACTGGGTTGGATTTCCACCACAGCCCTAACTTGTGGGGTAATATACTGGTAGGGTAATTGGCTTCCGACAGATGTGAACCCTAGTATGTATGTAGTGTGAGTATGTACATGTGTTTAGGGCAGACTAGATGGGCCAAGTGGTTCTTATTGACCGCCAAGTTCTATGTTTCTGTGTAATGCTGATGCCGGAATCCCGACAGGTGGTGAAATACCGGCGCCACAGGCATTTATTCCTTTGTGGATGTCCACGACACCCATAGAGGGAGAATATTACCTGTCACAAGCGCAGCGAGCCCGCAAGGTTCTTTCTAGTGCTTCCCCACCTGCCGGCATACTGGTGGCCGGGATCCTGCTGTCTGACGGTAAAAAGTATGTATTCCATCATAAGGACCTCTGTTTTATTGCACTCATCCACTCCTGGAGTTCAGCTAGACAGCCACTTAGGGTTGTTATTGGGTTCTCAGTACCCACAGCAAATGACAGGTACAGTTGTATATCATATGCATAGCAGAGGCACACCAGGGCATGACGTCTGATTATTTCACCTCATGGTAGTATGTATCCTGCAAAAAATACACACACACACACACGAGACACAGACATACACGCACACAAATGCACACACACACTCGCCCCCTCTTACTCAAGACTGCCTGACCACTGTGGCAGAGCTGAGGATGTTGTTTCTGCCGTACAGAATATGCTGCACTAAAACAGACAGGTGATTGCCTGCTAGCTACAGTTATCAGGACTCAAAGGAGAGAGAAGCCGCGACTTATGTTTCCATTATACTATAGTCAAGCCTGCTCTCTGTACCACTACCGGATGTGTGTGTGTGGGGGGGGATTTAGGGTTGGGGGGGGGTCCGTGGGCTGCGCGATCACTGTGACCTGGGTGCAGGAAGACTGCGAGGTCCCACTAATATAGGCAGCTGCTGGAAGACTATCTTCTAGTAGCTGCTTATAAAACAGTCCAACATTTTAAAAAAAAGTTCGGCGCTTGAAGTGTTTTTATGTCATACGGTTGTATTCCGGCACACTTCAAGCACTGGATGTAACAAGACAGTGATGTATAAAGAGTTGCTTAATATAGTGTTAGAATCACTATTTTGCTATGTATAAAAATCATATGTTTTTAACCTTTTTTTTGGCTATTAAGTCTTACTTTGATAGTGAATTACCATCCCACTCATGCTTTGTATTTCAGGCTACTGACCCAGACTCCGGAGATTATGGAAGAATTACCTATTCTTTATTGCCACAAACCATGTAAGTATATGAAGTGGTCATGAAGATATTGAAGACATTATTATTATTATTATTATTATTATTATTATAATTGATTTTTTTTTTTTTTTATACTAGTAACCCACTTAGCCTGCAAGAAAACATTTAATGGAATTCAGAATTTGTTTACAACAGCACAGATTGTACAGATTGATATATACTGCATTTCAATTGAACAGGTTTGGTTCCCTGAGAACCGAACCCCCCTTCGAACTTTGCGATCCGAGCCAGGATCAAAGCCCGGCTCGGGTTTTCCCGCCTGCCTCGATTACGTCATCGAGGCAAGATGTCATCATCCTGCTGTCGGATTCTCACGGGTTTTGGATTCTATATAAGTCGCCGTGCATCGGCGCCATCTTCACGTCTGCCTCAGTACTGCACGGCATGGCGCGCGGTGGGTGGGGGTGCCCTGTGTGCTGTATCCGAAAAGGGGTTGCTCTGCTGTATTTGAAAGAGGTGCTTTCTCTCTGTCAGCTGTATCTGAAAAAGGGGTGCTCTCTCTGTCTGCTGTATTTGAAAGGGGTGCTCTCTCTCTCTCTCTGTCAGCTGTATCTGTAAAGGGGTGCTCTCTCTGTCAGCTGTATCTGAAAGGGGTTCTCTCTCTATGCAATATGTGAAAAAGGGGTGCTCTCTGCTGTATTTGAAAGGGATGCTCTCTCTGTCATCTGTAGCTGAAAAAGGGTGCTCTCTCTCAGCTGTATCTGAAAAAGGGGTGCTCTCTCTGTCAGCTGTATCTTAAAAAAGGGTGCTCTCTGCTGTATTTGAAAGGGGTACTCTGTCAGCTGTATCTGTAAAGGGGTGCTTTCTCTCTGCCAGCTGTATCTGAAAGGAGTGATCCCAGTGTAAAATTAAAATGATAAAAGCTAAAATCAAAAAGCCTAAAATTCTAATTATAAAATATATATATATTTTTTGTTTGTTTGTGCTATACCCCAGTGTACTATACAATTTTTATTTTATTTTCACAAGTACTGTGACACTTCCGGTCAGACCGCAGTATAGTATTTCCTACTCATACAAGTATTGTGCAATGCTGTCGGTGAAGTCAACCGCAGTGTGTAATTTTTATTATATACATTTCTGACTCATTTGTGCAATGCTGTCGGTGAAGTCAACCGCAGTGTGTAATTATCATTATATACATTTCTGACTCATTTGTGCTACGCTGACGATGAAGTCAACTGCAGTGTGTAATTATTTATTATATATATTTCTGAGTAATTTGTGCAACGCTGTCTGTGAAGGTCAACCCCACTTTGTGTTGATAATGGAGGCTACTACTAGTGCTGAAGCTGCTGCAATTAGTCATGACATTGACAATGCAAGTCCATCAATGTCATCTGCTAAGACAGATGCCCAGGCCCATAGAGGGCTTAGGCCAGGGTATGTAAAATCATTTAATTATAGAGTGGAAAAGAAAAAAACCCAAAAGGAAAGGTAGCTGCAGAGTGTCACAAAACGGAGGTTAGCCGCGCTCCCTAGTCGTGCTTTAGCTCACCTCCGCCGCAAGCCTGGGCACGATCCTTCAGTCAAGACGTGTCCCCGCTGTGTCCTGTTGCTCGCCACAGCATCAGTGACTGTGTGTTCCAGCGTCCTCCTACAGGCGGCCTGCCCAGACCGCAGCACGCCAGAGTTCCAGACGCTCTCCTCCATGTGCAGCACCATGACAGTCTCCAGTCATCTGATCTCCCAGGAGCAAACCCGGAGTCTCTTCCGCGTCATGTGAGCCGCTCATCCATTCAGCTGCAAGCACCGGGTATAAGCTCCAGCTCCCTGCACTAACTGTCAGTGCTTTAGTGTCTCTCAACCTGGAGTGAGCTCCAGAATCTCCTGTTGGTAATAGACTCTGTACAAGTTACTATCTACCGCACTCTCTGACTCTCTGGATGATTTAAAGGGTCTTCGCTGCCACTACATCCCAGCATCTCCAGACTTACTGGAAGTCCTCCAGTGATCCAGAGGGACTGTCCTATATTCCTAGCGGCATTAAAGACTTTGCTGGTTCCAACCAGCTTCCAGTTACACTGCTGCGCAAGGTAGCGCACCATAGTTTCTGGAAAACCTGCCACTGCAGCCTATCATCTTGCAGTGTCCGTTGTGCAGAACCACCGTACTATAGCTACTGAGAAATCAGCAGTACTGACTGCACAAGTATACGGAATCCCCAATGCGCTACCATAGCGACCCAGTGCATGGAAACCTGCATTGCTGATATCCACAGCTTCATCTTCAAGTATTGCTGATGTCCTCAGTTTCCTCCACAGTCATTGCTGATATCCTCAACTTTGTCTTCAAGTAAAGCTGATGTCCTCAGCTTCCTCCACATTCTTTGCTGATATCTTCAGCTTCGTCTTCAAGTATTGCTGATGTCCTCAGCCTTCTCTACAGTTACTGCTGATACCCTCGGCTTCGTCTTCAAGTATTGCTGATATCCTCAGTCTCGTCTGTAGCCACTGCTGATGTCCTCAGCTTCAGCTACCATTATTGCTGATGCTCTCAGCTTCTTTTACAGTCATCGCTGATGTCCTCAGTCTTCGTCATTCCTATAGACTCTAGTCTCTTCACAGCTATCACACTGGTCATAGCCAGTAACCGGAGCATCTCCTGAATTGCTGCCCCCCCCCAGCATACTCCCCAGTCCTCACGTGACTCTCCATAGGGGACAACCCAGCTACTCATTGCACTGGTGGCTCCCACCACCAGTGTTCCAGTACCCATAGCTGGTCACCTTGCATCATAGTTTGTACTGCCTGACTGCCCCGCCTGGATGAGCAGACCAATTCTTAAGCCAGTCCAGTTCTGTCCACAGCGCTCAAGACCATATTCAGTGTGCAGTAGTAGTCCGGGTGCATAAACAAACTCAGCCGTGACAGTAAGCACTGACCCAATGTATCCGGGTAGTGGTACTGGGTCTGGAAGGACTTGAGTTAGTACAGCATCAGATGGTGAAAGGCTTACAAGACTTATCTGCCCGACAAGATGGGTTCCAGGCATCTCTGTCTTCAATACTACAGCACCCTCAGTTCGTGATCCACTGCCGAATCCTTCTGGGGTAACCAAGACCCTTCGTCCTACCAACACCTGGAAAATTTTAAGGGAATTCAAAACAGTGTAGAGGGTTCCTCAATCTCTGTGATGTACACTTCACACTCCAGCCTGAGAACTTTCCTACTTCTAAGACTAAGGTGGCCTTCATTGTGTCCCTATTGTCTGGGAAAGCCCTGGAGTAGGTGTCACCACTGTGGAAAAGGTCAGACCCCCTTATTAGTGATTATTCCAAATTTCTGGAGTCTTTCCTGGGGATATTCAATGAACCAGGTCATCCTACCTCTGCTTCAATTGAAATAATGAGGATTCACCAAAGTTCCAGGACCATTTGTCAATACATCATTGAGTACAATACATCATTGACTTTAGCCTCCGAAATCCAGTGAAACGAGGAAGCCCTCATTGTGGCTTTCTGGCATGGTCTCTCCGAGAAACTCAAGGATGAATTAGCGTCCCCGTGACTTACCGACAACCCTCAAGGACATTATGTCACTGTGCAAAAAAATCGATTTGCGCTTCCAAGAACAGAGTCACGAGAGATCCCACCTTGAAAAGCCTCGGCTTCTCCCTGCTCCTCGTCCTAGCTCCCCAGCTTTGGATGTTGAGCCCATGCAAGTGAATCTTTCCAAGCACTCCACCATGGAAAGGCAGCGCCAACTGCAACAGAATTTATGTATGTACTGCGGTGAGAGTGGTCATCTAGTTTCTGCCTGTTTCAAGCGTCAGGGAAACAGACGGTCCTAGGTTCCGAAGGAGAGCTGAATCTAGGAGCCCAAAGAGTCTCTCCAAGCAAGAAGGATTCGATCATATTGGTATCTCTGCAGCTTCCCACTGGCCTCAAAACCTGTCCGACCCTGTTGGATTCTGGTGCAGCAGGGAATTTTCTTTCAGCAGACCTGGTATCCCAGTATAACATACCAGTTCAGAAGCGTCCTCAAGCTATTACCCATACATTCAGTGAGCAAATTTCCTAATGATTGATATATATATATATATATATATATATATTCCCTCCTCTTTTGCAAAGCCCTGGCATGGGCCTCCTGTCACTGTTCTCAGATTAAATAGGGACTTTCCCATACTAGGAGTTGGCTAACCCAGTGCAGAGGCTCGGAATCTAACATGCTGGTGGTATTCGCCAGGAACCCCTGTAAGGAGGTATGGACTTTGCTGCGCTCAGCATGCAGGTTGCGACCCTCTGACTGGGTTTCCTAGTGTCAGTGCTGGTATACACTGGAGACCAGACTAGACTTGCTGTACTGGAACTGGAACTAGAGTCAGGCTGGAGATAACTGTACAACTGGACGGGAGTGATATTAGCATGGGGAATATTAACTAAGTGCAGGATCAAGTGAATTAGACCAGATGAAGTGCGCTAATCTTTTGACAATAATAAAGTGGTACTTCCCTTAGTATTCTTCTTGTCCAAGGACTTTATATATGCTTCAAAATGTTAAGATCCATATGTAGGGAAAACATTTTTTTTCCAAAGATAGTGTAATACGTTTCAAAAAAAGTAATACATCATAATAAAATCAAAGTAACCAATACATTCATTAGAGGAATAAATCTTAATGAAATGGTTAATGGTAAAGATGGAGGTTTAAAATAAAAAGAAAAGGAAAACTCTGCGCTAAATGTACACTGTATCAGACTAGAGTGTGCAGTCTGTCATGTAAAGTAATTGACTCAGTAAGACTCAGTACAAAAAAATCAGTTTTTATTCAATAATCTTTAAAAAGTGACAGATTCTAACAAGCAAGCAGTATATACTTTGCAACAATTATCTAATCTGTATTAACCACAATAATTGGTATAACAAACAATATATTAAAACTAATTGGTTGGTTCTGTTTGGTAAGTAAAATTAACAACTGAACGTAGAAAGTGGGCGTTTACCTGGTTCTATACCAGCGATTACCTGTCTTTCGGAGCAGTGCAATCTGTCAACAGAACGGTAGTCTTTTAATCAGCTTCACAAGTACAATTCACCTATTTGTGCACAATCATTATATGGACCCTGTCTACAGAATATTTCAGGAACCAGCACATGGGTAATTATACATCACCATCTTCCTAAAGCTTTTCATTATAAAGCTGTGACCACCTTTTGCGGGACTGTCTATTCAATTAATCACTGGGACGCCAGTGTTGTTAATTTTACTTACCAAACAGAACCAACCAATTAGTTTTAATATATTGGGGTATATTTACTAAGGTCCCGATTTTGACCGAGATGCCGTTTTTTCTTCAAAGTGTCATTTCGGTAATTTACTAAGCAAAAATCTCGGCAGTGATGAGGGCATTCGTAATATTTTGGAAGTCCTAGGAAAAAATCATGAATCAATACACCATCGGTCAAATACGCCTGCAATTTGGTAGAAATCGGTAATTTACTAAAAAGTGCAAATCACAAACACTGCCGACAATAGCCAAACACTGCCGTGCTGAAATACAATTCGTGAAAAAGTGCTAAAAAAAAACAGACCTGCTTTTTCCCCCCGTGTTTGGATAGGCATGCACGGATCCATGAGATCCGTGCATGTTTATCAGTGGGAAGGGGATGGGAAAGTGTTTATTTTTCGAAAAAAAATTGCGTGGGGTCCCCCCTCCTAAGCAAAACCAGCCTCGGGCTCTTTGAGCCGGTCCTGGTTGCAAAAATATGGGGAAAAAAATGATTGAGGTTCCCCCATATTTAAACAACTAGCACCGGGCTCTGCGCCTGGTCCTGGTTCCAAAAATACGGGGACAAAAAGCATAGGGGTCCCCCGTATTTCTGAAACCAGCACCGGGCTCCACTAGCCAGATACATAATGCCACAGCCGGGGGACACTTTTATATAGGTCCCGGTGGCCCTGGCATTACATAACCAACTAGTCAACCCTGGCCGGGGTACCCTGGAGGAGTGGGGACCCCTTCAATCCCCGTACTTCTGGTCCGGCATATATTAACTTTAAACTGTTATTAATATTGTGCCACAGTTCCCTCACTTTTTTATATACGTTAGTGATATAAGTGGATTAGGACGTCTGTAATGCTTTGTATTCAGTTCCACTGACTTTTCCGGTACACTTCCGGTCCGTGGAACGCAGGTTGAAACCCATCACCACTTCCGGTGACGTACTTCTGGTCCGCGTCACTGGAAAGCAATTTCAAGCGCAAGATAGCGATAAGGAGGAACTAAGTGAATTATGCAATGCTATATCTGCCTAAAAGATAAATAAAACATGATTGGTAATGTGCTAGCAAAAAAGAAATATAAGTAGAAATGAAAAACTGAAATAAAGTATTTAAGGGAACACAGAAATTAATTATATTCCTCTGATTAATTTCTGTGTTCCCTTAAGTTCTTTAATTCAGAATTGCGTTCCAGTGACGCGGACCAGAAGTACGTCACCGGAAGTGGTGATGCGTATATAAAAAAACCAAGTGAGGGAACTGTGGCACAATATTAATAACAGTTTAAAGTTATTATATGCCGGACTGGAAGTACGGAGGACATTACTTCCTGTTGAGCTAATTTTTATGAAGTGAATATGATATGTTTATTATTACCATATTTTGATTTTATGAATTGATTTATATTGTTTTTATATTTACCAGGTGTTGATTATGATTTTTTTATGAAATGGAAATTGGTATTATGTGTTACAAGCGTAGTCAGCATATTTGAAAATGCAGCCCAAGGTGGATCCTGATTTGCCACAGGTGCTGCGGGCTGACTAGGGGGTTTAGAACACCCAGTACCTGAACCCTCAGCAGAAATCATTTCCTCAGGTAAATACGTGGCGCCAGCATTGCAAGATGCAGGAGCGTCTGTGGATTTCCCGCCCTGTGTAGCAGACATTATTGGGAATGTAGCCTTAGGGCGTATCAGTACAATATAGCCAGACAAACACAATACCTGACAAAAAAAAAACTAAAATATGTGGCCGCAACTGCAGAGCACAATCAGAGGATTTAAGTGTTATGAAGTGACTGAAACACACAGTGAAAAATACAAAACAGTATATCCTGTGGAACACTATATGGTATATGAGACCCTGGCGCACAGAATATAGTGATAGCAATATGTGTGATACACAGAATAGAATCCATACAGCAGCTATAGGCACACACAGTCACAGGTACAATGCAGAAACTATTACATATAAAAAATAAAACTGCACTGGACTAGCAATACTACATAAAGATATGTATTTATACAGATTAGAGATGAGCGGGTTCGGTTCTCAGAGGACCGAACCCTACCGGATTTCACGTCACGAGCCCACATCCGAGTCAGGCTTGGGTGTTCCCACCTAACTCGGAAACCAGAACGAGGCAAAACATCATCATCCCGCTGTCTGAGTCTGTGAGGTTTGGATTCAATATATAAGGACCCACGCGTCGCCGCCATTTTCACTCCAGTCTCAGAGAGTGTAGTGACAGAACGTGTCTCCGTCCTCAGTGTCTGTGTGGGCGGGAAAGTGGGGTGGCGATTCCAGTGCTGTCTTGTGCTGCTCAGTCCAGTGTAGTGTCTTATGCTGCATCAGTCCAGCCAGTCACAGTGGTGGTGTCCTCCTGCTGCTATACTCCCCAGTGCTGCTGTATAAGTCTCTTGCAGTTTTGCTGTGTTGTTTTGCATCAGACCAGGGGTAGTGTCTTGTGCAGCATCAGTCCAGTGACCAGTCACAGTGGTGGTGTTCTCTGCTGCCATATATCCAGTGTTACTGGCGTATAATTCCAGTGATACTGGCATATAATTCCTGTGATACTGTTGTATAATTCCAGTGATATTGCCGTATATTTCCTGCAATACTGTCGTATAATTCCCGTGATATTGCCAAATATTTCCTGTGATACTGGCGTATAATTCCTGTGATACTGTCATATAATTCCAGTGATATTGGCGTATAATTCCAGTGATACTGGCGTATAATTCCAGTGATAGACGTATAATTCTTGTGATATTGCTGTATAATTCTCGTGATATTGGCGTATAATTCCTGTGATACTGGCGTATAATTCCCGTGATACTGCTGTATAATTCCTGTGATATTGCCGTATAATTCCTGTGATATTGCCGTATAACTACTGTGATACTGGCGTATAATTCCAGTGATATTGCCATAAAATTCCTGTGATACTGGCGTATAATTCCTGTGATACTGGCGTATAATTCCAGTGAAATTGCTGTATAATTCCTGTGATAATGGCGTATAATTACCGTGATACTGTCGTATAATTCCAGTGATAATGCCATATAATTCCCGTGATACTGGCGTATAATTCCTGTGATATTGGTGTATAATTCCTGTGATATTGGTGTATAATTCCTGTGATACTGGCGTATAATTCCTGTGATACTGGCGTATAATTCCTGTGATACTGGCGTATAATTCCTGTGATACTGGCGTATAATTCCTGTGATATTGCCTTACAATTCCTGTGATATTGCCGTACAATTCCTGTGATACTGGCATATAATTCCTGTGATATTGCTGTATAATTCCTGTGATACTGGCGTATAATTCCTGTGATATTGCCGTATAATTTCTGTGATACTGGCGTATAATTCCCGTGATACTGCCGTATAATTCCAGTGATATTGTCATATAATTCCTGTGATACTGGCGTATAATTCCTGTCATACTGGCGTATAATTCCAGTGATATTGCTGTTTAATTCCAGTAATATTGCCGTATAATTCCTGTGATACTGGCGTATAATTCCAGTGATATTGCCGTATAGTTCCTGTGATATTGGTGTATAATTTCAGTGATATTGCCGTTTAATTCCAGTGATATTGCCGTATAATTTCTGTGATACTGTCATATAATTCCTGTGATATTGCTGTATAATTCTTGTGATACTGGCGTATAATTCCTGTGATACTGGCGTATAATTCCAGTGATATAGCCATATAATCCCTGTGATACTGGCGTATAATTCCCGTGATACTGGCGTATAATTCCAGTGATATTGCCATATAATTCCTGTGGTACTGGCATATAATTCCAGTGATATTGCCGTATAATTCCTGTGATACTGGCGTATAATTCTAGTGATATTACCATATAATTCCTGTGATACTGGCGTATAATTCCAGTGATATTGCCGTATAATTCCTGTGAGACTGCCGTATAATTCCCGTGATACTGCCGTATAATTCCTGTAATACTGTCGTATAATTCCCGTGATACTGACGTATAATTCCTGTGATACTGCCGTATAATTCCAGTGATATTGCCCTATAATTCCTGTGATACTGGCGTATTATTCCTGTGATACTTCCGTATAATTCCAGTTATATTGCGGTATAATTCCTGTGATACTGGCGTGTGATATTGCCGTATAATTCCAGTGGTACTGGCGTATAATTCCAGTGATATTGCTGTATAATTCCTGTGGTACTGGCATATAATTCCAGTGATATTGCCGTATAATTCCTGTGATACTGGCGTATAATTCTAGTGATATTACCATATAATTCCTGTGATACTGGCGTATAATTCTAGTGATATTACCATATAATTCCTGTGATACTGGTGTATAATTCCAGTGATATTGCCGTATAATTCCCGTGAGACTTCCGTATAATTCCAGTGGTACTGGCGTAAAAATCCAGTCCAGTGGTACTGCTGTATAAATCCAGTGCTACTGCCGTATAAATCCAGTGGTACTACCGTATAAATCCAGTGGTACTGGCATATAAATCCAGTGATCCTGCCGTATAATTCCTGTGATACTGGCATATAATTCCAGTGATATTGCCGTATAATTCCTGTGATACTGACATATAATTTCCGTAATACTGCCGTATAATTTCCGCGATACTGCCGTATAATTCTAGTGATATTGCAAATAATTCCTGTGATACTGACGTAGAATTCCCGTGATACTGCCGTATAATTCCAGTGATATTGTCGTATAATTCCTGTGATTCTGGCATATAATTCCAGTGATATTGCCGTATAATTCCTGTGATACTGGCGTATAAATCCAGTCAAGTGGTACTGCCGTATAAGTCCAGTGGTACTGGCGTATAAGGAGAAAGAGAGAAGTGGTGCGCTTAATGTAATTGTATACCTTTATATTTTGATGTTTTAATGTGATTAGGTGTCTGCTTTTACTCAAAACTGCAGTAAGTAAACATAGAATCTGCTTTTTGAATAAAATTATTTTTACTTCGATTAATAAACAATTTAATACACTTAAAAAGACTGTAAAAATCAAGAAATCAATGGATATATTCCACACACTCAAATAGGAAGCATTAGGTATCCTTTGGCACTGTAGAAATTAATAACAACAATGTAGCTCATATGACACTAAACAGACCCTTTGCAATCTGCTACATCAAATGTGTCAAGCTGTAACATATGCTCACAAGTTTATAAGAAAAGTCTCTCAGATCCTCCTGCTACTGGCGTCCCAGTGCAGAGGATTGCTGCTGTGAAAGAATTACCCGAACCTGCGGGAATATCCAGTGATGCAGACACCCAGAGAGATGTACGTCCTTGCAGCTTTCAGTGAAAGTGCCCACCGCCGGCACTATTAATGGTGCAGATCTCTGTCCTGGCGGGCGGGTATATGATGCTCCAAATTACCGCTTGGCAGTGTAGCCGCTGGGAGTATTACAGTCTCTGTCCTGGCTGGCGGACAGAAGGGGCTCCAGTTAGCGCTTCCGATGAAGCCGCTAGAGACAGCGCTTGTAAAGATGCTTCCGTCAGTGTGTGGACACAAACGGGGAGATGACGTCAATGCGTTTCATCCCGTCACAACTCGGGACTTCCTCAAGTCTTGAGGAACTCCCGAGTTGTGACGGGACGAAACGCGTTGACGTCATCTCCCCGTTTGTGTCCACACACTGACGGAAGCATCTTTACAAGCGCTGTCTCTAGCGGCTTCATCAGAAGCGCTAACTGGAGCTCCTTCTATCCGCCAGCCAGGATAGAGACTGTGATACTCCCAGCGGCTACACTGCCAAGCGGTAATTTGGAGCATCATATACCCGCCCGCCAGGACAGAGATCTGCACCATTAATAGTGCCGGCGGTGGGCACTTTCACTAAAAGCTGCAAGGACGACCATCTCTCTGGGTGTCTGCATCACTGGATATTCCCGCAGGTTCGGGTAATTCTTTCACAGCAGCAATCCTCTGCACTGGGACGCCAGTAGCAGGAGGATCTGAGAGACTTTTCTCAAAAACTTGTGAGCATATGTTACAGCTTGACACATTTGATGTAGCAGATTGCAAAGGGTCTGTTTAGTGTCATATGAGCTACATTGTTGTTATTAATTTCTACAGCGCCAAAGGATACCTAATGCTTCCTATTTGAGTGTGTGGAGTATATCCATTGATTTCTTGATTTTTACAGTCTTTTTAAGTGTATTAAATTGTTTATTAATCGAAGTAAAAATAATGTTATTCAAAAAGCAGATTCTATGTTTACTTACTGCAGTTTTGAGTAAAAGCAGACACCTAATCACATTAAAACATCAAAATATAAAGATATACAATTACATTAAGCGCACCACTTCTCTCTTTCTCTTTGTTTCAGTTGTTTGAGGATTTAGCTAATCCTTTTAGTGTGTGCAGCTGGTGTTTAATTAATTATCATTGACTAAATTTGCGCCGGGAGTTGGGGTGTGTTCACCTCTAATTCTTGTACTGGCGTATAAGTCCAGTGATCCTACCGTATAATTCCAGTGGTACTGGCGTATAAATCCAGTAATCCTGCCATATAATTTCAGTGGGACTGGTGTATAAGTCCAGTGATCCTGCCGTATATGTCCAGCGTACTGCCGTATAAATCCAGCGATCCTGCCATATAATTCCAGTGATCCTGCCATATAATTACAGTGATCCTGCTGTATAATTACAGTGATCCTGCCGTATAATCACAGTGATACTAGCGTATAATTACAGTGATCCTGCCGTATAATTACAGTGATCCTGCCATATATGTCCATTGATACTGCCGTATATGTCCAGCGGTACTGCCGTATAAATCCAGTGATCCTGCCGTATAAGTCCAGTGATCCTGCCGCATAAGTCCAGTGGTGCTGGCGTATACATCCAGTGATCCTGCCATATAAGTCCAATGATCCTGCCGAGATACAAAAAGCAAAGGAGTAGTCCACAAGCGCCTCTAGATAAACAAACAAAAACACCCTCCAGATGATTTCCTCCCAGATTCAAATAGTACACAGGTTCTCAAACTCGGTCCTCAGGACCCCACACGGTGCATGTTTTGCAGGTCTCCTCAAAAAATCACAAGTGAAATAATTAGCTCCACCTGTGGACCTTTTAAAATGTGTCAATGAGTAATTAATACACCTGTGCACTTGCTGGGTTACCTGCAAAACATGCACTGTGTGGGGTCCTGAGGACCGAGTTTGAGAACCACTGAAATAGTATATTCGGACATTATGGGGTATATGCAATTGCCGGCGAATCGCGGCAATTTTTCGCCCGTTTTTTAATTCGACACAATTCGACCGTCGAATTCCGGCAAGTGGGTGCCGGAATTCAACATATTCAATAAAAAACGGATTCGACAGTCCTGCTGTTGAAAAACGGCCGATTTGACGAATTTTGATTAGACTTGTAAAAATGTTAAAAGAAACGGGAAAAACCACGAAAAAAAATTGCGTGGGGTACCCCCTCCTAAGCATAACCAGCCTCGGGCTCTTCGAGCCGGTCCTGGTTCTAAAAATCCGGGGGGGGGGGAAACTGACAGGGGATCCCCCGTATTTTTAAAACCAGCACCGGGCTCTGCGCCTGGTGCTGGTGCAAAAAATACGGGGGACTAAAAGCGTAGGGGTCCCCCGTATTTTTTACACCAGCATCGGGCTCTACTAGCTGGACAGATAATGCCACAGCCGGGGGTCACTTTTATACAGCGCCCTGCGGCCGTGGCATTAAATATCCAACTAGTCACCCCTGGCCGGGGTACACTGGGGGAGTGGGGACCCCTTCAATCAAGGGGTCCCCCCCAGCCACCCAAGGGCCAGGGGTGAAGCCCGAGGCTGTCCCCCCCATCCAAGGGCTGCGGATGGGGGGCTGATAGCCTTGAGTAAAATGATAGAATATTGTTTTTTTTTCCAGAAGAACTACAAGTCCCAGCAAGCCTCCCCCGCAAGCTGGTACTTGGAGAACCACAAGTACCAGCATGCGGGTGGAAAAACGGGCCCGCTGGTACCTGTAGTTCTACTGGGAAAAAAATACCGAAATAAAAACAGGAGACACACATCGTGAAAATAAAAGTTTATTTCATACATGCCGACACATACATACTTACCTATGTTGACCCGCCGACTGCCACGCCCCCCTCGTCACTGAAGAATCCGGGGTACCTGTGAATAAAATTATACTCACCTGATCCAGTGTCCGGATCTTTTTAAATAATCCTCGTACTTGGCAAAACAACAAAACGGCAACCCGGACCAAACGGACTGAAAGGGGTCCCATGTTTACACATGGGACCCCTTTCCACGAATGCCGGGACCCCACATGACTCCTGTTACAGAGGGTCCCTTCAGCCAATCAGCGAGCGCAACGTCGTGGCACTCTGCTGATTGGCTATGCGCGTCTGAGCTGTCAGACAGCGCATAGCAAAGCCTCTCCATTATATTCAATGGTGGGAACTTTGCGGTCAGCTGTGAGGTCACCCGCGGTCAGCGGCTGACCGCGGTTAACCCCACCGCTGACTGCAAAGTTCCCACCATTGAAACTAATGGAGGGAGCTGTGCGATGTGCTGTCTGCCAGCAGACGCGCATACAGCCAATCAGGAGAGTGCCACGAAGTGGCGCTTCCTGATTGGCTGAAGAGACCTTTCTGTGACAGCAGTCACGGGGGGGTCTCTGCATTCGGGGAAAGGGGTCCCATGTGTAAACATGGGACCCCTTTCAGTCCGCCTAGTCCGGGTGTTCGTTTTTTTTTTTTTGCCAAGTACGTGGGTTATAATAAAAGACCACAGGACACTGGATCAGGTGAGTATAATTTTATTTTCAGGTACACCGTGGATTCTACTTGGACAAGTGGACAGAGATTGGCGTGTGAACATAGGTAAGTATGTGTGTGTCGACATGTGTGAAATAAAGTTTTACTCTCACGGTGTGCCTGTTTTTATTGGGGTATTTTTTTAGTAGTAGTACTCAGGGGTGTATCTAGGGGTCTGAGCACCCCTGGCAAAGTAGGGGACTGGCGCAACCCGCCCCACACACACACATATTTGAAATAGGGGCGCAGCCACGCTATACTTACTGTCGTCAGATATATATTTCTAAAGACAAAGATGAAAGGAAAATGCGCTCATAGTGCAGATTATATTTATTGTTATAAAAGCAATATTACAATATTTCAGGACAGGCCAACAGTATTAGTAAGTCTCGTACCATGAATACCCACACTGTGGGCTGGTTACCACATGATAAAATACAATACAAAAGGCAAGATTTTTTCATGTGGTAACCAGCCCACAGTGGGGGTATTCATGGTACAAGTCTTACTAATACTGCTGGCCTGTCCTGAAATATTGTTTTTATAATAATAAAAAGAATCTGCTCTATAAGCGCATTCTCCTTTCACCTTTGTGTTTAAAATCCATTTGCTCCATGAGTTCGGAGCTACTTATTGGGAGAGTAGCTGCGGTAATTAAGACTACCTGTGCTACAGCCGGAGCTTAAACCTGTGGACTGGATGGTTTCATTTTGATGTACCAGCACACCTGTACACCATTGCATATATATATATATATATATATATATATATATATATGTGCAAATACAGCATCATGGATTCCAACGTTTTTCAACACCATGCAGGGTGTTTTTTGTTGTTTTTTTCAAGTAAACAATGTGGTTGAAAAAACACCCTGCATGGTGTTGAAACGTTGGGATCCTTAATGCTGTATTTGCACTAATATATTTATATATAAGTCTGTCGAATTCCGCCTGTGTCTTTTTGTGTGTCAGGAAGGTGCAAACCTCACACAGCAAACCATACCAGGCTATATAATTATGCACTGAGGGCACCCTGGGACCGGCAGCTAATCGTATTTTCGCTGAGTGCAGAACATCCACACAAAAAAAAAAAAAAATTCTACAAATATATATATATATATATATATATATATATATATAATATACATATTCACAGTGGTCAAAGTGGAAATTTTGAAGTGGGGGTATGGAAAAGTTAAGGACGCGTCACCCAAAAGGGGGCATGTCCAGTGTAGTAGAACCCCTTATACTATCTAGTACTGGTGCCCCTTTCACCTTATAGCACACGGTACGAGTTGAAATTCACATTATAGCACACGGTACGAGCCGAAATTCACATTGTAGCACACTGAATGAGCCGAAACTCACATTGTAGCACACTGAATGAGTCGAAACTCACATTGTAGCACACTGAATGAGCCGAAACTCACATTGTAGCACACTGAATGAGTTGAAACTCACATTATAGCACACTGAATGAGTTGAAACTCACATTGTAGCACACTGAATGAGTTGAAATTCACATTATAGCACACTGAATGAGCTGAAATTCACATTATAGCATATGATACGAGCCAAAATTCACATTATAGCACACTGAATGAGCCGAAATTCACATTATAGCACACAGTACGAGCCGAAATTCACATTATAGCACACTGAATGAGCTGAAATTGTGACAGCAGGGACAGCCAGAGTGACAGCAGGGACAGGTAGAGAGAGTGACAACAGGGAGAGAGAGAGTGATGACAGGGAGAGAGAGTGACGACAGTGACAGCAGGGAGAGAGAGAGTGACGACAGTGACAGCAGGGAGAGTGAGAGTGACGACAGTGACAGCAGGGAGAGTGAGAGTGACGACAGTGACAGCAGGGAGAGTGAGAGTGACGACAGTGACAGCAGGGAGAGAGTGACGAGAGTGACAGCAAGGACAGGGACAGTAACAACAGGGAGAGAGGGTGACAGCAGGGGACCATTACCTGACTGTGGTCAGCGGAGGCACCCATGGGCAGCGGTGGTGATGTCCCTCTGACCGCCATTTGTTGCAGGTGGCGGCTGGTGGCGGTGAGCGGTGGGCGGCGGTGAGCTAGTACAGCGCTCTACACAGCCACCGAGTAAGGACGGGAGTGGAGTACCATGTGCAGCAGGATGGCCACTTCCCTCGCCTCCTGCTGCACTTTAATTTCTGGGTCAGTGGAAGAAGTGGCCGTATACCATACCGCCGCATACCACCCCACTTCGACCACTGTATATATATACAGGCTACAGGCGATGCAAATGCAGACACCCAACTGTGAGGATTGATACAACTGCTGTGAACAAAAAAGACCAGGCCTACTGACGAAGTCGAATGACGAAACGCGTATGGGCGTGGTCTGACGTTTGGATTTGGAATTAAGAATATTCCGTTCGCACGGTGGGGTAAATTATATGCCGGTTATACGAGCGGTGGTTTGACCGCCTTTTATGGTACGGGTTTTACTTGTCACCAATTTGGACTTTTTAAATAAAATTCCTGTACTCTTTTAATGCACTATTGGCGCTCCCTGCTTCTTCAATTTTTTGGCAGGACTACCACCCGTCCGGGATCGGGTAACATTGGGGAGGCGACAGCTGGAAATCCCAGAAGTGCGTACTGACAAACTTCTTCCACCAAATAATATTGGCAGTCAGTGAATTTGAGGAACATTGCTCCTAGTTTATCTTTGGACTTGTAGTTCCACGGGACTTTCCATATATATTCATATCAAAAACAAAAAAAGCTTTTACCTTGTTATTTGCGCTCATACTATCTGTTCATATATATATATATATATATATATATACACACATATATAATATATACATACATATATACACATATATATATATATATATATATATTTGTTGTTGTTTTTTATTATTTTTTCTCTCCTGTCTTCCCCCACTCCCCTCCAGGCAGTTGGTCACCTACAGTGATGCACAGCAGGCAGCAGCGGCGGCATCCACTGTTCCTGATGCCGGTGTCCGTCCAACACTGCACCGCACTACAATCAGAAAGCTCTGCAAAAACTACAGCTCCCAGCAGCCTTTGCGGACGGAAGCTCTCAGCAGGAAGGGCTGCTGGGAGCTGTAGTTTCTACACATGTTCTTGATTGTAGTGCGGTGCAAGTGCCGGACACCAGCATCAAGAACAGTGGCTGCCGCTGCTGTTGTCACTAACTTCACTGCGGGTGAGGAGAGGTTGGGGAGCGGAAGGGGGGAGGCGCGCGCGGCGGCAGACAGGTGATCCCGCAGCCTCTGCAAAGTGAATCTACCCCTAGGCCGCGGACAGCACCGCTGGGCGGCGCCCCTCCTTGGCTGGCGCCCCTGGCGAGTGCCATCCCGGCCAATGGGTAGATACGCCCCTGGTAGTACTACAGGTACCAGCGGGCCCGTTTTTCTCCGCATGCTGGTACTTGTGGTTCTCCAAGTACCAGTTTGCGGGGGAGGCTTGCTGGGACTTGTAGTACTACTGGAAAAAACAATATTCTTTCAATTTTCAAAAGGCTATCAGCCCCCCATCCGCAGCCCTTGGATGGGGGGGAGAGCCTCGGGCTTCACCCCTGGCCCTTGGGTGGCTGGAGGGGGGGACCCCTTGATTGAAGGGGTCCCCACTCCTCCAGGGTACCCCGGCCATGGGCGACTAGTTGCGTATTTAATGCCACGGCCGCAGGGCGCTGTATAAAAGTGACCCCCGGCTGTGGCATTATCTACCCAGCTAGTGGAGCCCGATGCTGGTGTAAAAAATACGGGGGACCCCTACACTTTTTGTCCCCCGTATTTTTTGCACCAGCACCAGGCGCAGAGCCCGGTGCTGGTTTTAAAAATACGGGGGATCCCATGTCAGTTTCCCCCCCGGATTTTTAGAACCAGGACCAGCTCGAAGAGCCCGAGGCTGGTTATGCTTAGGAGGGGGGACCCCACGCCTTTTTTTTCTGATTTTTACCATTCCATTTAAAAAAATAAAATAAATAAAAAAAATATTTTTAAAAATATATAAATAATACTTGTGCCTCCAAAATAGACAAACCAAGTACCTAATCCCTTCTAATATAAATAGATATGCTATTACCAATAAAAAAAACACACAAAAAAACATTTTTTAAATTTTTTTTATTAGATTCCGCCAGCAAAGTGTGGCGGATTGAAAATTACGAATTTACTGTCTAAAAGCACTGTTGTCGAATTTACAATCTTCAATTGAATATACTTTTGTCGAATTGCCGCATTTGTACCATTGCAGAAATGTCGAATTTGACAAATGTCGAATTTCAAAAAGTCGAATTTTGAAAGTCCGTTTTTTTGACGAAAAGTACTGAATTGCATTGTCAAATTTTTTTTGGGGGCGAAAATGTCCCGTTTTTCATCATTTTCGTGAATTCGACCGCAATTGCATATACCACAAAGTCTCCAATGTTCGGCAATATTTCTATCCCTCCGCAATTGGGGTTTGCACCTCAAACTGACCTCCACTCAGTATGGTAAACACATCAAAAGGTATCTTTAGTTCTTCCAGATTACTTCCCAATATATCAACTGGACATCATCCCGTCCCTTGTAATTGACACTCACCTCTGGTCCGTTCCCTATATTTCTTGAACGGTTTCTTTATCGTTACCCCGGTCTCATCCGAATTCCAGATAGCGGTCTCAATCACAATTATTACAATGAGTATAGTGACTCAGAGATATAGGAAAGAATTTTGCAGGAAAAAATCTCTCTCATCAAAAAACTGATGTTTTTATTCCATAAATTAAAAAATATATCAGACTGACATTTAAAAACACAAAAATAAAAACCTCCACTATGTAAGGTTTGTTCTGCTTTATCCCCTCAGGAACCAATTGAATACTAGATGCGAATTCACGGACCATACATAGGATTTAAGCAATCTAAGAACAGCTTACATAAATGGGGTCATTAAGACAAGTACCAACGCGTTTCGGATATAGCTATCCTTCCTCCTTGTTTGTTTATCTAGAGGCGCTTGTGGACTACTCCTTTGCTTTTTGTATCTCTGTATGTTTCAAGAATTTGTGCTCTTGAGAGTATAGTACAAAGCGGCCACTAGGGCGCCAGACACGATTCTCTTTCTTTTTATTTGTAATCAATGATCCTGCCGTATAATTCCAGTGGTACTGGCGTGTAAGTCCAGTGATCCTGCCATATAATTACAGTGGTACTGGTGTATAAGTCCAGTGATCCTGCCGTATAATTACAGTGGAACTGGCGTATAAGTCCAGTCCAGTGATACTGCCGTATATGTCCAGTAATACTGCCGTATAAATCCATTGATGCTGCCATATAAATCCAGTGATCCTGCCGTATAATTCCATATAGGTCCATATAATTCCATATAAGTCCAGTCCAGTGGTGCTGCCATATAAGTTCAGTGGTGCTGCCCTGTGCTGTATATTATTTACTCCAAATAAAGGGGTTATTAATATTTAATCCAAATAATTATCACAGGGTTTGCCCTGTGTGGTGTAAAGGTACGCTCTCCTGTACCGAATATTATTATAACTCCAGAAAAATAATGGAGAACAAAAATTTGGAGGATAAAATAGTGAAAGATAAAGAACCACGTCCTCCTAGTGTTGAATCTGCTGCCACTAGTCATGACATAGACAATGAAATGCCATCAACGTCGTCTGCCAAGGCCGATGCCCAATGTGATAGTAGAGGGCATGTAAAATGCAAAAAGACAAATTTCAGTAAAAAGACCCAAAAAATGAAATTTAAATGGTCTGAGGAGAAACGTAAACTTGCCAATATGCCATTTACGACACGGAGTGGCAAGGAATGGCTAAGGCCCTGGTCTATGTTCATGACTAGTGGTTCAGCTTCACATGACGATGAAAGTCCTCATCCTCCCACTAGAAAAATGATAAGAGTTAAGCTGGAAAAAGCACAGAAAAGAACTGTGTGTTCTAAGATGGTATCACAAATCCCCAAGGAGAGTCCAAGTGCCTGCGATGCCTGACCTTCCCAACATTGGACGGGAAAAGGTGGCTCCTTCCACGCCCCCTGCAAGTGCTGGAAGGAGCACCCAAAGTCCAGTTTCTGATATTCAAATTGAAGATGTCACTGTTGAAGTACACCAGGATGAGGCTATGGATGTTGCTGGCGCTGAGGAGGAAGTTGACGATGAGGATTCTGATGGTGATGTGGTTTTTTTAAATTAGGCATCGGGGGAGACACCTGTTGTCTGTGGGATGAAGAAGCCCATTGTGATGCCTGTGCAAACTACCAAAAAATCCACCTCTTCGGTGTGGAATTATTTCTCCACAAATCCGGACAACAGGTGTCAAGCCGTGTGTTGCCTCTGTCAATCTGTAATAAGTGTGGATAAGAAGGGGTAAGGACATTGACCTCCTAGGAACATCCTCCCTTATACGTCACCTGCTGCGCATTCATCAGAAGTCAGTGTCAAGTTGTGAAACTTTGGGTAAGAGCGTAAGCAGTCCACTGACACCTAAATCCCTTCTTCCTCTTGTACCCAAGCTCCTGCAAGCCACACCACCAACTCCCTCAACGTCAACCTCCCCCTCAGTCAGGAACGTCAGTAGTCCTGCAGGCCATGTCACTGGCCTAACCGAGATTCCTCCAGAGGATCCTTGAGTGGTACGCCTGCTGTTGCTGTCGAGTGCTGTTGTTGCTGCTGGGAGTCGATCGTCATCCCAGAGGGGAAGTCGGAAGACTAAGGCAGACTAAGTACTATATGACTGTGACAACCCACTGGGTAGATGTATGGCCTCCCGCAGCAACAACAGCAGCAGCACCACCAGTAGCAGCATCTCACATACGCCAACTCGTTCCTAGGCAGGCTACGCTATGTATCACTGCTTTCCGTAAGAGGCACACCGCTAACAACCTCTTACGGAAACTGAGGGACATCATTGCACAATGGCTTACCCCATTTAGACTCTCCTGGGGATTTGTGATATCGGACAACGCCACCAATATTGTGTGTGCATTACATCTGGGAAAGTCCAGCACGTCCCATGTTTTGCATATACAATTAATTTTGTGGTGCAGAATTTTTTGAAGAATGACAGGGGTGAGCAGGAGATGCTGTCGTGGCCCGAAAAATTGCGGGCCACTTTTGGGATTCAGCCACCGCGTGCCGAAGACTGGAGCGCCATCAAACACACCTGAACCTGTCCTGCCATCACCTGAAGCAAGAGGTGGTAACAAGGTGGAATTCAACATTCTACATGCTTCAGAGGATGGAGGAGCAGCAAAAGGCTATCCAATCCTATACATCCACCTACGACATAGGCAAAGGAGGAGGAATGCACCTGACTCAAGCGCAGTGGAGAATGATTTCCGTCTTGTACAAGGTTCTCCAACCCTTTGAACTTGCCACACGTGAAGTCAGTTCAGACACTGCCAGCTTGAGTCATGTGATTCCCCTCATCAGGCTTTTGCAGAAACAGCTGGAGAAATTGAAGGAGGAGCTAAGACGGAGCAATTCCGCAAAGTATGTGGGACTTGTGGATGGAGCCCTTCATTCGCTTGGCCGGGATTCAAGGGTGGTCAATCTGTTGAAATCAGAGCACTACATTTTGGCCACCATGCTCGATCCCAGGTTTAAAGCCTACGTTGTATCTCTCTTTCGGCAGACACAAGTCTGCAGAGGTTCAAAGACCTGCTGATGAGAAAATTGTCAACTCAAGCGTAATGTGACCCATCCACAGCTCCTCCTTCACTTTCTCCCGCAACTGGGGCTGCGAGGAAAAGGATAAGATTTCCTAGCCCACCCGCTGGCGGTGATGCAGGGCAGTCAGGAGTGAGTGCTGACATCTGGTCCAGACTGAAGGACCTGCCAACGATTACTGACCTGTCTACTGTAACTGCATATGATTCTGTCACCATTGAAAGAATGGTGGACGATTATATCAGTGACAGCATCCAAGTAGGCATGTCAGACAGTCCGTATGTATACTGGCAGGAAAAAGAGGCAATTTGATGCCCTTGCACAAACTAGCTTTATTTTACCTAAGTTGCCCCCCTCCAGTGTTTACTCCGAAAGAGTGTTTAGTGCAGCCGGTAACCTTGTCAGCGATCGGCATAGGAGGTTACTTCCACAAAATGGAGAAGATGATGTTCATCAAAATGAATTATACATTTCTCCGGGAAGACCTTGATCAGCAATTGCCTCCAGAAAGTACACAGGGACCTGTGATGGTGGATTCCATTGGGGACGAATTAATACTTTGTGAGGAGGAGGAGGATGTACACAGTGAAAGGGATGAGGAATCGGAGGATGAGGTCGACATCTTCCCTCTGTAGAGCCAGTTTGTGCAAGGAGAGATTGATTGCTTCTATTTTTGGGTGGGCCCAAACAAAGCAGTCATTTCAGTCACCGTCGTGTGGCACGCCCTGTCGCTGAAAAGATTGGTTTGTTAAAGTGTGCATGTCCTGTTTATACAACATAAGGGTGGGAGGGCCCAAGGACAATTCCATCTTGCACCTCTTTTTCTTAGCATCTTTTGCTGTTTGGGACTAGTTTTTTTTTAAGTGCCATCCTGTCTGCCATTGCAGTGCCACTCCTAGATGGGACAGGTGTTTGTGCTGCACACTTGTGTCGCTTAGCTTAGCCATCCAGCTACCTCATTGCACCTCTTTTACTTCTTTGCATGATGTACTGTTTGGGGCCTAGTTTTTGAACAGTGTCATCCTGTTTGACACTGCAGTGCCACTCCTAGATGGGCCAGGTGTTTGTGCCGCACACTTGTGTCGCTTAGCTTAGTCATACAGCTACCTCATTGCACATCTTTTTCTTCTTTGCATGATGTGCTGTTTGGGGACTATTTTTTAAATCTGCCATCCTGTCTGCCACTGCAGTGCCACTCCTAGATGGGCCAGGTGTTTGTGCCGCACACCTATGTCACTTAGTCTGTTTATATTTCACTTTTTGTTAAGATATTGATTGTTTTGTATTGTCATTTTTTATATTCTCGGATTCATAGGCCTTTTTCCTGATGAAGATTCTTATGAATCAAAACGTTGAGATACATCAAGGTTATATAAATTAAAAGATGATTTTATGATATCTACTGATCCTCATTTATTACAGAGAGTGCACCTTTCATTTCATTGAGTGATACTGTACATATCTAATGGACCATTTCCTGTGGACCCATTGGGTGCACCCTGAAAGTTGAATATGAACATTAGGCGATTGCAGGACCTACGTTGATATATATATATATATTGCAAGAAATATACCCTTATCCTGCGCTGATTAATTGCTGCCTTCCTAATTCGATCCTTCTGTTAGTCAGGACCAAAACAACACACCACCAAACAAATGAATCAGGAGGCACTAATATCACTTTCCAATTGTTACCAGCAATATAATTGACCACAAATAATCATTAATAGCAATTTATTAAAAGCACATTTGAGCAAACAGAGATAACCCTTTCACATACACATTATAATTTGATAGATGAAATGAAGGGTAATATTAGTCTCTTTTCAACCCTGACGCGTTTCGTCCATAACGGACTTCAGAGGGTTGGTCAAAGAAGCTATATAATCAATACAGATAATGGCAATCAGGGGAATGGTCATGCCCATCGGACCATTTAAAATTCAGGTTAGTTGCACAATTTTAAAAACAAACCGGACCTCAGTTTTCAATACGTGTAGGTCCAGAAAAAAAAGATAAGAATCCCAATAGGAAAATACTCCTATTGGAACATAGACTTCCAAACCATCAATGGGAAAAACCACAGATGATATAGGCAAAAGATTTTGCCTATATCATCTGTGGTTTTTCCCACAGGCCAATCTAGCACCAGCGATAGCGATGCGCGGGGCTGCGCATCACTATCGCTGTAGGAGGTACACACGAGTGATCTATGCTTAAAATCGAAGCAATCTAGTCAGATTGCTTTGATTTTAAGCATGGATCTCTCCGTGAGTACCCCCCTTAAGGCACCTGAAGGCTTCGGAACTAGGACAATTGGATTATTCCACTCACTGGTGGATTCCTCTATAACCCCTAGGCGCAACATCTCTTCCACCTCCTGCTTTACCGCTGCCCGCTTCGGGTATGCTATATGGCCTCTGTTTAATTACCACCCCGGGTGGAGTCACAACATCATGTTGGATGATCTGTGTCTTTCCCGGAATTGCAGAAAACACATCTTGGTAGCGTTTCGTCAAGTTCACCACTTCCCGTTTCTGTTCAGGAATAAGCGTGACTTCCATAGGTACCTGGCATTCTGAAAGCTTTTTAGCTACCAAAGTGGGCCGTTTGGCAGTTTCCTTCCAGGGTTTTAACAGGTTTACATGGTAGACTTGTACCTCCCTCCTTCTACCCTACTGTCGGACCCTGTAATTGACCAGTCCCACAGCCTCGATGATCTCATAGGGGCCCCGCCATTGTGCATACATCTTGTTTTCTGTGGTGGGCACCAGCACTAACACTTTATCTCCCGGATTAAAGGACCGGTTAACTGAAGTGACATCATACCTTTGTTTCTGACATTGTTGGTTCCTTTCCATGTGTTCGTTCAGTAGTGGTGCAATCTGCCTTAGACGGCCGTGTAACTGGGCCACAAACTGAACGACGTTAGGGTCCTGGCATGGTTGATCTTCCCACCCTTCTTTTAAGAGATCTAGAATTCCTCTGGGTTGTCTCCCATAGAGGAGCTCAAAGGGACTAAACCATGTAGAGGATTGGGGTACTTCTCTGACCGCAAACATCAAGTAAGGTAGGAGCAGATCCCAATCTTGTTTTTTTAGTGACACTGCCCTCTTTATCATTTGCTTAAGGGTTTTATTAAATCTTTCTACCAGGCCATCTGTCTGCAGGTGGTACACCTGTCTACGTTTAGCAACTGCCATAAATCTTTCATGAGTTTAGACACGAACAGAGGCATAACTGTGGGAGGCAACAGAGTCACCTGCCACCAGGCTCCTGCTCTGAAGGGGGGCACCTCTCCTCCTGTTCCATGTGTTCAGCAACATTAATCAATTCATTTAATTGACAGCAGCCACTATCTCTTCTGTAGCCGACTCCCCCACTAGTCATTACACCTTACAAATCACACCCTCTTTATTATAGATACACTGGAAGCAGACACCTTACTGATGAAGCTAGTTGCTCCTATAAAGGAAGCATGAGAATTTTAACTATATGAAGTTATTTCTCTGACAATTACAAGTAACTTCATATAGTTAGAATTCTCATACTTCCTATGCACGAGCAGATATCTCCATCAGTAAGGTGCATGCTTCCAGTGTAATAGGTTGTGGGTTCCAATCCTGGATATGACACTTGCAAATTAATTGTCAGAGAAATAATCAGTATTGTGAGTGACTGAGCAGATCTATGTAGTGTGTGGCTGTACCCTATATAGATCTGCCTAGTTGCAACTGTTTTGAACTGACAATTCTAAGTACTAGCTTCATATAGTTAGAATCTGCAGGTTTGCTATGCAGGAGCAAATAGCTCTATCAGTAAGGCATAGGTTCTAATCCTGGGTTTGACTGCTAAGAAATGTGTGAGTTAAAATAAATGACAATGATATATATATGCATATAAAAGTTTCAGAACACTCCATATACATAGACATAAATATATTCTACCACTCTGTCACATATATATATATATATATATAAAAGGGGGGGGGGGGGCACCAATATTTATCTCGCCTCCTGGCGACTGGGATGAACTTACGCCACTGGACACGAAAGGTGTACCTTGATCCGTTAAGACCTCTTTCGGTATTCCTAACAGGGTATACATGGTTAGTAGTTCTCTGGCCATAGTGCTAGATTTCATATTGCGCAGGGATATAGCCTCTGGGTACCTGGTGGCATAATCAACTACCACCAATATGTATTGGTGCCTTCGAGCAGATTTTTCCATTGGCCCTATCAGATCCATATCAATCTGCCCAAAAGGTACGGAAATGACAGGCACGGGTACCAGTGGAGCTCTAAACTCTGGCCGTGGGGCTGTTCTCTGGCAGACTGGGCAGTCCTGACAATACCTCTTAACGGAAGCATAGATGCCGGGCCAAAAGAACCTTAACTGGATGCGCTGGAGTGTTTTCTCCTCCCCTAGATGGCCACCCCACAAATGTGTATGGGCAGCTTCTAACAACAACCGCCCCAGTTTTCGGAGAACCAAGAGCTGATCTACCCTTTTCCCTTGTAAAGTAGCGACACGATATGGCAAGTCATTTTCAAAAACAAAATATGGTACACCCTCTGATGGTAAAGCATCAACTACCCTGCTGTTAACTACTTTAACAGTCTCAAAGGCGTCTACCAAATTGCTGTCATCGCGTTGATCTCTCCCAAAGTCCTGCAGTGATATCTTCTCACCAACTGGGTTCCAATGGAACCACGTTGGCCGCCACAATGGTGAGCTCACTGCCAGTATCTACCAGGGCCCAAATCTCCCGGTTTTCCACCTGTACCTGCGCCCGGAACAGGGAGGACTCTGCTTGGGATACCCCCGCCGCTGCCATGCTGACCAACGGCCGAGCCGTTTTCCCCGCGCTGCAATCCATCGGCTTGACCTGTTTCGGGCAGTCTCGCCACACATGACCAGGCTCGCTGCACTCAAAGCACACCAAGGGAGGCGGAGCCTTTGATTTAACTACTGGGACCTGAGCTCTGGGTTTGGGTGTTGGCCGTATCCTGACCTGGCTTTATTCAGCTTTCCCAGTGACAGGTGCCGCTCAATCACCACTGCCAACTCCTCAAATGTCTGGGGGTCAGCTTGAAGGGCCTACTGCTGCACCGAGCGGTCTAACACCTGCATAGCCTAGTCCAGTGCGACTACTTCCACAATCTGTACTGCAGAGTTCTTATCCGGCTGCAACCAGGCCCTTGCCAGTCGGGCTAGTTTGGCCAGCTGAATCCTGGGACGCTCAGAGCCCTCGAGCACCAGTCATGGAATTCTTGAGCTTTGCTGGGACCCGTCACTCTAATCCTATCCAGTATAGCCTTTTTCAGGCCAGGATAGGAGCGTGTCTCAGCCACAGTCATATTTACATACGCCCGCTGTGCCTTCCATGTTAAACAGGGAGCAAGCCTGTCAGACCATTCCTCCGCAGTCCATCCCAACTGCGTGGCAGTGCGCTCAAATGTGCAAAGTAATACCTCTATATCATCAGCTGGGGTGAGCTTCAGTAGCCTTTCCCGCTCTGGCTCAGATATTTTTAGCGCTTTTAACTCATCACACAACATTTGAATTCGAGTTTGCTGTCTTTCAGCCTGGGTTCGTTGGGCCTCATGTAACATTTCAATCTGGGTTTGTTGCCCAGATCTGAGTTTGTTGTCCCTCATGTAACATTTGATTGAATCTGGGTTTGTTGCCCAGCTGCAAGTTCAGCAAATTGTTTTAGCAATTCCTCCATGTTTCCCTACGTGGCCCCTTTAAGGACAAATCAAGGAGGTTTAATATAATGTGCTAGGCTTATCAAACAGTCCAAGCCGACACCCGCCTGCTTTGCTGACTATTTAACACATAACAGCAAACAGTCTGCCTATAATGCTATGGCCCTTTAAGGCTGCTACTTGCACTGCATAACCAGAGAAGAAGAAAAGAAAAGGAAAAAACTTGCAGTTTAAACACCGGTATGCTTACCCACAGTTTCTGCTGTACACCGTGTCCTTGCTCGCATTCTCCACCACTTGTGACAAGGATCACACACAAGGGAACTCAGATGAACATTTTCGGTGTTTATTTGGAACAGTAGGTCAGCACACTGCAAGTTACATCCATATGCAGTCAGTGTTACAGGCAGTAGCATACAGGCACTTTCAGCATAGCAGACTCTTGATAGGCTCCAGTGGTCCCTAGTCTAAACCACACACCCCGGCCTATCACCTCGACACTAACTGCCATCAGGAACAAGGTGACTCTGCCCTGGAAACCCTTTTATCACGATATCCCTGATGCTGCTGATCACACACTTGGGATTCCGCTACTGCTTCCGAAACCTGGTCTGGATCCTAGAGATGAGCGGGTTCGGTTTCTCTGAATCCGAACCCTCACGAACTTCATGTTTTTTTCACGGGTCCGAGCAGACTCGGATCCTCCCGCCTTGCTCGGTTAACCCGAGCGCGCCCGAACGTCATCATGACGCTGTCGGATTCTCGCGAGACTCGGATTCTATATAAGGAGCCGCGCGTCGCCGCCATTTTCACACGTGCATTGAGATTGATAGGGAGAGGACGTGGCTGGCGTCCTCTCCATTTAGATTAGGGTTGAGAGAGAGAGAGAGAGATTGACCTGAGGCTGTGATACTGTAGAAGAGAGTGCAGAGTTTAGTGACTGACGACCACAGTGACCACCAGACAGTGCAGTTGTTTGTTTTATTTAATATATCCGTTCTCTGCCTGAAAAAAACGATACACACAGTGACTCAGTCACATACCATATCTGTGTGCACTGCTCAGCCCAGTGTGCTGCATCAATGTATATATATATCTGACTGTGCTCAGCTCACACAGCTTATAATTGTGGGGGAGACTGGGGAGCACTGCAGTGCCAGTTATAGGTTATAGCAGGAGCCAGGAGTACATAATATTATATTAAAATTAAACAGTGCACACTTTTGGTGCAGGAGTGCCACTGCCAGTGTGACTAGTGACCAGTGACCTGACCACCAGTATATATAATATTAGTAGTATACTATCTCTTTATCAACCAGTCTATATTAGCAGCAGACACAGTACAGTGCGGTAGTTCACGGCTGTGGCTACCTCTGTGTCGGCACTCGGCAGCCCGTCCATAATTGTATATACCACCTAACCGTGGTTTTTTTTTCTTTCTTTATAGTCATACTAGTTACTAGTATACTATCTCTTTATCAACCAGTCTATATTAGCAGCAGACACAGTACAGTGCGGTAGTTCACGGCTGTGGCTACCTCTGTGTCGGCACTCGGCAGCCCGTCCATAATTGTATATACCACCTAACCGTGGTTTTTTTTTCTTTCTTTATACATACATACTAGTTACGAGTATACTATCTCTTTATCAACCAGTCTATATTAGCAGCAGACACAGTACAGTGCGGTAGTTCACGGCTGTGGCTACCTCTGTGTCGGCACTCGGCAGCCCGTCCATAATTGTATATACCACCTAACCGTGGTTTTTTTTTCTTTCTTTATACATACATACTAGTTACGAGTATACTATCTCTTTATCAACCAGTCTATATATTAGCAGCAGACACAGTACAGTGCGGTAGTTCACGGCTGTGGCTACCTCTGTGTCGGCACTCGGCAGCCCGTCCATAATTGTATATACCACCTAACAGTGGTTTTTTTTTCTTTCTTTATACATACATACTAGTTACGAGTATACTATCTCTTTATCAACCAGTCTATATATTAGCAGCAGACACAGTACAGTGCGGTAGTTCACGGCTGTGGCTACCTCTGTGTCGGCACTCGGCAGCCCGTCCATAATTGTATATACCACCTAACCGTGGTTTTTTTTTTCTTTCTTTATACATACATACTAGTTACGAGTATACTATCTCTTTATCAACCAGTCTATATTAGCAGCAGACACAGTACAGTGCGGTAGTTCACGGCTGTGGCTACCTCTGTGTCGGCACTCGGCAGCCCGTCCATAATTGTATATACCACCTAACCGTGGTTTTTTTTTCTTTCTTTATACATACATACTAGTTACGAGTATACTATCTCTTTATCAACCAGTCTATATATTAGCAGCAGACACAGTACAGTGCGGTAGTTCACGGCTGTGGCTACCTCTGTGTCGGCACTCGGCAGCCCGTCCATAATTGTATATACCACCTAACCGTGGTTTTTTTTTCTTTCTTTATAGTCATACTAGTTACGAGTATACTATCTCTTTATCAACCAGTCTATATTAGCAGCAGACACAGTACAGTGCGGTAGTTCACGGCTGTGGCTACCTCTGTGTCGGCACTCGGCAGCCCGTCCATAATTGTATATACCACCTAACCGTGGTTTTTTTTTCTTTCTTTATACATACATACTAGTTACGAGTATACTATCTCTTTATCAACCAGTCTATATATTAGCAGCAGACACAGTACAGTGCGGTAGTTCACGGCTGTGGCTACCTCTGTGTCGGCACTCGGCAGCCCGTCCATAATTGTATATACCACCTAACCGTGGTTTTTTTTTCTTTCTTTATAGTCATACTAGTTACGAGTATACTATCTCTTTATCAACCAGTCTATATTAGCAGCAGACACAGTACAGTGCGGTAGTTCACGGCTGTGGCTACCTCTGTGTCGGCACTCGGCAGCCCGTCCATAATTGTATATACCACCTAACCGTGGTTTTTTTTTATTTCTTTATACATACATACTAGTTACGAGTATACTATCTCTTTATCAACCAGTCTATATTAGCAGCAGACACAGTACAGTGCGGTAGTTCACGGCTGTGGCTACCTCTGTGTCGGCACTCGGCAGCCCGTCCATAATTGTATATACCACCTAACCGTGGTTTTTTTTTCTTTCTTTATACATACATACTAGTTACGAGTATACTATCTCTTTATCAACCAGTCTATATATTAGCAGCAGACACAGTACAGTGCGGTAGTTCACGGCTGTGGCTACCTCTGTGTCGGCACTCGGCAGCCCGTCCATAATTGTATATACCACCTAACCGTGGTTTTTTTTCTTTCTTTATATATACATACTAGTTACGAGTATACTATCTCTTTATCAACCAGTCTATATATTAGCAGCAGACACAGTACAGTGCGGTAGTTCACGGCTGTGGCTACCTCTGTGTCGGCACTCGGCAGCCCGTCCATAATTGTATACTAGTATCCAATCCATCCATCTCCATTGTTTACCTGAGGTGCCTTTTAGTTGTGCCTATTAAAATATGGAGAACAAAAATGTTGAGGTTCCAAAATTAGGGAAAGATCAAGATCCACTTCCACCTCGTGCTGAAGCTGCTGCCACTAGTCATGGCCGAGACGATGAAATGCCAGCAACGTCGTCTGCCAAGGCCGATGCCCAATGTCATAGTACAGAGCATGTCAAATCCAAAACACCAAATATCAGTAAAAAAAGGACTCCAAAACCTAAAATAAAATTGTCGGAGGAGAAGCGTAAACTTGCCAATATGCCATTTACCACACGGAGTGGCAAGGAACGGCTGAGGCCCTGGCCTATGTTCATGGCTAGTGGTTCAGCTTCACATGAGGATGGAAGCACTCAGCCTCTCGCTAGAAAAATGAAAAGACTAAAGCTGGCAAAAGCAGTAGCACCGCAAAGAACTGTGCGTTCTTCGAAATCCCAAATCCACAAGGAGAGTCCGACTCCAATTGTGTCGGTTGCGATGCCTGACCTTCCCAACACTGGACGTGAAGAGCATGCGCCTTCCACCATTTGCACGCCCCCTGCAAGTGATGGAAGGAGCACCCGCAGTCCAGTTCCTGATAGTCAGATTGAAGATGTCAGTGTTGAAGTACACCAGGATGAGGAGGATATGGGTGTTGCTGGCGCTGGGGAGGAAATTGACCAGGAGGATTCTGATGGTGAGGTGGTTTGTTTAAGTCAGGCACCCGGGGAGACACCTGTTGTCCGTGGTAGGAATATGGCCGTTGACATGCCTGGTGAAAATACCAAAAAAATCAGCTCTTCGGTGTGGAAGTATTTCACCAGAAATGCGGACAACAGGTGTCAAGCCGTGTGTTCCCTTTGTCAAGCTGTAATAAGTAGGGGTAAGGACGTTAACCACCTCGGAACATCCTCCCTTATACGTCACCTGCAGCGCATTCATAATAAGTCAGTGACAAGTTCAAAAACTTGGGCCGACAGCGGAAGCAGTCCACTGACCAGTAAATCCCTTCCTCTTGTAACCAAGCTCACGCAAACCACCCCACCAACTCCCTCAGTGTCAATTTCCTCCTTCCCCAGGAATGCCAATAGTCCTGCAGGCCATGTCACTGGCAATTCTGACGATTCCTCTCCTGCCTGGGATTCCTCCGATGCATCCTTGCGTGTAACGCCTACTGCTGCTGGCGCTGCTGTTGTTGCTGCTGGGAGTCGATGGTCATCCCAGAGGGGAAGTCGTAAGACCACTTTTACTACTTCCACCAAGCAATTGACTGTCCAACAGTCCTTTGCGAGGAAGATGAAATATCACAGCAGTCATCCTACTGCAAAGCGGATAACTGAGGCCTTGACATCCTGGGTGGTGAGAAACGTGGTTCCGGTATCCATCATTACTGCAGAGCCAACTAGAGACTTGTTGGAGGTACTGTGTCCCCGGTACCAAATACCATCTAGGTTCCATTTCTCTAGGCAGGCGATACCGAAAATGTACACAGACCTCAGAAAAAGAGTCACCAGTGTCCTAAAAAATGCAGCTGTACCCAATGTCCACTTAACCACGGACATGTGGACAAGTGGAGCAGGGCAGGGTCAGGACTATATGACTGTGACAGCCCACTGGGTAGATGTATGGACTCCCGCCGCGAGAACAGCAGCGGCGGCACCAGTAGCAGCATCTCGCAAACGCCAACTCTTTCCTAGGCAGGCTACGCTTTGTATCACCGGTTTCCAGAATACGCACACAGCTGAAAACCTCTTACGGCAACTGAGGAAGATCATCGCGGAATGGCTTACCCCAATTGGACTCTCCTGTGGATTTGTGGCATCGGACAACGCCAGCAATATTGTGTGTGCATTAAATCTGGGCCAATTCCAGCACGTCCCATGTTTTGCACATACCTTGAATTTGGTGGTGCAGAATTTTTTAAAAAACGACAGGGGCGTGCAAGAGATGCTGTCGGTGGCCAGAAGAATTGCGGGACACTTTCGGCGTACAGGCACCACGTACAGAAAACTGGAGCACCACCAAAAACTACTGAACCTGCCCTGCCATCATCTGAAGCAAGAAGTGGTAACGAGGTGGAATTCAACCCTGTATATGCTTCAGAGGTTGGAGGAGCAGCAAAAGGCCATTCAAGCCTATACAATTGAGCACGATATAGGAGGTGGGATGCACCTGTCTCAAGCGCAGTGGAGAATGATTTCAACGTTGTGCAAGGTTCTGATGCCCTTTGAACTTGCCACACGTGAAGTCAGTTCAGACACTGCCAGCCTGAGTCAGGTCATTCCCCTCATCAGGCTTTTGCAGAAGAAGCTGGAGACATTGAAGGAGGAGCTAACACGGAGCGATTCCGCTAGGCATGTGGGACTTGTGGATGGAGCCCTTAATTCGCTTAGCAAGGATTCACGGGTGGTCAATCTGTTGAAATCAGAGCACTACATTTTGGCCACCGTGCTCGATCCTAGATTTAAAGCCTACCTTGGATCTCTCTTTCCGGCAGACACAAGTCTGCTGGGGTTCAAACACCTGCTGGTGAGTAAATTGTCAAGTCAAGCGGAACGCGACCTGTCAACAACATCTCCTCCTTCACATTCTCCCGCAACTGGGGGTGCGAGGAAAAGGCTCAGAATTCCGAGCCCACCCGCTGGCGGTGATGCAGGGCAGTCTGGAGCGACTGCTGATGCTGACATCTGGTCCGGACTGAAGGACCTGACAACGATTACGGACATGTCGTCTACTGTCACTGCATATGATTCTCTCCCCATTGAAAGAATGGTGGAGGATTATATGAGTGACCGCATCCAAGTAGGCACGTCACACAGTCCGTACTTATACTGGCAGGAAAAAGAGGCAATTTGGAGGCCCTTGCACAAACTGGCTTTATTCTACCTAAGTTGCCCTCCCACAAGTGTGTACTCCGAAAGAGTGTTTAGTGCCGCCGCTCACCTTGTCAGCAATCGGCGTACGAGGTTACATCCAGAAAATGTGGAGAAGATGATGTTCATTAAAATGAATTATAATCAATTCCTCCGTGGAGACATTGACCAGCAGCAATTGCCTCCACAAAGTACACAGGGAGCTGAGATGGTGGATTCCAGTGGGGACGAATTGATAATCTGTGAGGAGGGGGATGTACACGGTGATATATCGGAGGATGATGATGAGGTGGACATCTTGCCTCTGTAGAGCCAGTTTGTGCAAGGAGAGATTAATTGCTTCTTTTTTGGTGGGGGTCCAAACCAACCCGTCATATCAGTCACAGTCGTGTGGCAGACCCTGTCACTGAAATGATGGGTTGGTTAAAGTGTGCATGTCCTGTTTATACAACATAAGGGTGGGTGGGAGGGCCCAAGGACAATTCCATCTTGCACCTCTTTTTTCTTTAATTTTTCTTTGCGTCATGTGCTGTTTGGGGGGGGTTTTTTGGAAGGGACATCCTGCGTGACACTGCAGTGCCACTCCTAGATGGGCCCGGTGTTTGTGTCGGCCACTAGGGTCGCTTATCTTACTCACACAGCTACCTCATTGCGCCTCTTTTTTTCTTTGCGTCATGTGCTGTTTGGGGAGGGTTTTTTGGAAGGGACATCCTGCGTGACACTGCAGTGCCACTCCTAGATGGGCCCGGTGTTTGTGTCGGCCACTAGGGTCGCTTATCTTACTCACACAGCTACCTCATTGCGCCTCTTTTTTTCTTTGCGTCATGTGCTGTTTGGGGAGGGTTTTTTGGAAGGGACATCCTGCGTGACACTGCAGTGCCACTCCTAGATGGGCCCGGTGTTTGTGTCGGCCACTAGGGTCGCTTATCTTACTCACACAGCTACCTCATTGCGCCTCTTTTTTTCTTTGCGTCATGTGCTGTTTGGGGAGGGTTTTTTGGAAGGGACATCCTGCGTGACACTGCAGTGCCACTCCTAGATGGGCCCGGTGTTTGTGTCGGCCACTAGGGTCGCTAATCTTACTCACACAGCTACCTCATTGTGCCTCTTTTTTTCTTTGCGTCATGTGCTGTTTGGGGAGGGTTTTTTGGAAGGGCCATCCTGCGTGACACTGCAGTGCCACTCCTAGATGGGCCCGGTGTTTGTGTCGGCCACTAGGGTCGCTTATCTTACTCACACAGCGACCTCGGTGCAAATTTTAGGACTAAAAATAATATTGTGAGGTGTGAGGTATTCAGAATAGACTGAAAATGAGTGGAAATTATGGTTTTTGAGGTTAATAATACTTTGGGATCAAAATGACCGCCAAATTCTATGATTTAAGCTGTTTTTTAGGTTTTTTGGAAAAAAACACCCGAATCCAAAACACACCCGAATCCGACAAAAAAAATTCGGTGAGGTTTTGCCAAAACGCGGTCGAACCCAAAACACGGCCGCGGAACCGAACCCAAAACCAAAACACAAAACCCGAAAAATTTCCGGCGCTCATCTCTACGATCCTCCACATTACTTTCACATGGAAACATGCTGTCTCTGCCACAATATATGTATATATATATATATATATGTATGTAGTCCCAGAAGAAAAGAAACCAGCACCTCCAAATCACTGCATAATAAAATCTTTATCAAAAAATAAGATCTTAAAAGCACCAGAGGCAAGAAACATTAGTAGAAGCACATGGGGTGTCAAAAAACTGCATAATATCATATCACCATTTCAACGTGGTAAGTAGTGCAAGCCTCCAGCAACAAACAGGTAGGTCGACAGCTGTTTCGGTGCTCAGAGGCACCTTCCTCATGGACAGTCAACCTGTAATGAAAAGTGTGTCTCTTATACCCACCAGAAACGAGTAAAATATGCTCACCTAATTGGAAACTGGGCGCAGCTGTATCAATCAGGCATCGTCTCCACAAAACAAACTACAACCTACTAGTAATGGGCAATATTATAGTAAATCATTAATTAATGCCCCAAAACAACTAGATTACAATACTCTATATACTGGCAGGTATATTAGACACACCTAAACATGCTAAACAAAAAAGTGATAAAACAAAAACAAAAAAACCAAGAATAGGAACAAAATAACTTAATCAGGATATATAGAGTCCCTAACAGATTATTGTATCCTATAGAAAGCAACCAAATCCTTGACTCTCATTTAGTCCATTCGGTGCAACAGAATTGAGTCGGGCTATCCAATGGGCTTCACGCTGGAGTAAAATACGTCCACGATCACCCCCTCGTCTCAGTGGGGGGACACAATCTATTGGCAGGCAGCGAAAATCTTTAATGGTATGTCCACTCATCACAAAGTGCTTAGCCACTGGTGGTGTATTCAAGTCCAATGTAACATAGGCTTTTTTTTTATAGAGGAACGGTGCATTGAAATTTCTCTCCTTCAATGTCCTAATTGTTTTCCCAACGTATAGTAGACGGCACGGACAGGATATAAGATATACAACATACCGGCTGTTGCAATCCAAATGATGCTTTATTTTGAATCTCTTGCCATTCTGATGATCAAAAAAAAGAATCTCCTAACGTCAGGAAACTGCAGTTTGCACACCCATGGCATTTGAAAACACCCAACTTGGGTTGTAACCAACATTTAGATCTGATCGGACCAATATCTGATGGTGCTATAATATCTTTAATGTTCTTACTCCTCTTGTAGCAAAAGAGTGGAACATTTTTGCATAATGTTCCTATAGTCGCATCAGCCTGAATGATGTGCCAATGTTTAAGTATGACATCACGAATATGTCTTGAGGCTATAGAATAAGTAGAGGAGAAAATCATTTGATCAGTTGTGGCATCCTTCTTTCTGGATTCCAAAGCATCCTCCCGTTTGGTATTCATACATGTTGTAATAGCATCATTGATTTCATTTTGTGCATATCCCCTTTGTACAAAGTGTGTGCCCATTTCTTCCAATGCCCGTGGTAGCTCCGCCACATTAGATGTAATACGTACTACTCGTAATAGCTGTGAAAGAGGAAGACCCCGCTTTAAAGGGGCCGGATGGAAGCTATCTGCTGATAGCAACGTATTTTTGTCGGTTGCTTTCCTGTAAATTTGTGTGGATAATTCATCCCCCTGTTTAACTATACACACATCAAGATAGTTGATAGAAATCTCACTAAATGATAACGTAAATCTAATCTTAGTGTCCAGACTGTTCAAAGTATCTATGAAATCAGTGAGGAGCCCCTCACCACCAGTCCACACCATAAAGAGATCGTCAATATAACGAACATAAAAATGAATAAACTGTGAAAAAATTGGGTCTGCCATAATGTGTTGAATTTCATACAGATGCATATACAAATTGGCACTGAGTGTTATAAATGTCTTACGTATGATCCCACTTATTCCTATAAGAAAGAGATCGATACCGTTATCAATTTGGGTCTGTTGAACCGTTGGATTGATGAGCCAACAGCGAAGTTTCTTACGCAGGTTCATCCAAGAGTTCCTTTGATTTATGTACTACCAAAGGTACACAAAACCCTCATTAGTCCACCTGGCAGGCCTATAATTTCATCTTGTGGATCCCTTTGCCAACCTTTATCACAATTTATAGACTTCTGGTTACAACCTGTCGTGCAGAACACCACGCATTATTTGAAAGATACCACTGATTTCATTAAAAAACTTTCAGATCTGGGTTCCTTACCTCCGGGGAGTCTGTTGGTTACCTTGGATATCATCAGCCTGTATACCAACATTGATCATTCTGCCAGTATTGAAGCGGTCAGGAGTCTGGTATCCACCAGTCCACACTATAGGGGTCCCAACATTGAATTTCTGATTTTGTTACTGGAGATTGTGTTATGTAAAAATTATTTTCTGTTTGAAAATTATTTTTATTTACAGCTACGGGGGACCGCGATAGGGTCGAATGTGGCCCCGCGTATGCCAATTTGTATATGCATCTGTATGAAATTCAACACATTATGGCAGACCCAATTTTTTCACAGTTTATTCATTTTTATGTTCGTTATATTGACGATCTCTTTATGGTGTGGACTGGTGGTTAGGGGCTCCTCACTGATTTCATAGATACTTTGAACAGTCTGGACACTAAGATTAGATTTACGTTATCATTTAGTGAGATTTCTATCAACTATCTTGATGTGTGTATAGTTAAACAGGGGGATGAATTATCCACACAAATTTACAGGAAAGCAACCGACAAAAATACGTTGCTATCAGCAGATAGCTTCCATCCGGCCCCTTTAAAGCGGGGTCTTCCTCTTTCACAGCTATTACGAGTAGTACGTATTACATCTAATGTGGCGGAGCTACCACGGGCATTGGAAGAAATGGGCACACGCTTTGTACAAAGGGGATATGCACAAAATGAAATCAATAATGCTATTACAACATGTATGAATACCAAACGGGAGGATGCTTTGGAATCCAGAAAGAAGGATGCCACAACTGATCGAATGATTTTCTCCTCTACTTATTCTATAGCCTCAAGACATATTCGTGATGTCATACTTAAACATTGGCACATCATTCAGGCTGATGCGACTATAGGAACATTATGCAAAAATGTTCCACTCTTTTGCTACAAGAGGAGTAAGAACATTAAAGATATTATAGCACCATCAGATATTGGTCCGATCAGATCTAAATGTTGGTTACAACCCAAGTTGGGTGTTTTCAAATGCCATGGGTGTGCAAACTGCAGTTTCCTGACGTTAGGAGATTCTTTTTTTGATCATCAGAATGGCAAGAGATTCAAAATAAAGCATCATTTGGATTGCAACAGCCGGTATGTTGTATATCTTACATCCTGTCCGTGCCGTCTACTATACGTTGGGAAAACAATTAGGACATTGAAGGAGAGAATTTCAATGCACCGTTCCTCTATAAAAAAAGCCTATGTTACATTGGACTTGAATACACCACCAGTGGCTAAGCACTTTGTGATGAGTGGACATACCATTAAAGATTTTCGCTGCATGCCAATAGATTGTGTCCCCCCACTGAGACGAGGGGGTGATCGTGGACGTATTTTACTCCAGCGTGAAGCCCATTGGATAGCCCGACTCAATTCTGTTGCACCGAATGGACTAAATGAGAGTCAAGGATTTGGTTGCTTTCTATAGGATACAATAATCTGTTAGGGACTCTATATATCCTGATTAAGTTATTTTGTTCCTATTCTTGGTTTTTTGGTTTTTGTTTTATCACTTTTTTGTTTAGCATGTTTAGGTGTGTCTAATATACCTGCCAGTATATAGAGTATTGTAATCTAGTTGTTTTGGGGCATTAATTAATGATTTACTATAATATTGCCCATTACTAGTAGGTTGTAGTTTGTTTTGTGGAGACGATGCCTGATTGATACAGCTGCGCCCAGTTTCCAATTAGGTGAGCATATTTTACTCGTTTCTGGTGGGTATAAGAGACACACTTTTCATTACAGGTTGACTGTCCATGAGGAAGGTGCCTCTGAGCACCGAAACAGCTGTCGACCTACCTGTTTGTTGCTGGAGGCTTGCACTACTTACCACGTTGAAATGGTGATATGATATTATGCAGTTTTTTGACACCCCATGTGCTTCTACTAATGTTTCTTGCCTCTGGTGCTTTTAAGATCTTATTTTTTGATAAAGATTTTATTATGCAGTGATTTGGAGGTGCTGGTTTCTTTTCTTCTGGGACTATTGTAACATATTATGTATCCAGCACTCCTAACATGGACAATACTGTGTGCGGCAGGCTATACCACTAATCTATATATGTATGTATGTATGTATATATATATATATATATATATATATATAAATCAAGTAGCACTCCACAATGGCAATTTGCGCACAGTATAAAACTGTTGGTGCCCTCCAAACTGACCAGTAGCAAATCTGGAACAGTAATATAACCTCACAACGGCTGTACTCAGTACAAAAGACGCCAGTCCAGGTTTGTACTACCAGAGTTTCACTGTTAATGCAGTTGCATCTGGACTGGTGTCTTTTTGTACTGAGCACCACCGTGGTGAGATTTTTTTTTAATGTGTAAACCAACCCCCATCCCCTAATCAATGAAAGCCAGCCCCCCCCCCCCCCCCACCACCACCAAAAAGGTTTTGTGTGCATAGCACCAACATTTTTAAAAAATACAACCAGTCCTCTCAGTTTGCTACTGTATATGCCTTTTAATCTATAAAAAAAATACAGATAATTTGGGACAAATTCTGAGTCATACTCAGCCACGTCCGTGTGTGTGTTGCCGCTGTATCATATGCGACTTAATGCTAATACTGTTAAAAGCTAGGGATGAGCGGGTTCGGTTCTCTGGGAACCGGACCCTACCGGACTTCACATCCCGAGCCCGGATCTGAGCCCTGCTCGGGACTTCCTGCAAGAGTCAGAAACCAGAACGAGGCAAAACATCATCCCGCTGTCGGATTCTCGCGGACATTGAATCCCATAAAAACAGCCGCATGTCGCCGCCATTTTCACTCTGGACTTGGAGAGTGAGAGAGACAGACCTCTGTCTCTCTCTGTGGGTGGTGGCGTGGTATTAGTGTGTGCTCTGTTGGGGTGCTTCTGCAGTCACTGTGGTGTATCTGTGCTGTGTTAGGGGTGCTGTCACTGGTGTTACTGCTGGGTGCTGCAGCTGTACATGTGTGTTGCTGTCCTGGCTGTCACTGTGTTGCACAGGGGGCAGGGGCACTGTGAAATATAGGGGTGCTGATGTGTTAATAACATTACACTGGCCCTGTCTGCTATAAAAGTTTGGGTGCAGTTAAAAATTAAAGGCACACTGCTCCTGTATGCTGTGAAATATAGGGGTGCTGATGTCTTAATAACAGTACACTGTCTGCTATAAAAGCTGCTACTGCCACCAGTCATGACATTGACGATGCAATTCCATCAACGTTGTCTGCCAAAGCCGATGCCCAATGTCATAGAGGGCATGTAAAATCCAAGAAGCAAAAATTAATAATCAGAAAAAAAAGAAATGATCTGATGAGAAACGTAAAATTGGCAATATGCCATTCACTACATGAAGTGGCAAGGAAAGGTCTTGGCCTATGTTCATAACTGGTGGCTCAGCTTCTCATGTTTAACTTAGCCATCCAGCAACCTCGATGCACCTCTTCTTTTCTTTGCATCATGTGCTGTTTGGGGACTAGTTTTTTCAAGTGCCATCCTGTCTGCCACTGCAGTGCCACTCCTAGATGGGCCAGGTGTTTGTGCCGCACACTTGTATCGTTTAGCTTAGTCATACAGCTACCTCATTGTACCTCTTTTACTTCTTTGCATGATGTGCTGTTTGGGGCCTAGTTTTTGAAAAGTGCCATCCTGTCTGCCACTGCAGCACCACTCCTAGATGGGCCAGGTGTTGTGCCGCACACTTGTGTCGCTTAGCTTAGTCATACAGCTACCTCATTGTACCTCTTTTACTTCTTTGCATGATGTGCTGTTTGGGGCCTAGTTATTTTAAGTGCCATCCTGTCTGACACTGCAGTGCCACTCCTAGATGGGCCAGGTGTTTGTGCCACCCACTTGGGTCGCTTAGCTTAGTCATCCAGCGACCTCATTGCACCTCTTTTTCTTCTTTGCATGATGTGCTGTTTGGGGCATATTTTTTAAATCTGCCATCCTGTCTGCCACTGCAGTGCCACTCCTAGATAAGGCCAGGTGTTTGTGCCGCCCACTTGGGTCGATTAATTGTGAAGTGTGAGGTGTTCAGAATAGACTGGAAATGAGTGGAAATGAATGTTATTGAGGTCAATAATACTGTAGGATCAAAATTACCCCCAAATTCTGTGATTTTTAGCTGTTTTTGTGTGTTTTTTAAAAATCATCCAGATCCAAAACCAAACCTGAAAGGGTGGTTTTGGCAAAACCAATCCAGATCCAAAACACGAGTGGGGACCCAGATCCAAAACCAAAACACAAAACACGAAAAGTGCCATCTGCACATCTCTAGTTTAAGCCCTTCCCTGGTGTACAGCCATGCATCTGCATGTGCAAGAAGTGAGTTGCCCACTTTGTGCTTTTTTAGATGCTTTAAACCAGCGGTGGCCAACCAGTGGCTCTTGAGCCGTATGAGGCTCTTTCTTTATTTAAATGTGGCTCCCAACACTCTAAATCATGTGACCACAACAGATACAGAAACTGCTACACTCCAGCCAGACATGCAGCAGCACTACAGGGACTGAAAATTGAAGGAGCCAGATACTAGAGGCAAGACACCCACTGGCAAACAAAGAACACATTAGGGGCTGCAGCAATGGCACGACTTGGTGGGGGAACTTTAGTGACACATGAGGGTGGGCTAGAGTGACACAAGGCGGGGCTGGCTGGAGTGACACAGAAGGGTCCTGGCAGGAGTGACACATGGAGGAGCTGACTGGAGTAATGAAGGAGGGTGCTGGAAGTAGTAACACATGGGAAAGCTGGCTGGAGTGACATAGGAGGGTGGTAGCAGGAGTGACACATGGGAGAGCTGGCTGGAGTGACATGGGGGCTGCTGGCAGGAGTGACATAGGAGGGTGCTAGCAGGAGTGTCACATGGGAAACTGGCTGGAGTGACACATGGGGGAACTTAAGTTTATTATGTGAATCTGTCTTTTTCAATTATTTTATGTGAAAGTGGCTTTTTCAATGGATCTGACTTTAAAATGTTTTATTTTATGTCGTTCTGGCTTTTTCAATGTATTTTATACAAGGGGTGTGGTCTAGCAGGCACAAGGCCACATTCCATTTTTGCATGTGCGCCGTCGGCTCTTTGACGTACCTAACAAGGTTTTTTGGCTCTTTGTCACTGACTGGTTGGCCGCCCTTGCTTTAAACCCATTTGATGCAGCTTTAGATGCAGCCAACAAAACTTGCACCAACCGCATGCTAGGTGCAGAACCTCAGATAGACTATGGCTTCCAATATTAGTGATTAAGCATCTGAGTTTCCAACCACTTAGGTGACACTCCTATAATACGTACATACAAATTTGTGTCTCCATGCCTCTGAACTGATACCTCCCAGTCACTGCCCAGGAATGCCTAATACATTATATTATAGGTATGTATTGGAGATGAGCGTTCCAATTTTGACTTGTTTTTTCCACCATGTTTGGATCTGAAAACAAAGCAAAATGTCACCTCAGTCTTCCCTGCCGTTCTGCCCTGTCCTGCATCAATGCTGCTCTGCCTCACCCCCACCACCCCTGATCTAATATCTTCTCAGTAAAGCTATTATCAAAATGGTAAGATTTATTTATTTGTTATTCAAAGATTTCACATTCATAACCACATTTTTTCACATTACAGTCATTTTAACAAGTGTGATGTATGATGTGTGATGTTACGTGTATAAGGGACACCATGTGCAGTGTAATGTGAATAAGATTGTGCTACCGTGTACTGTCATTTGAATTGGGGGTACTATTGTGTGGTCATGCCCCTTCCTTGGGAAACCAAGGATATAAAGGTATAATGTTAATTTTGTTTATGCTGTTTTATGTCACTGCTATTGCCATTGCATTCAGTGATATACAGGCATTATGGGGATCAGTATGAGATTCCGGCGGACAGGAGACCGACGCCGGGAGCTCAACAGCCGGGATCCCGGTGGCAAGCGCATGTCCCCTCATGGGCTCGCTGTGCTCATTGCGCTTCGGGCCTGGTGGTGACCGGGTTCTATTGCCCCTTGAGTTGTGACGTGAACCACCACCCAAGTGGGCAAACCAGACGGTATTGCAGCGGGTGATGGGATTCCAGTGTCGGTATATTGACTGCCGGGATCCCGTCCGATGGTCAGTTAACTTCAGTGGAACTGCCGTATAAGGCATGGGGTACTGCCATATAAGTCCAGGGGTGATGCCGTATTAGTCCAGTCCAGTGGTGCTGCCATATAAATCCAGGGGTACTGCCATATAAGGCATGGGGTACTGCCAGTGGTGCTGCCTAATAAGTCCAGTCCAGGGGTGCTTCCGTATAAGTCCAGGGGTACTGCCAAATAAGTCCAGTGGGACTGCTGTATTTGTCTTATCAAGTGGTGCTGCTGCATAAGTCCAGTGGTGCTGCTGTATAAGCCATGGGGCACTACTGCCGTGTAAGTCCAGCGGTACTGCCGTATAAGTCCAGTCCAGTGGTGCTGTCATATAAGTCCAGGGGTACTGCCGTATAAATCCAGGGGTACTGCCGTATAAGTCCAGTCTAGTGGTTCTGTCATGTAAGTCCAGTCATGGGGTACTGCCGTATAAGTCTAGCTGCACTGCCGTATAAGTCCAGCGGTACTGCCGTGTAAGTCCAGGGCTTCACATTTTCTCATAGCTGCTCTTGGAAGAAGCCAGTAAGTCTGATCACCAGGGAGCTCTTTCACTGGTGGATGTAATATTTGATTTAGTAAAAAATCTCTGTATACGAGAGTGCCCATCCCTTCTATCTATATGGCCTTCTACTGAAGAAGCACCGATGTCTATGGAGTCCATGTGAGTCGTACTGCTTTCACTGATCTAAGAACATTGTAACACCTGCAGGTACTCAGCTTCTCTCTGCAGTACCATGTTTTCGTATTTGTAACCCTGCAATAACGTCTGGTTCTACATTCCAACAATTGTCCAGTTTCTAGTCCCATACCCCTAAAGCACATTTTCCATGACTTCCTTTTCTCTGATGAAAGCAACTTGCTTGGATTCTTTCTTGGCGACCCAAGGCAGGCCACTCAGCAGCAGCAGAACTGAAGTAGCCCATTTCCTCCATTTCCAGTGTTGAGAACAAGTTCATTTGATTCTATAGTTGGGGCCTCTCGCACTGTGCGGGGAAGTGAGTTCCATAGAGTCAGAGCAGCATGACTAAAAGCTCGACCCCCAGATGAATCACAGGAGATTCTAGGTACTGCTAAAAGTCCTTCCTCTACAGATCTCAGTAATCGAGTGGGGCAGTATGGGGTCAAGAATGCAGCTTGCAAATCCTCTTGACCTACTAGTAATTCAGTTTCAGAGCCTTAGAACACACAAGGGGAGATATATCAAGCCTTGGAGAGAGATAAAGTGCAGAAGTTGCGCTTTTAGCTAACATTTATCTAGCTCAGTCTATAAAATGACAGAAGCTGCTTAGTTGCTATGGGTAACATCTACACTTTATCTCTCTGTAAGGTTTGGTACATCCCCCCAATGTAAGGACCCTGCACCAGAACATGATTGTCATACCTTGAAAATGGGTCTGTAAGGAACTACATGTACAAGCAGAGCCGGCCCTAACCAATATGATGCCTTTGGCAAGATTTTAGCTGGTGCCCCCTAGCACCACTGCTGGCTCCGCTTCTGACCTTGCACCTCTTTCCCAGCACCATCGCCCCTTACCCATAGCAGTCCTTATTTTGGTATTTGTACACCCTATATTTTAAATAGGAACAGTTCGCACATTTGGCGCACGGCCCAAAAAGGGGTGTGTTTTTGCTGGCAAGGGGCATGGCCACACAATAGTACCCCCAATTCCAATTACGCCACACAGTACTACAACTTTATTCACACTTGATCATGCGATAGTGTCCATAATTCATATTACATCCCACAGTAGTATCACTTTACCTTATAAACGTTACTCCTCACAGTAGAGCCCCTTATTCACATTACATCACACTGAATTGCTCCTTATTCACATTACACCACACCCTATTGCTCTTTATTCACATTAGACGACACAGTAGTGCCCTTTCTATACGCAACACCACATAGTAGAGCACCTTATACACATAATGCCACATATTAGTAATGCATTTATACACATAATTCCACACAGTAATGCCCCTTACACATATGAGACACATTATTAATGTCCTTATAAACATAATGTACCTTACACATTATGACAACCTTTATTAATGCCCTTTTACACATAATGTCCCTTACACATATGCCGTACATTATTAATACCCTTATACACATAATGACACACATAGTGCCCCTTACACATATGTTGCACATTATTAATGCATTTTTACAAGACACACATGATGCTCCTTACACATATTCCGAACACTACTGCACCACCAACCCACTCACATGCACACAGAGCACTCACACTGCCACTAACACTGTGACCTCTGCCTCTGCTTGGATACAGATGTGTCCTCATAAATCTTGCCTCACTGGTAGAAGCGTTTTCAGTCTGCACATCAAGGTATCTTTATCCAATCAGCATTCTTAATAAATCACCCATATAGAAAAAAGGGATTTATTGGATAAAAACAAATAAAAGGTTTACACACAAATGGAGTATTGACCACGAGGAAAGAGAGCCGCCCGACAGAGGAACATGTATGACCATCTATAATCCAGTTCAAATGGCCCGGTACCAAGGGAACTTTAAAAGAAAAAATAAATCATAACGGTCGTACCTTACCCCAGTCATGCAGAAAGCAGTCCAAGCGGGCAAGATGCTCCTCCCTACCAACGCGTTTCGAGTGAATTCTCTTTATCAAGGCTTGATAAAGATAATTCACTCGAAACGCGCTGTACATGTTCCTTTACACCAGGCATTCCCAACCACGGTCCTCAAGGCACACCAACAGTGCAGGTTTTAGTGATATCCAGGCTTCAGCACAGGTGACTTAATTAGTAGCTCAGTTATTTTGATTTAACCGTCTGTGCTGCAGCCTGGATATCAGTAAACCCTGCACTGTTGGTATGCCTTGAGGACCGTGGTTGGGAATGCCTGCTTTACACGTTTTAAACCTCACTCACTTTACGTAAGTGAGGTATGATCATTCTATCTATATAAATCCATCTATATACCTACTATCAAAAATGTACATTCCATATGTAAGATCCTATTGAGTATTTTCAACTCAAAACGCTGTTATTGTTTTGTGTTTTTCATACCACCTCGTTGCATGATCCCATTTTTCCTGGAGGAAAACATCTCCCTATTAGGGACCAGGAACCTAATGGAAAATTAACAAGATAAGAATTCATCCATTTCCTTCACTTAAAAACAATGGGGGTAATTCCAAGTTGATCGCAGCAGGACATTTTTTAGCAGTTGGGCAAAACCATGTGCAGTGCAGGGGGGGCAGATATAACATGTGCAGAGAGAGTTAGATTTGGGTGGGTTATTTTGTTTCTGTGCAGGGTAAATAGTACTGGCTGCTTTATTTTTACACTGCAATTTAGATTGCAGATTGAACTCACCCCACCCAAATCTAACTCTCTCTGCACATGTTATATCTGCCCCCCCTGCAGTGCACATGGTTTTGCCCAACTGCTAAAAAATTTCCTGCTGCGATCAACTCAGAATTACCCCCAATAATCTCCCAGCTGAATCATCAGCTTTATCCCTTACATCTCGTTCTAACTTTTTACCCTAACCTAACCCTGGCTTCTACTGCTGCAGCCTTCTCCTAACCCTGATCTTTACTTCTGCAGCCTTACCATAACTTCCTACCCAACCCTGGCCTCTACTTTTGCCGCTTTACCCTAACGTCCGACTTAACTCTAGAATCCTCTCCTGCAGCCTTACCCAAAACTACCCCCTAACCCTAGCCTCCACTTCTGTAGCCTTACCCAAACCTCCTCCCTAACTTTAGCTTCCACTCCTGCAGCCTTATCATAATCTCACCCCAACCGTAGCCTTACCCTAACCTCCCTCCTAAACTCCCCTCCCACAGCCTAATCCTTTCCTCTATTTAGAAAAGGCAAATAGGTGGTTGGTAAGCGCACTGGTATAGTCACCCAGTTAGGAGGTGAGAATCAATATTTATAAACCGGAATGTTAACAAAAGAATGCACCAAGGTGGTCATTCCGAGTTGATCGCTCGCTAGCTGTTTTTAGCAGCCGTGCAAACGCTAAGCCACTGCCCTCTGGGAGTGTATCTTAGCTTAGCAGAAGTGCGAACGAAAGGATCGCAGAGCAGCTACAAAAATAAATTGTGCAGTTTCAGAGTAGCTCCAGACCTACTCTGCGCTTGCGATCACTTCAGACTGTTCAGTTCCGGATTTGACGTCACAAACATGCCCTGCGTTCAGCCAGCCACGCCTGCGTTTTTCCTGGCACGTCTGCATTTTTTCGAACACTACCTGAAAACGGTCAGATAACACCCAGAAACGCCCTCTTCCTGTCAATCACTCTGCGGCCAGCAGTGCGACAGAAAAGCTTTGCTAGACCTTGTGTAAAACTGCATCGGCCGCTGTGAAAGTACGTCGTGCATGCGCATTGCACCACATACGCATGCGCAGAAGTGACTTTTTTTGCTTCATCGCTGCGCAGCGAACATTTTCTACTAGCGATCAACTCGGAATGACCACCCATATTATAACAAACACTAATGCAAGTATCACCATAACATGTATACAACATGAAACAAAATTAAAGGACCGGTAATGCTCCCAAGAGTTAAAATTAGATACATATGAACAGAGACAGAAGAAATCTCTCTTTTTTGGTGCCCTCTTGTTATGTAATGATAAAACTTAACTTTTATATGTGGAGTCACAATCAAACGAACAAACACTTAACATGGATAGAATAAAACAAGGGTATTAAGGCTGATGTGTACACACTGAGCTTTGTTACAAACGATCTGAATGACGAACGATCTACTCTGCTGGGATTGAGGGGATTGAGCTGCATGCATGGACAACTGACAACCTGCTTCCAACGACCACGAGTGCACGCATCGTTCATCGTTGCTGTGTACACACTAGAACAATTTGAACGACCTGAACGATTTGATCATTCACAACCATCGTTAACACTCATATCTTTGGAAAATATCTTCTAGTGTGTATGGGCCTTAAGAATTAGGAGATTTGGTAAATGTTGGCCTTTGTTAGGGCTTCACTTTAGGCATTCCAGGACAACTTCCATGCCACACAAAATTCACGCTATAAACCCTATAAAATAACTATATTATTATAAAAAATATAATGAAAATGCTGCTGTCTACAGTAGAGATGAACTGGTTTGGTTCTCTGAGAACTGAACCCCCCCCCCCCCCCCGAACTTCACGCTCTGAGTCCGGATCCGAGTCTGGCTCGGGTTTTCCCGCCAGACTTGGGAACCAGAGCGAGGCAAAACGTCATCATTCCACTGATGGATTCTCGCGGGTTTAGGATTCATTATAAGGAGCCGCGCGTCACCACCATTTTCACTCCAGTCCTGGAGAGTGTAGCGAGAGGACGTGTCTCCTCAGTGTCTGTGCGGGAAAGTGGCGTGGCACGTGGGGTGGCGACTTGCTCTTTTGTATCACTCCAGTGGTGCTGTCTTGTGCTGCATCAGTCCAGTGGTGGTGTCTTGTGCTGTATCAGTCCAGTCACAGTGGTGGTATCCTGTGCTGCCATAAGCCCAGTGCTGCTGTATAAGTCCAGTCCAGTGGTGCTGTCTTTTGCTTCATCAGTCCAGTGGTGGTGTCTTGTGCTGCATCAGTCCAGTCACTCCAGTGGTGGTGTCCTGTGCTGCCATGTACAGTGGTGGTGTCCTGTGCCGCCATAAGTCCAGTGCTGCTGTATAAGTCCAGTACAGTGGTGCTGTCTTGTGCTGCATCAGTCCAGTGGTGGTGTCCTGTACTGCCTTAAGTCCAGTGGTGGTGACCTGTGCTACCATAAGTCCAGTGCTGCTGCCGTTTAAGTCCAGTCCACTGGTGCTGCCGTAAAAGTCCAGTCCAGTGGTGCTGCCGTATAAGTCCAGGGGTACTGCCGTATAAGTCCAGGGGTACTGCCGTATATGTCCAGCGGTACTGCCGTATATGTCCAGCGGTACTGCCGTATAAGTCATGGGGTACTGCCGTATAAGTCCAGCAGTACTGCCGTATAAGTCCAGTGGTGCTGCCGTATTAATCTAGTAGTGCTGCCGTATAAGTCTAGGAGTACTGCCATATAAGTCTAGGGTTACTGCCGTATAAGTCTAGCAGTACTGCCATATAAGTCCAGGGGGACTGCTGTATAAGTCTTGTCCAGTGGTGCTGCCGTATAAGTCCAGTGGGGCTGCCGTATAAGTCCAGTGGTACTGCCGTATAAGTCCAGTCCAGTGGTGCTGCCGTATAAGTTCAGTGCAGGGATACTGCCATATAAGTCCAGTGCCATATAAGTCCAGGGGTTCTGCCGTATAAATCCAGTGGTGCTGTCCTGTGCTGTATATTATTTACTCCAAATAAAGGGATTATTAATATTTAATCTAAATAATTTTTACAGGGTTTGCCCTGTGTAGAGGTACGCTGTCCTGTGCCGCATATTGTTATACAATTCCAGAAAAATAATGGAGAACAAAAATTTGTAGGATAAAATAGGGAAAGATCAAGAACCACTTCCTCCTAGTGTGGAAACTGCTGCCACTACTCATAACATAGACGATGAAATGCCATCAACGTCGTCTGCCAAGGCCAATGCCTAATGTCATAGTAGAGGGCATGTAAAATCCAAAAGGCCAAAGTTCAGTAAAATTACCCAAATTGAAACATAAACTTGCCAATATACCATTTACGACACAGAGTGGCAAGGAACGGCTAAGGCCCTGGCCTATGTTAATGACTAGTGGTTCAGCTACACATGACGATGGAAGCCATCATCCTCCCGCTATAAAAATGAAAACAGTTAAGCTGGCAAAAGCACAGCAAAGAATTGTGCATTCTAAAATGGTATCACAAATTCCCAAGGAGAGTCCAAGTGTGTCGGTGCCGGCGGTTGCGATGCCTGACCTTCCCAATACTGGACGGGAAGAGGTGGCTTCTTCCACCATTTGCAAGCCCTCTGCAAGTGCTGAAACGAGCACCCACAGTCCAATTTCTGATATTCAAATTGAAGATGTTACAGTTGAAGTACACCAGGATGAGGATATTGGTGTTGCTGGCGCTGAGGAGGAAGTTGACGAGGAGGATTCTGATGGTGATGTGGTTTGTTTAAATCAGGCACTGGGGGAGACAGTTGTCCTTGGGATGAATAAACCTATTGTCATGCCTGGGCAAATTACCAAAAAAGCCACCTCTTCGGTGTGGAATTATTTCTCCACAAATCCGGACAACAGGCGTCAAGCCGTGTGTTGCCTTTGTCAATCCGTAATAAAAAGGGGTAAGGAAGTTAACCATCTACAGTAGGAACATCCTCCCTTATACGTCACTTGCAGTGCATTCATCAGAAGTCATTGTCAAGTTCAGAAACTTTGGGTAAGAGCGTAAACAGTCCACTGACACTTAAATCCCTTCTTCCTCTTGTACCCAAGCTCCTGCAAGCCACACCACCAACTCCATCAACGTCAATTTCCTTCTCAGTCAGGAACGTCAGTAGTCCTGCAGGCCATGTCACTGGCATGACTGACGAGTCCTCTCCAAACCGGGATTCCTCCGGAGGATCCTTGAGTGGTACGCCTACTACTGCTGCTGCCGCTGCTGTTGTTGCTGCTGGGAGTTGATCGTCATCCCAGAGGGGAAGTCGGAAGACCACTTGTACTACTTCAAATAAGCAATTGACTGTCCAACAGTCCTTTGCGAGGAAGATGAAATATGACAGCAGTCATCCTGTTGCAAAGCAGATAACTGAGGCCTTGACAGCTATGTTGGTGTTAGACGTGCGTCCGGGATCCGCCATTAGTGCAGTGGGATTTAGACAATTGATGGAGGTAGTGTGCCCGCATTACCAAATCCCATCTAAATTCCACTTCACTAGGAAAGCGATTCGCTGACCGTACAGGGACATTAAAAAAAGTGTCCTCAGTGTCCTGAAAAATGCGGTTGTACCCAGTGTCCACTTAACCAGGGACATGTGGACAAGTGGGCAAACTAAGGACTACATGACTGTGACAGTCCACTGGGTAGATGTATTGTCTCCCACAGCAACAACAGCAGCGGCACCAGTACCAGCATCTCACAAACACCAGCTTGTTCCTAGGCAGGCTACACTGTTTCACCAGTTTCTGTAAGAGGCACACCGCTGACAATCTCTTACGGAAACAGAGGGACATCATCGCACAATGGCTTACCCCACTTAGACTCTCCTGGGGATTTGTGATATCGGACAACGCCACCAATTTCTCTGACGTCCTAGTGGATGCTGGGAACTCCGTAAGGACCATGGGGAATAGCGGCTCCGCAGGAGACTGGGCACAAAAGTAAAAGCTTTATGACTAGCTGGTGTGCACTGGCTCCTCCCCCTATGACCCTCCTCCAAGCCTCAGTTAGATTTTTGTGCCCGGCCGAGAAGGGTGCATGCTAGGTAGCTCTCCTGAGCTGCTTAGAGTAAAAGTTTAAATAGGTTTTTTATTTTCAGTGAGACCTGCTGGCAACAGGCTCACTGCATCGTGGGACTAAGGGGAGAAGAAGCGAACTCACCTGCATGCAGAGTGGATTGGGCTTCTTGGCTACTGGACATTAGCTCCAGAGGGACGATCACAGGCTCAGCTTGGATGGGTCCCGGAGCCGCGCCGCCGGCCCCCTTACAGAGCCAGAAGAGCGAAGAGGTCCGGAAAAATCGGCGGCAGAAGACGTTCCTGTCTTCAATAAGGTAGCGCACAGCACTGCAGCTGTGCGCCATTGCTCTCAGCACACTTCACACTCCGGTCACTGAGGGTGCAGGGCGCTGGGGGGGAGCGCCCTGAGACGCAATAAAACACGTTTTAAATCTTATATGGCTAAAGAAATGCATCACATATAGCTCCTTTTCTCCCTGCCAGTTTTCCTAAAAAAAGCGGGAGAAAAGGCAGCCGAAAAGGGGGCGGAGCCTATCTCCTCAGCACACAAGCGCCATTTTCCCTCACAGCTCCGCTGGAAGGACGGCTCCCTGACTCTCCCCTGCAGTCCTGCTACAGAATCAGGGTAAAACAAGAGAGGGGGGGCACTAATTGGCAGATAATACAAATACAGCAGCTATAGAAGGGAGAAACACTTATATAAGGTTATCCCTGTATATATATAGCGCTCTGGTGTGTGCTGGCAAACTCTCCCTCTGTTTCCCCAAAGGGCTCGTGGGGTCCTGTCCTCTATCAGAGCATTCCCTGTGTGTGTGCTGTGTGTCGGTACGATTGTGTCGACATGTATGAGGAGGAAAATGATGTGGAGGCGGAGCAATTGCCTGTAATAGTGATGTCACCCCCTAGGGAGTCGACACCTGACTGGATGGTCGTATGGAAGGAATTACGTGACAGTGTCAGCACTTTGCAAAAAACTGTTGACGACATGAGACAGCCGGCAAATCAGTTAGTGCCTGTCCAGGCGTCTCAAACACCGTCAGGGGCTCTAAAGCGCCCGTTACCTCAGATGGTCGACACAGACCCAGACACGGATACTGACTCCAGCGTCGACGGTGACGAGACAAACGTAATGTCCAGTAGGGTCACACGTTACATGATCACGGCAATGAAGGAGGCTTTGAACATTTCTGATACTACAAGTACCACAAAAAGGGGTATTATGTGGGGTGTGAAAAAACTACCCATAGTTTTTCCTGAATCAGATGAATTAAATGAGGTGTGTGACAAAGCGTGGGTTTCCCCCGATAAAAAACTGCTGATTTCTAATAAATTATTGGCATTATACCCTTTCCCGCCAGAGGTTAGGGCGCGTTGGGAAACACCCCCTAGGGTAGATAAGGCGCTCACACGCTTATCAAAACAAGTGGCGTTGCCGTCTCCTGATACGGCCGCCCTCAAGGAACCAGCTGATAGAAAGCTGGAAAATATCCTAAAGGGTATATACACACATACTGGTGTTATACTACGACCAGCAATCGCCTCAGCCTGGATGTGCAGCGCTGGAGTGGCTTGGTCGGATTCCCTGACTGAAAATATTGATACCCTGGATAGGGACAGTATATTATTGACTATAGAGCATTTAAAGGATGCATTACTATATATGCGAGATGCACAGAGGGATATTTGCACCCTGGCATCAAGAGTAAGTGCGCTGTCCATTTCTGCCAGAAGAAGTTTATGGACACGACAGTGGTCAGGTGATGCGGATTCCAAACGGCATATGGAAGTTTTGCCGTATAAAGGGGAGGAGTTATTTGGGGTCGGTCTATCGGACCTGGTGGCCACGGCGACGGCTGGGAAATCCACCTTTTTACCCCAGGTCACCTCTCAGCAGAAAAAGACACCGTCTTTTCAAACTCAGTCCTTTCGTCCCCATAAGGGCAAGCGGGCAAAAGGCCACTCATTTCTGCCCCGGGGCAGAGGAAGGGGAAAAAGACTGCAGCAGGCAGCCTCTTCCCAGGATCAGAAGCCCTCCCCCGCTTCTGCCAAGTCTTCAGCATGACGCTGGGGCTTTACAAGCGGACGCAGGCACGGTGGGGGCCCGTCTCAAAAATTTCAACACGCAGTGGGCTCACTCGCAAGTGGACCCCTGGATCCTGCAGGTAGTATCACAGGGGTACAAATTGGAATTCGAGACGTCTCCCCCTCGCCGATTCCTGAAGTCTGCTCTACCAACGTCTCCCTCCGACAGGGAGGCAGTATTGGAAGCTATTCACAAGCTGTATTCCCAGCAGGTGATAATCAAGGTACCCCTCCAACAACAGGGAAAGGGGTATTACTCCACGCTGTTTGTGGTACCGAAGCCGGACGGCTCGGTGAGACCGATTTTAAATCTGAAATCATTGAACACTTACATAAAAAGGTTCAAATTCAAGATGGAGTCACTCAGAGCAGTGATAGCGAACCTGGAAGAAGGGGACTATATGGTGTCTCTGGACATCAAAGATGCTTATCTCCATGTCCCAATCTACCCTTCTCACCAAGGGTACCTCAGGTTTGTGGTACAAAACTGTCATTATCAGTTTCAGACGCTGCCGTTTGGATTGTCCACGGCACCACGGGTCTTTACCAAGGTAATGGCCGAAATGATGATTCTTCTTCGAAGAAAAGGCGTCTTAATTATCCCTTACTTGGACGATCTCCTGATAAGGGCAAGGTCCAGGGAACAGTTAGAGGTCGGAGTAGCACTATCTCAGGTAGTGCTACGTCAGCACGGGTGGATTCTAAATATTCCAAAATCGCAGCTGATTCCAACAACACGTCTACTGTTCCTAGGGATGATTCTGGACACAGTCCAGAAAAAGGTGTTTCTCCCGGAGGAGAAGGCCAGGGAGTTATCCGAGCTAGTCAGGAACCTCCTGAAACCAGGACAAGTGTCAGTGCATCAATGCACAAGGGTCCTGGGAAAGATGGTGGCTTCTTACGAAGCGATTCCATTCGGAAGATTCCATGCAAGAACTTTTCAGTGGGATCTGCTGGACAAATGGTCCGGATCGCATCTTCAGATGTATCAGCGGATAACCCTATCTCCAAGGACAAGGGTGTCTCTCCTGTGGTGGTTGCAGAGTGCTCATCTTCTAGAGGGCCGCAGATTCGGCATTCAGGACTGGATTCTGGTGACCACGGATGCCAGCCTGAGAGGCTGGGGAGCAGTCACACAGGGAAGAAATTTCCAGGGCTTGTGGTCAAGCATGGAAACGTCTCTTCACATAAATATCCTGGAACTAAGGGCAATTTACAATGCCCTAAGTCAAGCAAGGCCTCTGCTTCAGGGTCAGTCGGTATTGATCCAATCGGACAACATCACGGCAGTCGCCCACGTAAACAGACAGGGCGGCACAAGAAGCAGGAGGGCAATGGCAGAGGCTGCAAGAATTCTTCGCTGGGCGGAAAATTATGTGACAGCACTGTCAGCGGTGTTCATTCCGGGAGTGGACAACTGGGAAGCAGACTTCCTCAGCAGACACGACCTCCAACCGGGGGAGTGGGGACTTCAACAAGAAGTCTTCCACGTGATTGTAAACCGTTCTGCCTCTCATACCCAAAGTATTGAGAATCATAAGAAGGAGAGGAGTAAGAACTATACTCGTGGCTCCGGATTGGCCAAGGAGGACTTGGTACCCGGAACTTTAAGAGATGCTCAAGGAGGACCCGTGGCCTCTACCTCTAAGAAAGGACCTGCTCCAGCAGGGACCTTGTCTGTTCCAAGACTTACCGCGGCTGCGTTTGACGGCATGGAGGTTGAACGCCGGATCCTGAAGGAAAAAGGCATTCCAGATGAAGTCATCCCTACCCTGATCAAGGCCAGGAAGGATGTAACCGCGAAACATTATCACCGCATTTGGCGAAAATATGTTGCGTGGTGTGAGGCCAAGAAGGCCCCTACAGAGGAATTTCAACTGGGTCGTTTCCTGCATTTCCTGCAAACAGGACTATCTATGGGCCTAAAATTAGGGTCCATTAAGGTTCAAATTTCGGCCCTGTCAATATTCTACCAAAAAGAACTGGCTTCAGTGCCTGAAGTTCAGACGTTTGTCAAAGGGGTACTGCATATACAGCCTCCTTTTGTGCCTCCAGTGGCACCTTGGGATCTCAATGTAGTGTTGAGTCTCCTAAAGTCACATTGGTTTGAACCACTCACCACTGTGGAATTAAAATATCTCACATGGAAAGTGGTCATGCTGTTAGCCCTGGCTTCAGCCAGGCGTGTCTCAGAATTGGCGGCTTTATCATATAAAAGCCCTTACCTAATTTTTCATTCAGACAGGGCAGAACTGAGGACTCGCCCTCAATTTCTCCCTAAGGTGGTTTCAGTGTTTCACATGAACCAGCCTATTGTGGTGCCTGCGGCTACTAGGGACTTGGAGGACTCCAAGTTGCTAGACGTAGTCAGGGCCCTGAAAATATATGTTTCCAGGATGGCTGGAGTCAGAAAATCTGACTCGCTGTTTATCCTGTATGCACCCAACAAGCTGGGTGCTCCTGCTTCTAAGCAGACGATTGCTCGTTGGATTTGTAGTACGATTCAGCTTGCACATTCTGTGGCAGGCCTGCCACAGCCAAAATCTGTAAAAGCCCATTCCACAAGGAAGGTGGGCTCATCTTGGGCGGCTGCCCGAGGGGTCTCGGCTTTACAACTTTGCCGAGCAGCTACTTGGTCAGGGGCAAACACGTTTGCTAAATTTTACAAATTCGATACCCTGGCTGAGGAGGACCTGGAGTTCTCTCATTCGGTGCTGCAGAGTCATCCGCACTCTCCCGCCCGTTTGGGAGCTTTGGTATAATCCTTATGGTCCTTACGGAGTTCCCAGCATCCACTAGGACGTCAGAGAAAATAAGAATTTACTTACCGATAATTCTATTTCTCATAGTCCGTAGTGGATGCTGGGCGCCCATCCCAAGTGCGGATTGTCTGCAATACTTGTATATAGTTATTGTTACAAAAATCGGGTTGTTTATTGTTGTGAGCCATCTTTTCAGAGGCTCCTACGTTTATCATACTGTTAACTGGGTTCAGATCACAAGTTGTACGGTGTGATTGGTGTTGCTGGTATGAGTCTTACCCGGGATTCAAGATCCTTCCTTATTATGTACGCTCGTCCGGGCACAGTATCCTAACTGAGGCTTGGAGGAGGGTCATAGGGGGAGGAGCCAGTGCACACCAGCTAGTCATAAAGCTTTTACTTTTGTGCCCAGTCTCCTGCGGAGCCGCTATTCCCCATGGTCCTTACGGAGTTCCCAGCATCCACTACGGACTATGAGAAATAGAATTATCGGTAAGTAAATTCTTATTTTTGTGCATGCATTACATCTGAGCAAATTCCAGCACGTCCCATGTTTTGCACATACAATTTATTTGGTGGTGCAGAATTTTTTTTAAAATGACAGGGGTGTGCAGGAGATGCTGTCGGTGGCCCGAAAAAATTGCTGCCCATTTTCAACTTTCAGCCACTGCGTGCCGAAGACTGGAGCACCAGAAAACACTCCTGTACCTGCCCTGCCATCCCCTGAAGCAAGAGGTGGTAACAAAGTGGAATTCAACACTCTATATGCTTCAGAGGATGGAGGAGCAGCAAAAGGCCATTCAAGCCTATACATCCACCTAAGATATAGGCAAAGGAGGTGGAATGCACCTGACTCAAGCACAGTGGAGAATGATATCCATCTTGTGCAAGGTTCTCCAACCCTTCGAACTTGTCAGACACTGCCAGCTTGCGTCAGGCCATTCCCCTCATCAGGCTTTTGCAGAAGCAGCTGGAGAAATTGAAGGAGGAGCTAATATGGAGCGATTTTGCTAAGTATGTGGGAATTGTGGATGGAGCCCTTCATTTGCTTTCAAGGGTGGTCAATCTGTTGAAATCAGAGCACTACATTTTGGCCACCATGCTCGATCCTAGGTTTAAAGCCTATGTTGTATATCTCTTTCCGGCAGACACAAGAGAGGTGCAAAGACCTGCTGGTGAGAAAATTGTCAACTCAAGCGGAACATGACCCGTCAACAGCTCTTCCTTCATTTTCTCCCACAACTGGGGCTGTGAGGAAAAGGATAAAATTTCCTAGCCCACCACTGGTGGTGATGCAGGGCAGTCAGGAGCAAGTGCTGACATCTGGTCTGGACTGAAGGACCTGCCAATGATTACTGACATGTCTATTGTCACTGCATATGATGCTGTCACCATTGACAGAATGGTGAAGGATTATATCGGTGACAGCATCCAAATAGGCATGTCAGACAGTCTGTATGTATACTGGCAGGAAAAAGAGGCAATTTGGAGGCCCTTGCACAAACTGGCTTTATTTTACCTAAGTTGCCCCCCCCCCCCCCCCTCCAGTGTGTATTCTGAAAGAGTATTTAGTGCAGCTGGCAACCTTGTCAACGATCGGCATAGGAGGTTACTTCCACAATATGTGGAGAAGATGATGTTCATCAAAATGAATTATAAATTCTTCCAGGAAGACATTTACCAGCAATTGCCTCCAGAAAGTACATGGGGACCTGTGGTGGTGGATTCCAGTGGGGACGAATTAATACTTTGTGAGGAGGAGGATGTACACACTAAAAGGGGTGAGGAATCGGAGGATGAGGACGACATCTTGACTCTGTAGAGCCAGTTTGTGCCAGTAGAGATTAATTGCTTCTTTTTTAGGTGGGGGGATTAATTGCTTCTTTTTTTGTGGAGGCCCAAACAAACCAATAATTTCAGCCACAGTCGTGTGGCAGACCATGTTACTGAAATGATTGGTTTGTTAAACTGTGCATGGCCTGTTTATACAACATACAGATGGGTGGGAGGGCCCAAGGACAATTCCATTTTGCACCTCTTATTTTTTTCTTTGCATGATGTGCTCTTTGGGGCCTAGTTTTTAAAAGTGCCATCCTGTCTGCCACTGCAGTGCCACTCCTAGATGGGCCAGGTGTTTGTGCCGCCCACTTGTGTCGCTTAGCTTAGCCATCCAGCGACCTCATTGCACCTCTTTTTCTTCTTTGCATTATGTGCTCTTTGGGGCCTAGTTTTTAAAACTGCCATCCTGTTTGCCACTGCAGTGCCGCTCCTAGATGGGCCGGGTGTTTGTGCCGCCCATTTGGGTCACTTAGCTTAGACATCCAGCGACCTCGGTGCAACCTTTTGGCCTGAAAACAATATTGTGAGGTGTTCAGTGTTCAGAATAGACTGAAAATGAGTGGAAATTAATATTTTTGAGGTTAATAATACCGTAGGATCAAAATTACCCCCAAATTCTGTGATTGTAGCTGTTTTTGTTTTGTTTTTTTTAAATCCTCCAGATCCAAAACCAAAGCCAAAACCCAAAAGGGTGGTTTTGGCAAAACCAATCCAGATCCAAAACACGAGTGAGTATCCAGATCCAAAACCAAAACACGAAAAGTGCCCGCTGAACATCTCTAATACAGATATAACAATGCACAGTAACCACTGGATGTATATCACAGAATACTTGTACTAAATATTCATATAGAAGTGCAGTTGTTCTTAACTAACGCTGTCTAAACGACATGTAGAATACTTAAGTGTCCTGTAAATGCACAGCGCTGATGATACAGGCGGCTTTACAGAGGAGACAGTGCCCAGAAGTCCCAGGATCAGCGCAGCTCTGTGAAATGACGCCCAAAAGCTGACAGGGAGTGAGGGGGAGAGAGAGATGCAGCACCAGGGTGGGAACACCTGCTGTAGATGGCGCCTGGAGCTGGGGGAGGGGCTACAGGTCAGCGCCTTTTCCCCTCTGCTGAACTTCACCATCGGGTATTATTAAGCCTATAATAAACGGATTTTAGTAATTCCGACCTGTGCTTCCTGTCCCGGTGGATATAGTGGGTTCCCTGCACGGCCAGTGTCAACGCCAGCGGTGCGGTCCATCCACCTGGGGGACCCTCTTGCCTCCTCCCTGAAGTGCGGCCATGCGATCCAAGAGAGCAGCAGTGGTGATGTGTGCCTCCGCTGCAAGTACCCGGCAACCAGGGCGCGGGAGTATGCAGCGCCGCTGGGGGAGGTGATGGAGCCGCAGCACAGAATGTCAGCATGACATACACAGCATCTAGTGCCTGTGCTGCGGCCTTTGAAGTCTTCTTTCTTCTTAAAAAGCTTATTAGGGCTGCCTAGCACAGTCCCCGCTGTTAGTGACCTGCACTGCAGGCACCAGCTTACAAACTGAGCTCCAGTGCCTGGAGGCGGGGCTATAGAGGAGTCGGTGCAGTGCATCCTGGGAACAGTCAAAGCTTTAGCCTGTTGGTGCCTCGGATCAAGATCCAACTCTACACCCCGATGTTATTCCCTGTGGAATACCAGTGTACCCCGCTGCAGAAATTTGGACTTCAATCTACAACCTCTGTGTACGTAGAAAGTGGCCTTGATGGCATAAAAGACAACTGGTAATGGCTTTAGGGAACCTTTATACAAGAACTGAATTAGTAAGGGTCAGGATATATTGACTGCATGGCTGAAAATGCAGATCACAAATTGCCCATGCGTTAGGGTTGAAAAATCAAATACAACAATGCAGTTATCAACTGACCAGATTTTGAATCAAGAATCAAAACCTGGTTTATCACAATTAGACTTTGTTTGGTCAATATTGGAGGCGACTACAGAAACAATGCAATTTCTGTGGCTAGCTTTGCATATAATAAATGTTTACCTTTGCTGTGTAGGAAAACTCGAATCATACGTGAGAATTACAAATTCGGAAACAAGAAATAAAAAAGTTAATTCATTTCATGTATTTATGTTATCATAAAGTCATTCATGATACTGTTATTCTTCCCTGCATTTACCAAACCTGGTCAAATAAAAAATAAAACAATGAAGTTCGCTAATTAGGTAAAACTGTAAAATATAATGCAACTTGGGTTTTTATGTTTCCAGACTAGACTCTTTTCAAGTGAATGCTTCTAGTGGAGAAATCACAGTGGTCAATGGGGAGATACTTGATCGAGAACGCCGATCTTTGTATTATGCAACTCTGCGAGCACAGGATGGAATGAATGCCACTGGGACCACTCTTCTTGAGATCATTTTATTGGACATCAATGATTGGCCTCCAGAGGCAATAGGGACATATAATATACTTGTCAGTGAGAACATTGATCTTGTCTACATTCCAATTCAGGTGAGAAATCGGTGTGATTGTCTGGTTGCAGGTCATCTTTACTTCCTTATATATCTGCTGACATGAATAACTTACGTTTCTACTTCACAGGCTATTGACAATGATGAACCAGGCACTAATAACAGTAAGATTGAGTTTGTTTTTCTACCAAGTGCTTTCAATGGGAATTTCAGTATTGATGTCAGTACAGGAGTTATCACAAGCCCGGGCACCTTGGATCGAGAAGCTATTGATATAGAACTGAATGGGCGCATTGAGTTGACTGTGAAGTTATATGACTTGGGAGTCCCTTCTCTATCGTCTACAGTTCCTGTGACCATCAATGTTGAGGTAATGTTAGGCCTGGATCTGGATATCCTTTCTTTGCACTTATCTCATTATTGAATAAGTTCTGGGCATCAGTTTCTATGGCTCTTCTGGATAGCAAATCTGTCACATACAGTACATCTTGGACCTAACGTACACAGAGCAGACCACCACTGTGACTCCAATACTCTGTGTGGAACCGTTCCACATTGTTGTGCTCTCATCCCCTACACCCCTGCTTTGCTCCCTTGGATTTATCCTGGCACTCGGAGTGGAAGAGTCAGCAAGCCATGAGCACAGGTACTGAGGGGTGGGGATAGTATTGAGCGTCAGTGGCTCCTCCTTTGATAGCCGATAGTTGGAAACCATAGTATAGATGCTATGGTGAACCATTGATGGTTTGTGTTTTGCATATGCTCAGTCAGCGCCCATGCATGTGCAAAACACATTTGTGATTTACCATCAGGCTCAGACATCGATATGGTTAGCCATCGATAGTGAATACACTCACCATCAGCCTCAGATCATCAATGGTTGCTAAACCGTCAATGGTCAATGGCCCAACCTAGGTAAGGAAGACAGTAAGATGATTTGGTGGCTGAAGTACATTTATAAGCACAGCAATAAGGGGACCACCTTGGCTAGGGCAGTGTCACTGCACTGCAAGCTAATACGTGGAAAGTGGGTGTGAGGTGCTGGGTGGTGAAGCTTCATGTGTGTAATGCCAGTAACTCAATACAAACAGAATAGAAATTGTTGGAATTCTGTGGATGCAGACTTTTCATGATCAGATCGGATAAGAGTATACGATGGAGTAGTCTTAGCCCAGACCGTCACCCTAGTGCGGAGCCTCTAACATCTGCTATCCACTTCCCTATAATATATATGGGCTGTGGGGGGCAGGGCTACTTGGCATGAGACTACAGAGAATAGGCAATCTCCCATACACACTGACCGATATATCGGCCGATATATCAGCCGTTCTATTAAACAGCCGATATATATCGCGGGTCCGTCGGCCAGTGTGTATGGGCGATATGTCTGTGAACTCTGTCATTCACAGACATATCACGTCAGCCCTGCAGCACAGCCGACGGCCAATATATCTACCAATATATTGGCGCATCGCTGTGTGTGTACGGGCGATCAGCCGACTGTCCATACACATGCTGTGGCAGCCGACGGTGATTGACAGTTGAACTGGGCGGGCGTGTGTACTCACATAATGCTCCTTACACATATGCCGAACACTATTGCACAACCAAGACACACACACACAGCACTCACATGGCCGCTAACACTTGTGACCTCTGCCTCTGCTTGGATACAGATGTATCCTCATAAATCTTGCCTCCATGCGCCATGCAGCAGGAGATGCCTGGCGTGAATCAACTGGCAGCTCTGCTAACATCGGGTGCCTATTTTGATGAAAAATGCATCTTATTTGCACTGCTATGTGGCTAGGATGCACAAGCAGCGACTGTGGCTGTATCTGCATACGAAATGCTACACACAGAATATTGGCATGCCGCATATCATTTTAATCAGCAGAAGCTGCTTGTGCCCCTAGGCATACCAGATGCCCTAGGCAATTGCCTAGTTTGCCTATGCCTAGGGCCGGCTCTGCCCATTCCACCAGGTACCAGATAATTTACAGTATGTGTGTATGACAGTCACAGGTGTGACATACAGTGGAATAACGTACAAGTAATATGTTGTATTTATTTTCTTACCTTTCAGGATTTAAATGATAATGAACCAATTTTTACTGAAATCGAGTACAAATTTTTTGTTAATGAAAGTGAAAAAGGTAAGGCTTTTACTAAAACACAACTGAAATTCCGAAGTAAAATCATTCCTGCTTTTCTGTAACCACCTGGAGACTCAAAAATTACTGGGGAGTCCCCGGGCTCCCAGAAGAGTGGGTGGTCCTCTCGCACCCACCCACTTCCTAGGGAAGTGGTCCAGATGGGGAGCATATGGATGGGAATTGTGGGTCAATATGACATGATTCTATGAGAATCACCTAATTTTGGCACTGCTCCATCATCATGAACCCATGATTGCCTGGACTGGTTGTGGTAATTATGGGAGAATAAACAGTAAAAGTCACAACATTAACCAGGCAGCGTGAGGTTTTCTTGTCTTACATTGCATGGTTACCGACTTTCTGGTTGCCCCTCTGGGAGAGAAAAGCTAGGTCATCACAGGTGGAAGGTGTGTGTGTGTGTGTGTGTGTGTGTGTGTGTGTGTGTGTGTGTGTGTGTGTGTGTGTGTGTGTGTGTGTGTGTGTGTGTGATGCATCATAGGGGGTGGGGTGGGAGCAGGGAAAGTCATAGGAGGCTGCATGGAATAGATCAGCATATTTAATTTGACAGTACTGGTCCCAGTCATGAACTGTTTGGGTATGTTGGCAGTGGCACTTGTACCTGTAGTGCCTCGAAAAACGCTGTTAAAAAACCCACACCCATACAAAACCCACACACACTGTGGAAAAATATTTTATTAAAATAAAACCTTTCAGAAACCCAGGAGATACCACAGGAGCAGAATGTGTCATCTATGTGTTTTTACAGAAGTGGACCCCCACTATAGATTTAGGTGAATAAAGGGGTTGGTAAAAGTCTGGTCTAGTATCTACTCTCGTACTGAGGGTTGGTCCTTTACCCTGGCATGGAGTGGGTATGAGGCTTGGTCTGGCTGGAGGCCGGGAGCAGCCTGAAGCCCGAGGTGTTATGTGCCCCTGGTGCTGGAAGAGCCAGGGGTGCCTGAAAATGCATTGGTGATCTGCCACACCACGCACTAGTATGGCCCTTTTGCACTGAGCACCTTATCCTTCCTTTTGGCTAGGGCAAGGATAATTTTTACTTTTCCCCCGGCCTTCGGGCTGGGGCTTATTTATTTATTTATTTATTAATTCACGTGTGTTGCACTTTTTTGCACTACACTGCACTTTTTTGTGTTTTTTTGTGTGTGTTTGTCACAGTTTTGTTGGGGTTTATGTGAGACCCTTATGGGCCACCCTCTCCCCTAGTTGTTGAGGCCCTCTCCTTTTGGGGAGGGCTGGAGACTGTTTCATTCCCCAGGGGGAGCTTCGGCCAACCCTGAGCATACTCGAGGGTCCCTCTGCACTTCGGCAAAGAGGGACCCACAGACCCTTTTTCCCTCAGTCGGCCTTTTGGCTCTGAGGGTCTGGGGAGTAACGGTGCCCTTCTCCTTTTGGAGAGGGTCCAAGTACCTACGCCCCCAGCACGTTTTTTTTTTTTGCACAGACCACTGGGTGATGAAGCCATGCACCTCAGGCTTCAAGTAAAAAAAAAAAAAAAAGGATGGTAAAAGTAGGTTCTGGGTTTTGAGTGTTAATGTTAAAAAATAAATATTTTTTGTGGGTCTGTGTAGTTTTCACCTCCACAGTTGCTTCCTAATACTTATATCTAATCTTGTGATATAACAAGATATTTAACAGTGACGTGTCAGAGATGAAAGCATTAATTAAAGTCTCTTTATTATTCTGTCTTCCAGGGGCCTATGTTGGGAGTCTTAATGTCAGTGATCATGACCAGACTGAAATAAACAATCGTGTTAGCTTCCGTATTTCACAAGGTGGATCTGGGAATTTTATCATACGTGGAAGGAAAGAGGCCTTAGGCCAATACCTTGGTGAACTGTCTTTAGATCCTGAAGTAGAGCTGGATTATGAACTTCTGACAAGTTATACTCTGATCGTAGAAGCTCAAGACAATGGGATCCTGGGAGTTAGTAACACTGCATATGCAACTGCCTTTGTACAAGTGCTAGATATTAATGATGAGCCACCATCTATACTGCCTTCGTCTCTGGCAGACCTCCATGTCTTTGAGAATACCACAAGTGGACCACAAAAGATTGCAACACTAATAGCAACTGACCCTGATACCATTCATTTGCTGGAATTCCAACAACTGTCCATGCAGTGCTTCAAGAATAGGGAGGATGCGGGCAGCATTTGCTATGAGTGGCTGTGGCTGGCACCTGATGGACAGTTATTTGTGAATCAAACTGAAGAAGTGGATTATGAGATTTGCGATCTGATGGTGATGTTACTACGTGTAGAGGACAAGCTGACAGTTCTTGGGGACAGATACAGCAAGAATGGTATCGCTAGATATTCTCTTCTAGACTTCATTCATGAAATTATTCTCAAATTTACAATGTTAATATTAGACCAAGGGGTGAATGTAATAGTGTCTGAGTTACCGGAAGTGCGGGCTCAGGCAACCCGGACCCTATTACATTTACCCCCAGGTCATAGAATAACTTGAATTTGCTACACTCATAGTAAAATATTCACACACATATACAGATCATTCCATGTCAACATAACCAAAGCAAATTACTTAAAATTTTGTTTCTACAGCAGGTTACATTGGTTTCCACTGGGAAACATCGGGGGTGTAGAGTGGATCTTGATCCAGAGGCACCAACAGACTAAAGCTTTAGGCTGTCCCAGGATGCATAGGGGCCTCCTCTATAACCCCGCCTCCAGGCACTGAGAGCTCAGTTTCAGTTGGTGTCTGCAGCAGCAGGTCACTTAAATGGTGGGCTGCACTGGGCAGCCCTGAAAAAGCTTTTTCTGACAGAAAATTTCTTAAAAACTGGGCTGTCAGCGCTGTATGTCTGTGTGAAATTCAGCGCTGCAGCTCCATCACCTCCCAAGTGGCATTGCATACTCCCGCTGGCTCAGTTCCCGGGTACTTGCAGCGGAGGCGCTCCGGCTTAGGCACACAGTCACAGAAGCTCTCCTGGTTCGCGTGGCTTCTACGGGGAGGCTGTAAGAGGGTCCCCCAGACAGGACCCGCCATTAAATCGCGTTCCGTCTACAACCTAGTGAGACAAGTTGCGGTGCTGGCGTGAACACTGTCACCGAGCATGGACCCCACTAGACCACCGGGGCATATTAAGTACAGGTCGGGTGTACTAACACCCCATTTAATAAGGCTAACAGTACCCGGGGTGGAAGTCCAGCATAGGAGAGCTAGGGCTTGACCTGTAGCCCCTCCCCTGGCCAAGGGCACCATCTACTGCAGATTTCTCATCCTGGAACTGCCTCACACTCTCCCTCACTCCCTGACTGAGACGCTGGGCGCCATCTTATGAGCATAGCTGCGGCTGGTCTCCGGGACTGCAGGGCAAGGTCTCCCTTGTAAAGCCACCTGTATATATCACTGTGCCTTTACAAACACTTGAGTATTCTATATGTTTTTATACAGACAGCGTTAGTTAAGAAAGAGTGTACCTATGGCAGAATATATTGTACGAGGATTCTGATATATACCACCGGTCTAGGACCGCGTTGTGTTTGTGTATGTATATATATATATATATATATATATATAATATTTATACTAGTCCAGTGCAGCCTTATTGTTGTAATAATTTCTGCATTGCCTGTGACTGTGTGTGCCTGTATCTGCTGTGTGGTTTCACTCTCAGTGTTTCCCAGATATAACTGTCACTATATTCTGTACCATAAGGGGCTAGGTGCATCAGGGTCCGCTAATATAGTTTGTCACAGTATTTATCCAATGCCGATATTCTACTGTGTACTCAGTCACATTATACCGGATTTATTCGCAGGTGTTGTGTACTGTGTATTCAGTCACATACTAACGGATTTTATTCGCAGGTATTGTACTCTGTTTGGCTTTATCGTACTAGGGGCCTAATTCAGACCTGATCGTAGATGTGCTAAATTTATCACATCTATGATCAGCTTCTCTGACATGCTGGGGGATGCCCAGCACAGGGCTAGTCCACCCCGCATGTCAGGCCTTACCCCGCCGCACAAGTACAAATGCATCGCATAACAGCGATGCTTTTGCACTTGAAGAGTAGCCCCCTACCAGCGCAGACCCTGTGCACTGGCAGGGAGCTACTCATTGCTGTGGGGGTTGCAGCGGCTGCGTGTGACATTGCGCAGCCACTGCGGCCCGCCCCCTGCATGGTCCGGGCATGCCTGCGTTGCCCAGACTGCGCCCCTAAAACGGCGGTCAAATGCCGCCGGCCCACCCCCTCCCACCCAGCGACCTCCTCTGCCTGTCAATCAGGCAGAGGCAATCGCAGGGCTGAGATAGCCGTTGGCTTTCTGGCATGCGCTGGCACACTGCAGCGCCAGCGCATGTGCAATTCAGACCTGATCGGCTACTGTACGAAAACGCACAGCACCGATCAGGTCTGAATTAGGCGCTAAGTCGCTCTGTTGTTGCATTTATATACAATGTCTAACAAAAAGGGCAGTAAGTCGGTGGACGCTCCTGCAACATGCAGAGCATGCTCCAAGGACTTACCAGAGGGGGAAGCTGTGTATGATGGTCTGTGTACTATGTGTCATATACCTGCTAGTCAGTCCACTGCTTCTGTAGCCAATCAGGAGCCACCCTGGGCTGCATTCACAATCCTACTGAGTACTCTGATGGAACACCTTACGCCCCCTATGGGACCACCTATGCCATTACAGCCACATATTGGTTAGACATAAGTCTACTCCAGGTCACTCCTGTGTCTCTGGGTCATCTAAGCGGGCTGCTTCCTCCTCACAATCCACGAACCTCTCTGATGTTTCATCTGAAGAGGAAGGGGAGCATACGGTCCTGTCAGATACTGAATCTAGTGTTTCTGATGAGGATTCTCCAGATTGATGTCCCTGCCCTTGTGGTTGCTACAAATCACTGATGAGGAGGATTCCACTACTGTGGCTAAGGAAACTGATATGTTTCAACGGTAGAAGGTGATTAAAAATCTGTTGCCCCATTCTGACCATTTGGTGGACATCAGGCAGGAACCCTGGTCTACTCCAGGGAAGACATTCCCTATGTCTAAACAGGCCTTGGCTCGCTATCCTCTCCCTGCAGTTCTGTAACTAGAGATGAGCGGGTTCGGTTCTCCGAGATCCGAACCCCCCCCGAATTTCACCTATTTCACACGGTTCTGAGGCAGCCTCGGATCTTCCTGCTTTGCTCGGTTAACCCGAACGCGCCCGAACGTCATCATTCCGCTGTCTGATTCTCGCGAGATTTGTATTCTATATAAAGAGCTGCGCGTCGCCACCATTTTCACTTGTGCATTGGAGATTGAACGGAGAGGACGTGGCTGCGTTCTCTCCCTGAAAAGCTCCGTAATCTGTGCTCAGTGTGCTGCAAATATCTGTGCTCAGTGTGCTGCAAATATCTGTGCTCAGTGTGCTGAAAATATCTACGTTCTCTGCCTGAAAACGCTCCATATCTGTGCTCAGTGTGCTGCAAATATCTGTGCTCAGTGTGTTTTATTGTGGGGACTGGGGACCACCAGTATAATAGTAGTACAGTACAGTAGGCCATTGCTGTATCTTGCAGCTCTGTGTCACTGCAAGTATCCATTCCATATCTGTGCTGCATTTTTGTGAGCAGTATATATAGTATTACAGTGCAGCATTTTGGTGACCAACAGTATATAGTTGTACAGTAGGCCATTGCTGTATCTTGCAGCTTTGTGTCACTGCAAGTATCCATTCCATATCTGTGCTGCATTTTTGTGAGCAGTATATATAGTATTACAGTGCAGCATTTTGGTGACCAACAGTATATAGTTGTACAGTAGGCCATTGCTGTATCTTGCAGCTCTGTGTCACTGCAAGTATACATTCCATATCTGTGCTGCACTTTTGTGAGCAGTATATATAGTATTACAGTGCAGCATTTTGGTGACCAACAGTATATAGTTGTACAGTAGGCCATTGCTGTATCTTGCAGCTCTGTGTCGCTGCAAGTATCCATTCCATATCTGTGCTGCATTTTTGTGAGCAGTATCTAGTAGTACAGTGCAGCATTGTGGTGACCAGTATACTACAGTACAATAGTCCAGTGCTGTTCTCGCTGCTCAGTGTCATTTCTCCGTAGTATCATCAGTGCTCAGTAAAATCAGTGCACAGTATAATCAGTGATTGATAAGTATAATCAGTTCTCAGTATAATCAGTGCCCTGTTAGACGTGCGCCCGTTTTCCGCCATTAGTGCATTGGGATTTAGACAATTGATGAAGTTATTGTGTCCCCGGTACAAAATCCCATCTAGATTCCACTTCACTAGGCAGGCGATAATGAGATTTTACCAAATAATATCAGTGATTTATAATTAATTATTAATTACAGTGATCTTGCCAAATGATTCCAGTGATTTTGTCATTTTCTTCCAGTGATTTGGAACAATAATACCATTGATTAGAACAAATAATTCCTGTGATTTTGTAATTTTCTTCCAGTGATTTGGACCAAGAATACCATTGATTAGAACGAATAATTCCTGTGATTTTGTCATTTTCTTCCAGTGATTTGGACCAATAATACCATTGATTAGAACAAATAATTCCTGTGATATTGAGGTGTTTGTGTCGCTTAGCTTAGTCATCCAGCGACCACAGTGCACCTCTTTTTCTCTTTTCTTTGCATCATGTGCTGTTTGGGGACTATTTTTTAAGTGCCATCCTGTCTGACATTTCCGTATATGTCCAGTGGTACTGCCATTTGATTTAATTCCCGACATTACTGCCATATAATTCCAGTGATTTTGTAATTTTCTTCCAGTGATTTGGACCAATAATACCATTGATGTGTGTGCCTGTATCTGCTGTGTGGTTTCACTCTCAGTGTTTCCCAGATATAACTGTCACTATATTCTGTACCCTAAGGGGCTAGGTGCATCAGGGTCCGCTAATATAGTTTGTCACAGTATTTATCCAATGCCGATATTCTACTGTGTACTCAGTCACATTATACCGGATTTATTCGCAGGTGTTGTGTACTGTGTATTCAGTCACATACTAACGGATTTTATTCGCAGGTATTGTACTCTGTTTGGCTTTATCGTACTAGGGGCCTAATTCAGACCTGATCGTAGATGTACTAAATTTATCACATCTATGATCAGCTTCTCTGACATGCTGGGGGATGCCCAGCACAGGGCTAGTCCGCCCCGCATGTCAGGCCTTACCCCGCCGCACAAGTACAAAAGCATTGCATAGCAGCGATGCTTTTCCACTTGAAGAGTAGCTCCCTACCAGCGCAGCTCCTGTGCACTGGCAGGGAGCTACTCATTGCTGTGAGGGTTGCAGCGGCTGCGTGTGACATTGCGCAGCCACTGCGGCCCGCCCCCTGCATGGTCCGGGCATGCCTGCGTTGCCCAGACTGCGCCCCTAAAACGGCGGTCAAATGCCGCCGGCCCACCCCCTCCCACCCAGCGACCTCCTCTGCCTGTCAATCAGGCAGAGGCAATCGCAGGGCTGAGATAGCCGTTGGCTTTCTGGCATGCGCCGGCACACTGCAGCGCCAGCGCATGTGCAATTCAGACCTGATCGGCTACTGTACGAAAACGCACAGCACCGATCAGGTCTGAATTAGGCGCTAAATCGCTCTGTTGTATTTATATACAATGTCTAACAAAAAGGGCAGTAAGTCGGTGGACGCTCCTGCAACATGCAGAGCATGCTCCAAGGACTTACCAGAGGGGGAAGCTGTGTATGATGGTCTGTGTACTATGTGTCATATACCTGCTAGTCAGTCCACTGCTTCTGTAGCCAATCAGGAGCCACCCTGGGCTGCATTCACAATCCTACTGAGTACTCTGGTGGAACACCTTACGCCCCCTATGGGACCACCTATGCCATTACAGCCACATATTGGTTAGACATAAGTCTACTCCAGGTCACTCCTGTGTCTCTGGGTCATCTAAGCGGGCTGCTTCCTCCTCACAATCCACGAACCTCTCTGATGTTTCATCTGAAGAGGAAGGGGAGCATACGGTCCTGTCAGATACTGAATCTAGTGTTTCTGATGAGGATTCTCCAGATTGATGTCCCTGCCCTTGTGGTTGCTAAAAATCACTGATGAGGAGGATTCCACTACTGTGGCTAAGAAAACTGATATGTTTCAACGGTAGAAGGTGATTACAAATCTGTTGCCCCATTCTGACCATTTGGTGGACATCAGGCAGGAACCCTGGTCTACTCCAGGGAAGACATTCCCTATGTCTAAACAGGCCTTGGCTCGCTATCCTCTCCCTGCATTATGTAACTAGAAATGAGCGGGTTCGGTTCTCCGAGATCCGAACCCCCCCGAACTTCACCTATTTCACACGGTTCCGAGGCAGCCTCGGATCTTCCCGCCTTGCTCGGTTAACCCGAACGCGCCCGAACGTCATCATCCCGCTGTCGGATTCTCGCAAGATTTGTATTCTATATAAAGAGCCGCGCGTCGCCGCCATTTTCACTTGTGCATTGGAGATTGAACGGAGAGGACGTGGCTGCGTTCTCTCCCTGAAAAGCTCCGTAATCTGTGCTCAGTGTGCTGCAAATATCTGTGCTCAGTGTGCTGAAAATATCTACGTTCTCTGCCTGAAAACGCTCCATATCTGTGCTCAGTGTGCTGCAAATAGCTGTGCTCAGTGTGCTTTATTGTGGGGACTGGGGACCACCAGTATAATAGTAGTACAGTAGGCCATTGCTGTATCTTGCAGCTCTGTGTCACTGCAAGTATCCATTCCATATCTGTGCTGCATTTTTGTGAGCAGTATATATAGTATTACAGTGCAGCATTTTGGTGACCAACAGTATATAGTTGTACAGTAGGCCATTGCTGTATCTTGCAGTTTTGTGTCACTGCAAGTATCCATTCCATATCTGTGCTGCATTTTTGAGAGCAGTATATATTGTATTACAGTGCAGCATTTTGGTGACCAACAGTATATAGTTGTATAGTAGGCCATTGCTGTATCTTGCAGCTCTGGGGTAAATTTACTAAGCTGGGAGATTTTTAGAACTGGTGATGTTGCCCATGGCAACCAATCAGATTCTACTTACCATTTATCTAGCTGCTTCTAGCAGATAATAGATATAATCTGATTGGTTGCTATGGGCAACATCACCAGTTCTAAAAAATCTACCACCTTAGTAAATTTACCCCTCTGTGTCACACCAAGTATCCACTCCATATCTGTGCTGCATTTTTGTGAGGAGTATATATAGTATTACAGTGCAGTATTTTGGTGACCAACAGTATATAGTTGTACATTAGGCCATTGCTGTATCTTGCAGCTCTGTGTCACTGCAAGTATCCATTCCATATCTGTGCTGCATTTTTGTGAGCAGTATATATAGTATTACAGTGCAGCATTTTGGTGACCAACAGTATATAGTTGTACAGTAGGCCATTGCTGTATCTTGCAGCTCTGTGTCGCTGCAAGTATCCATTCCATATCTGTGCTGCATTTTTGTGAGCAGTATATAGTAGTACAGTGCAGCATTGTGGTGACCAGTATACTACAGTACAATAGTCCAGTGCTGTTCTCGCTGCTCAGTGTCAGTTCTCCGTAGTATCATCAGCGCTCAGTAAAATCAGTGCTCAGTATAATCAGTGATTGATAAGTATAATCAGTTCTCAGTATAATCAGTGCGCTGTTAGACGTGCGCCCGTTTTCCGCCATTAGTGCATTGGGATTTAGACAATTGATGAAGTTATTGTGTCCCCGGTAGAAAATCCCATCTAGATTCCACTTCACTAGGCAGGCGATAGCGAGATTTTACCAATTAATATCAGTGATTTATAATTAATTATTAATTACAGTGATCTTGCCAAATGATTCCAGTGATTTTGTCATTTTCTTCCAGTGATTTGGACCAATAATACCATTGATAGGAACAAATAATTCCTGTGATTTTGTCATTTTCTTCCAGTGATTTGGACCAATAATACCATTGATTAGAACAAATAATTCCTGTGATATTGAGGTGTTTGTGTCGCTTAGCTTAGCCATCCAGCGACCACAGTGCACCTCTTTTTCTCTTTTCTTTGCATCATGTGCTGTATGGGGACAATTTTTTTAAGTGCCATCCTGTCTGACACTTCCGTATATGTCCAGTGGTACTGCCATTTGATATAATTCGCGACATTACTGCCATATAATTCCAGTGATTTTGTAATTTTCTTCCAGTGATTTGGACCAATAATACCATTGATTAAAACGAATAATTCCTGTGATTTTGTCATTTTCTTCCAGTGATTTGGACCAATAATACCATTGATTAGAACGAATAATACCTGTGATTTTGTCATTTTCTTCCAGTGATTTGGACCAATAATACCATTGATTAGAACAAATAATTCCTGTGATTTTGTAATTTTCTTCCAGTGATTTGGACTAATAATACCATTGATTAGAACAAATAATTCCTGTGATATTGAGGTGTTTGTGTCGCTTGGCTTAGCCATCCAGTGACCACAGTGCACCTCTTTTTCTCTTTTCTTTGCATCATGTGCTGTTTGGGGACTATTTTTTTAAGTGCCATCCTGTCTGACACTTCCATATATGTCCAGTGGCACTGCCATTTGATATAATTCCCGACATTACTGCCATATAATTCCAGTGATTTTGTCATTTTCTTCCAGTGATTTGGACCAATAATACCATTGATTAGAACTAATAATTCCTGTGATTTTGTCATTTTCTTCCAGTGATTTGAACCAATAATACCATTGATTAGAACGAATAATTCCTGTGATATTGAGGTGTTTGTGTCGTTTAGCTTAGCCGTCCAGCGACCACAGTGCACCTCTTTTTCTCTATTCTTTGCATCATGTGCTGTTTGGGGCCAATTTTTTTAAGTGCCATCCTGTCTGACACTGCAGTGCCACTACTAGATGGGCCAGGTGTTTGTGCCGCCCTCTTGGGTCGCTTAGCTTAGTCATCCAGCGACCTCGGTGCAAATTTTAGGACTAAAAATAGTATTGTGAAGTGTGAGCTGTTCAGAATAGACTGGAAATGAGTGGAAATTGTGGTTATTGAGGTTAATAATACTATAGGATCAAAATTACCGCCAAATTGTATGGTTTAAGCTGTTTTTGAGGGTTTTTAAAAAAAAAAAACCACCCGAATCCAAAACACACCCGAATCCGACAAAAAATTTTCAGGGAGGTTTTGCCAAAACGCGTCCAAATCCAAAACACGGCCGCGGAACCGATCCCAAAACCAAAACCCGAAAAATTTCCGGTGCACATCTCTATATGTAACAAGTGGAAAAATTCACAGCCGGTGGATTCTCATGTCACCCGCTTAGTGGTGTCATCCACTCTGCCTGTCACCACTGTCACTTCACTGAAAGAACCAACAGATAAGCGTTTTGAGGGATGCCTGAAATCTATATTTACTCTCTTACTCTGTACATAGACCCACTATTGTGGCCTCTTGGGCTGCAAAAGATATTGAGGTGTGGGTTCAGGCACTGGAGGAAGAGCTGCCCCAGGATATATCTGACAATGCCAGACAATACCTGTCTCACATTACCACAGCCGCCTATTACATTCAGAAGTCGTCCTCTGAGGCGAGTGTGTTGGCAGCCAAGGCGTCAACTACATCTGTCCTGGCTCGCCATATTCTGTGGTTGAGGCCATGGAAGGTGGACCTAGACTCCAAAAAGACCTTGGAGGCGCTCCCCCTTTAAGGGGGACATTTTGTTTGGGGAAAATCGAAATAAAATTTTGTCTGAATTAGCGGCTGCTAAGACTGCCTTTCTTCCAAATACTAATCCTTCTGCACAGAAGGCAAAAGATACCACTTTTCGTTCCTTTCAGCCTCAAGGGTGTTATGATTCCCGAACTCCAGACCAGAGGAGATCTTATGGCAGAGGTCTGAGTACAGGGAAGATCTGCTGGTAGTGGGAGCAGGAGAGCCTAGTAACCCCTGGCGCCCTAACTCCGTTGTCTCGCCCGTGTTATCGGAAATCCCCTGCGAGACTATGGTTGCTTGAGCCCATGGCAGCCGCGTTCGAAGGGCGGATTATGTCTGCCCAACCCCGATGCCCCCTCAGGTCTTAATGGGAGACAAAGGGAAATCCGAGACAGGGTGATAACAAGGGGCCCTCTGACTAAGCAACCAGGCCAGGGGTTACAAGCTAACTAACTTAAACCAAAGGTATGTGCGGACTAGCCGCCAGGGAAAAGGACAACCAAGGATCCACCGATCCGTTACTCCTATCCAGCACCGCTGGATACCAGAGTGGATCTGTGGGAGCGGAATCCTCCGCAAAAGCTCCAGAACACAAATATACTAAATAATAAACAGTAAGCGGACAAGCCGCAACACACGGCTGCGCCGCGACTCACGAACACCACAGGATGTTAAAGGTGCTCGGTCAGACTCCAGGAATGATGACAACTTTCCGAGTACAGGACCACTGAGGACAGGAACAACCGGATTGAGCAAGACTGGAACTCTCTGCAACTGACACAGGCAAACAGGAAGCTATCACCGGCGTCTGTGGGAAGTCCAAAGGGTGCTTATAACAGAGAACTCCCCAATCAGGAGCCAGACTGGGTAATCACAATGAATGCCGTGCAGCTTGCAAGCTGCACGGCCAGCACACCATAAAATAATTAGAACAGACCCAGCAACGGGGAACGCGGCCCGAACGTGGCGTCCCCGTTGCTAGGGTCAGAGCGGCTCCATGCGCCCGGCGTCTAGCGTTGCCAGGGAGCCGGCGGCTGTACGCGCACGGCGTCCCTGGTTGCTAGGCGCCGGGCCGCACCGACGAGTGGACCCCGGCGCCTAACAGTACCCCCCCCTTGAGGAGGGGTCAAGGAACCCCTAAAGCCAGGTTTCCGAGGAAATTCTCGAAAAAATGCCCTTTTGAGCCTCGGGGCATGAAGATCCTCATCCAGGACCCAAGACCTTTCCTCTGGCCCGTAACCTCTCCAATGTACCAAAAAATAAAGCCGACCCCGGGAAAACTTGGAATCGAGAACCTTCTCAACCAGGAACTCCTGCTGACCCTGTACATTTATTGGTGATCTCCCCTGAGATATTTTACGAGGAAATCTACTGGACGAAACATATGGTTTCAGCAATGAGCAATGGAAGGTATTTCCGATCCGTAAAGTTTTTGGTAAACGTAACCGGAAAGCAACTGGATTGACTTTTTTGATAATGTGAAATGGTCCAATAAATTTAGGACCCAATCTGGCTGAGGTTTGTCGAAGTTTAATGTTGCGAGTCGACAACCACACCCTATCTCCTACTTTAAAAGTGCACGGCCGCCGGAGCCTGTCAGAAAATCTTTTTTCCCGGAATGCCGCTTTTCTGAGAGCCAGGTGTACTTTTCTCCAAATGAGTCTAAGATGAGAGGTCAGGGCCAGTGAGGAGACAGAGGAATGTTGAAAAAATGAATTAGCCCTGGGGTGAAAACCAAAAACTGCAAAAAATGGAGACACATTGGTGGAAGAATGACAGGCATTATTATAAGCAAACTCCGCCAATGGAAGAAACTCAGACCAGTCATTTTGGAGTTTGGCCGAGTACAAACGCAAATATTGTTTTAGAGATTGATTAACTCGCTCAGTCTGCCTATTGGATTGGGGATGATAGCCAGACGTTAAAGATAATTTCATCTTTAATGAAGCACAAAAAGACTTCCAAAATTGTGCAATGAATTGTGGACCCCGATCAGAAACAATATCAGTGGGTAAGCCATGGAGTCTGAAAACATGGCGGAGGAACAAGACTGCCAATCCCTGGGCAGATGGCAATCGGGGAAGAGCAATGAAATGGGCCATTTTGCTAAAACGGTCCACTACCACCCATATGACTCGGCATCCGGCTGACAGAGGGAGGTCCACCACAAAATCCATGGAGATATGCGACCATGGCCTAAGAGGAACATTCAAGGGCATAAGTTGACCGATAGGCAAAGAACGAGGAACTTTATGCTGTGCACAGACCTGACACGAAAAAACAAACTCTTTAATATCTTTGGAAAGACCAGGCCACCATACTGAGCGGGAGACTAATTCCAAAGTCTTAGCGATTCCCGGATGCCCGGCAACTTTGCTATCATGAAACTCCGTCAAAACAGTTGCTCTCAAAAACTCAGGGACAAAAATACGACCAGCAGGAGTATTTTCAGGAGCTTGATGTTGAAGCAGCTTTAACTGGGTAAATACATCCTGTGTGAGGCCTGCCCGAATGACTGAAGACGGAAGTATGGGAGTAACAGGACTGTTGTCTTGAACTGGAAGAAAACTGCGTGACAGGGCATCTGCCTTAGTATTCTTGGAACCTGGCCTGAAGGTGATAATAAATTTGAAACGAGTAAAAAATAAAGCCCAACGAGCCTGTCGGGCATTCAGTCGTTTAGCTGATTCAATGTATTGAAGATTTTTGTGATCAGTCAAAACTGAAATGGTATGAGTCGCTCCTTCAAGCCAATGCCTCCACTCCTCGAAAGCCCATTTAATAGCCAGCAATTCCCGGTTACCAACATCGTAGTTGGATTCTGCAGATGAGAATTTCCTGGACATAAAGGCACAAGGATGTAATTCGAGGGAATCCGGATCCTTCTGAGATAGGATAGCCCCTACTCCAACCTCCGAGGCATCAACCTCAACAATGAAAGGCAATTCTGGGTTGGGATGTCTGAGGACAGGGGCTGAGACAAAGGCTTGTTTCAAGGCCTGAAAAGATAACTCAGCTTCACGTGACCAATTGGTAGGATCTGCTCCCTTCTTAGTCAGTGCCACAATGGGAGCAACTAGGTCAGAGAAGGAGTGAATAAATCTTCTATAGTAGTTCGCAAACCCTAAAAAGCGCTGAATTGCTTTTAAGTTGGTGGGTTGCGCCCAACTAAGGATGGCTTGGAGCTTCTTTGGTTCCATACAGAATCCCCGAGGGGAAATAATGTACCCTAAAAAGGATACCTCCGTGACATGAAATTCACACTTCTCAAGCTTGGCATATAGGTGATTTTCACGTAATTTTTTTAGAACCTGACGCACCTGGGTAACATGTTGTTCTACAGAGTCAGAATAAATCAAAATATCGTCTAAGTAGACTACAACGAACCTTCCAAGAAACTCACGGAGCACATCGTTAATGAGATCCTGGAAAACTGCCGGAGCGTTAGACAGGCCAAATGGCATAACCAGATACTCATAGTGGCCTGACTGAGTACTGAATGCCGTTTTCCACTCATCCCCTGACTTGATTCTGATGAGGTTATATGCTCCTCTCAGGTCAATCTTAGAAAAAAATCACAGCCGAACGTAGCTGATCAAAGAGGACAGAGATCAGCGGCAGAGGGTAAGTATTCTTTACTGAGATTTTATTCAAAGCTCTAAAGTCAATGCAGGGTCTAAGTGAACCATCCTTCTTCTCTACGAAGAAGAAACCTGCACTTAAAGGGGATTTAGATGGCCTGATAAATCCTTTCCCAAGGCTTTCTTTCACATACTCATTCATGGCCACAGTTTCAGGACCAGACAATGCATATAACCTTCCTTTAGGCAACGTGGCACCAGGAATTAGCTCAATGGCACAATCATAAGGCCTATGGGGAGGCAGAATATCCGCATTGCCCTTGGAAAATACATCAACAAAATCCTGGTATTCCACAGGAATGGGTGCGGGAACGGCGGCAGCTACTCGGATAGGAAGCGTAATACATTCTTTATTACAGATGGTACCCCATTGTAAGATCTCCCCCGACTGCCAATCAATGATGGGATTATGAAAGGCCAGCCAAGGGTGACCCAGAACCACAGGAACTGCTGGACAATGGGTAAGGAAAAACTCAATCTTTTCAGAATGCAGAGCTCCTACCGAAAGTAAAACAGGAGGTGTACAGAGAGAAATAACCCCATTGGACAAGGGACTCCCATCTAAACCATGCATGGTGACACACCTACCCAAGGTTAACTGAGGAATACCTAAGGCCTTGGCCCATGTTAAATCCATAAAGTTCCCTGCAGCTCCACTGTCCACAAAAGCAGAGACCGAGGAACAGAGGCTGCCAAAGGAAACTTTAGCAGGAACTAACAGTGAATTATTTGAGGAGATAAGCTGCAGACCAAAGTGAACCCCCTCACAACTCACTTGGTCGGGTAGTTTCCCGACTTGTTCGGACAACTACGGGCAAAATGTCCCTTACCTCCACAGTATAAACAAAGACCAGAATTTTGCCTCCTGGTTCTTTCTTCAGGAGACAATTTGGAGAGACCTATCTGCATAGGCTCCTCCATGTCCACAGGAATGGAAAAAACACAAGGAGTAGATCCGACAGATGCTCCTTTTTCAGCCCTCCGCTCTCTGAGCCGACGATCTATCTTAATAGAGAGCTCCATGAGTTTATCGAGAGTCTCAGGAGCGGGATACTGAAGGAGACTGTCTTTTATAGATTCAGATAAGCCGAGGCGAAACTGACTGCGTAAGGCTGGGTCATTCCATCCACAGTCGTTCGACCAACGGCGAAACTCCGTACAATAAATCTCTGCGGGATTCCTACCCTGTCTGAGAGCACGCAACTGACTCTCAGCGGACGCCTCTCTATCCGGGTCGTCATACAATAGCCCTAAAGATTTTAAAAAGGCGTCTACAGACAATAAGGCCGGATCGTCTGTCTTTAAACCAAAAGCCCAGGTCTGAGGATCCCCCTGAAGCAGAGAAATAATAATTCCAACCCGCTGAGCCTCCGTACCTGAGGAGACTGGTCTTAAACGAAAATAAAGTTTACAAGACTCTTTAAAATTAAAAAACTGTTTTCTATCCCCAGAAAAACGGTCAGGCAGATGCATTTTTGGTTCAGGGATGACCCTCGGGGAAGTCCGTAACAGATCATCCTGTGACCTCACCCGGAGGGACAGATCCTGAACCATCTGAGTAAGTTCTTGAATCTGACTAACTAGAAGTTGGCCAGGATTTGGCCCAACACCGGTGGGATTCATGAGGCCGACAAAATCTCCCAACTGAATAAGTGAAAAAAATTAACTCCTTTTAATTTTCTTTTTTTCTTTTTTTGTCTGGCCGGTGATAATGTTATGATTCCCGAACTCCAGACCAGAGGAGATCTTATGGCAGAGGTCTGAGTACAGGGAAGACCTGCTGGTAGTGGGAGCAGGAGAGCCTAGTAACCCCTGGCGCCCTAACTCCGTTGTCTCGCCCGTGTTATTGGAAATCCCCTGCGAGACTATGGTTGCTTGAGCCCATGGCAGCCGCGTTCGAAGGGCGGATTATGTCTGCCCAACCCCGATGCCCCCTCAGGTCTTAATGGGAGACAAAGGGAAATCCGAGACAGGGTGATAACAAGGGGCCCTCTGACTAAGCAACCAGGCCAGGGGTTACAAGCTAACTAACTTAAACCAAAGGTATGTGCGGACTAGCCGCCAGGGAAAAGGACAACCAAGGATCCACCGATCCGTTACTCCTATCCAGCACCGCTGGATACCAGAGTGGATCTGTGGGAGCGGAATCCTCCGCAAAAGCTCCAGAACACAAATATACTAAATAATAAACAGTAAGCGGACAAGCCGCAACACACGGCTGCGCCGCGACTCACGAACACCACAGGATGTTAAAGGTGCTCGGTCAGACTCCAGGAATGATGACAACTTTCCGAGTACAGGACCACTGAGGACAGGAACAACCGGATTGAGCAAGACTGGAACTCTCTGCAACTGACACAGGCAAACAGGAAGCTATCACCGGCGTCTGTGGGAAGTCCAAAGGGTGCTTATAACAGAGAACTCCCCAATCAGGAGCCAGACTGGGTAATCACAATGAATGCCGTGCAGCTTGCAAGCTGCACGGCCAGCACACCATAAAATAATTAGAACAGACCCAGCAACGGGGAACGCGGCCCGAACGTGGCGTCCCCGTTGCTAGGGTCAGAGCGGCTCCGTGCGCCCGGCGTCTAGCGTTGCCAGGGAGCCGGCGGCTGTACGCGCACGGCGTCCCTGGTTGCTAGGCGCCGGGCCGCACCGACGAGCGGACCCCGGCGCCTAACAAAGGGAAAGCAAAAGGTCAGGCATACCTAAGACAATCTTGTGCTCCCAAAAACCACAAAACCCAAGTCAAAAAGCCCTGGGCGGCCCGTCAGCCTTCTTCTAAACAAGACAAGCCTGCTGCATGATGGGGTGGTCCTCCTCCTGGGGGACCCCAGGGTGGGAGGCCTACTTCTACAGTTCGCCCAGGTCTGGTTAAAGACCACTTCAGATGCATGGGTGCTGGAAGTTGTCTCTCACGGGTGCACAGTCTCTTTTAAGAGACGTCCCCCTTGCCAGTTTTGCACCATGGTTATCCCTTTGGATCCGTTGAAGCCGCAAGCTCTGCAAGCGGTTGTCAGTTCCCTCCTGAGTTCAGGAGTGGTTGTGCCAGTCCCAGAGAGGCAGAGGTTATTACTCGACCCTGTTTCTAGTCCCGAAACCCAATGGGTCCTTCCGGCCTATACTCAACCTCAAATCTCTGAACAAGTTTGTCAGAGTGTCCAAGTTTTCCATGGAAAATGTTGCGCTCAATTGTGCTGGCTGTGGAACCTGGAGACTATATGGTATCCCTGAATATACAGGAGGCATACCTGCATATACCTATTGCCATGTCGCATCAGCAATTTCTGTGGTTTGCTATTGGCAACCTTCACTATTAAATCCAGGCTCTGTCATTTGGACTGGCCACAGCTCCTTGTATCTTCACCAAGGTCATGGCCTTGAGGACGGTCCACCTCCGTCGTCAGGGAGTCAGAATCCTGCCGTATCTGGATGACCTGCTGATTATGGCAAATTCCCACGATGTCCTCCTCAGTCATCTGCAACTGACGGTAACCTTCCTGCTAGCCCACAGGTGGATTATCAATTAGAGGAAGGCCTCGCTGATCCCAGCTCAGAGCATGGTGCACCTGGGGGCACTCTTGGACACACAGTCAGAGACTATTCCTGTCTCCAGTCAAAGTCCTGAAGCGATGCAAGTACTTGGCCTGATGGTGTTGGCCTTCGACATGGTTTGCTCAATTTCATTCCCGCCCTCTACAACGGTTGATACTTTCCAAGTGGAACCGCCTACCTCATCAGATCAGGTCTCACATGATATCTATAACTCTGCAGGTTCGTCTGTCGCTGACCTGGTGGTTACAGGACCAGCAATTAAGCAGGGGCTGTCCCTTCTGGATCCCCGAGTGGGACCTGCTGACAACGGACGCCAGTTTGAGGGGATGGGGTGCGGTGTTGGAGCAACACTCTTTTAAGGGTCGCTGGACCAAGGAGGAATCACTCCTTCTAATCAACATTCTGGAGCTGAGGGCAGTGCCCTGCCTCTGGTACAGAACAGGCCTGTTCAAGTACGGTTGGAAAATGCCACCACTGTGGCATACATAAACCATCAAGGTGGCACTCGAAGCCGCATGGCAATGATGCAAGTGTCAAAAATCCTTTGTGGGGCGGAGCGCCATCTGCCAGCAATATCGGCAGTGTTCATTCCGGGGGTCCTGAGCTGGGAAGCAGACGTACACGCCGGATAGTGGAGTGTTCACCCAGAAGTCTTTCAACTCCTAGTGGACAGGTGGGGCCTACCAGATGTGGACCTGATGGCGTCTCAACACAATTACAAGGTTCCAGTCTCTTTGGCTCATGGACCACGGATCCTCAGGTGGTGTTTGTAGACACTCTGGCAATTCCATGGAACTTTCGCCTTCCCTACGTGTTCCCTCCAGTGTCCCTCCTGCCCAGCGATGGACTGGGCCTCCGTTTCAGCCCGGGGCATGTGTAAACACGCGCGTGCGCACCTCGTGGGGGGGCCCTCACACGTTGCAGAGGGTGCGCCACCACGATGTACAGGGACGTGCTGTGAGTCAAGGGGGCTGTGTTGCGTGCGGCCTTCCCAGCTCTCTTTGGGACCGGACCGGTCTGGCCCCCCTGCCCATCAGCCCTTCTGGCATTTGCCAGAAGTTCCAGCTGGCCTGTTCAGCCCTGCTCTTGCCCAGGGTCCTACGGAAGTTCAAACAAGAAGGAGAAATGCTGCTTGTAGTCGCTCCAGCGTTGCCCAGATGGCATTGGTTCTCAGACCTGCAGGGTCTGTCGACAGGGCATCCTCTTTTACTTCCTCAGTGACCAGACCTCCTCGTACAGGGCCCTTGCCTCTACCCAGACCTGGCTGGATGAGCTTTGATGGCGTGGCTCTTGAAGCATCACTCCTGAGGGCCAAAGGATTTTCCTAGGTGGTTATTCAAACTATGCTGAAGGCCTGTAAACCGGCTTCTGCCCAGATATATTACAGGGGCTGGAATTCCTACTTCACCTGGTGTGCTGATAAGAATTACGTTGTTTATAGATTCAGAACTTCCAGAATTCTGTCTTTTCTGCAAAGAGTAGAAAAGCAGTTGGGTGAGTCTGCACAGGATCACTCAATAAGTAAGGTTATTATACAAATATTGTTAAGAAACCAACATGCGGCTATGTTCGCAGAAAACAATTGTAATCCAGCGCTGGGTTGGTGGTGCTCCCAGAAAATAGTTCAGTAAACTACTTGCAAAAGAGGGGGAGATGGTTCCCGTAAAGTACTGGAACCAAAAGAAAGAGAAAGACTATATGTCTATTCTGGGGCACACTTTATTAATTGATGAAAAAATAGAAGTTATTCTGGAATTAAAATATAACTTTTATTGATATCCCTATAAAAATAACTAGAAGGCAACAAAAGATTTCGACGTGTAACGAAATACAATGAAAAAAATAATGAAATTTTTAAAAATATATATGAATAAATAAATAATAATAATAAATCTAAATTAAGAGTTGTGGCATTATGGCTCAATGAGCGAAAATAAGTCTGGTGTCAATAATGATCTCTTATTCCTGATTTGGTACAATAATTGCTCAAATAAAAATGCGACAGGAAAAAAGAGAGTATGCACCGGGCTCTACCCAGTTCACAATTGAAATGCCTGATGGAATTATGGTCAATTGATAATAAGTTCTGGGTCCTGTGTCTCTGGTTAGATAAAAATACCTGCGGTACCTGGTGTTCTCTGGTGGTCTCCCACCCATGTACTGACCTGGCCCCACAGTGCTTGGCTTCCAAGATTAGACGAGATTGGGCATACTCAGTGTGGTTTGACCGCAGGTAAGTAAATCATACCTGATGACACTGGGGGCCCTGTAGTATCTGATCAAAATTGATTATGAAAAGTGACAAAGACAGTCAAAGGCGCTGAGTGCTACAAAAATACATAATATGAAAAACGCTAGTAATGGTAATATAGCCATTCTGCAATCAGGTTGCTGATAGAGGATCAGATCTGTATTTCAAACCACTTCTGCTTTTTGATCATCTGCCCAAGCATCAAATGAAAAAATGACAGGGTGGTTGAAAGCGATACTGATACCGAAAGAAGATAGGGGAACACTTCTACTGTCCTGTTATGTGGCAATCTTGTGCTCTGTTTACATACTGCATTGCAGAGTTGCAAGGTTGCTGAACAGGATGAGAGGGAGTTCCAGAAATCACATGGTGGTGGAGATAATTCAAATGGGATTCCTGATGTGAAAAAAGCTATCAGTGTACCAGGGAAGCTATTTGTTTTTGCTGCCTCTGATAGTGCTCAGCAGAAGCTGTTATGAATATCAGAACAAGTGACTATTCAACTATATTGTTGTCAATCTATTATTGTCCGATAGACACATAAACAAAAATCTGGCATGAGAATTCAATGTAACAATACACCTGTGGGAAGCCGTTGACAGATCAACAGTATGTAGCACTTTGATTGTGGAAATTTAATTAGAATGTAACAAAATATCTTGTTGTAAGATAACCAGGTATGGGTATTGAAAATCAAAGTGAAAAAAATGAGCCTATTTATAACTGTAATTGTGACAGATACGTGGCACTGATCCCATATGTGCATACATTTGTCACTGAGATTATACACGTATTGATGTGGCTCCTAATATTGTATAATCCCGCAAATTCCTGAATTGATAAAGACATATATAATGTATGAAACAGGAGGTAACTCAAGAGATTGTGGTTCCGGCCTTTATCTCTTCTGACTTTTCTTCCAAAGAGATGTCTTTGGATGTGGTAAGGGCTCTCTGTATATATGTGGAGAGGACTGCCTCTATCAGGAGGAGGTCAGATACCCTTTATGTACTGTTTGAGTTCCACAAACGTGGCTGGCCTGCAAATAAGCAAACCTTGGCCAGATGGATTAGAATGGTGATTGCACAAGCTTATGCGCAGGCTGGACTCCCAGCTCCTGCTGCTATTAAAGCACATTCTACTCGGTCTGTTGGACCTACTTGGGCGGCCCGCCGTGGCGTGTCCGCAGAACAATTGTGCAAGGCGGCTACGTGGTCCTCAGTGAACACGTTTCGTAGGTTCTATGCCTTTGATACTTCCGCCTCCCAGGATGCTTCCCCTCCCTTGAGGAACTGCTTTCGGACATCCCCGATGTTTCCCTGTGGAAACCAATGTAAACTGCTGCAGAAAAGGAGTGTTATGGTAGACTTACCATGGTTAACACTCTTTCTGCGAGTTACATTGGGTTCCACAGGGCGCCCACCCTGACGCACCTAGCTTCTGTGGGTTTGTATGGCATTAGCCGCTGGTCCCTTCTCCTGTCGTGAAAATGTTGTTATATGGGGGTCATTCCAAGTTTATCGCTCGCTTGCTACTTTTTGCAGCACTGCGATCAGATAGTCGCCGCATATAAGGGAGTGTATTTTCGCTTTGCAAATGTGCGAACGCCTGTGCAGCCGAGCTCTGCAAAAACATTTTGTGCAGTTTCTGAGTAGGTCTGAACTTACTCATCTGAACTTACTCAGCCCTTGCAATCACTTCAGCCTGTCTGGTCCCGGAATTGACGCCAGACACCCACCCTGCAAACACTTGGACACGCCTGCGTTTTCCCAAACACTCCCAGAAAACAGTCAGTTGACACCCATAAACGCCTTCTTCCTGTCAATCTCCTTGCGATTGGCTGTGCGAATGGATTCTTCCTTAAAACCATCGCTCAGCAACGATCCGCTTTGTACCCGTGCGATGCGCCTGCGCATTGCAGTGCATACGCATGTGCAGTAGTGACCTGATTGCTGCGCAAAATGGCAGTGTGCGAACAAGTCGGAATGACCCCTATGTGACTAACATCTGCCTAGTGCCTTCTCTCTTACCTGCTCCTGCATTGGACTGGTTAACGAAACTGGGCTCTCAGTGCCTGGAGGTGGGGTTATAGAGTAGGCCTCAATGCATCCTGGGACAGCCTAAAGCTTTAGCCTGTTGGCGCCTCTGGATCAAGATCCACTGTACACCCCCGATGTTTCCCTGTGGAACCCAATGTACCTAGCAGAAAGAGTGTTAACCAAGGTAAGGCTACCATAACACTCCTTTTTATGCACATTTAATCATGTAAAAGAATGTCTCAAACATATTTGTTTTTGAGTTATACTGTTTCTGTTTGAAAATGTAAAAAATCCACAATTTGTGGCATTTGTGAAAAATGTAAAAACCTAAATTTTATCAGGCCAGGATTGAAGGGGTAATTCATTTCAGACCTGATCTCTAGGGTGCATTTTTTGCATCCCTGCGATCAGGTAGTCACCGCCTACAGGGAGAGGGTCTTCACTGTGCAGGTGTGCGATCGCATGTGCAGGAGAGCTGCACAAACAGCAGTTTATGCAGTCTCTGCACAGCCCAGGACTTACTCAGCCGCTGCGATGATCGGGGCCAAAGCTGATGTCACAAATCCTCCCACAAAACGCCGGGTCCCTTCTACGTTTTTCCGGACACTCCCTAGAAATGGTCAGTTGCCACCCACAAAAGCCCTCTCCCTGTCTATCTTCTTGCGATCGCCGATGCGATCGGATTTTTCGCACCAACCCGTCACAACCCGGCGCTGCGGACCATCGCGCCTGCACATTGCGATGCATATGCATGTGCAGTTCAGACCTGATCGTCCGCTGTGTGAAAACGCACAGCAGTGATCAGGTCTGAATTACCCCCTGAGATATAATAAAACACCCCCCAAAATTTTTTGCTCAGAACAAAAGTTTTTAATTTGATATACCAAATGACAAGGTTAAAGAAGTAAACATTCAAGGTTGCATTCTCAAATCATGCCAAATAACCCCTGTCTGACACACCATGGACTTTGCTGCATCATGCCACTATTTCTTGAAATATGTATCCTGATCAGTGCTTTAAACCATTTCTCCTGTGACAAAAATACTAAGCCTAAATAGTACACTATAGTGAAAATAGAAGCAAAATTCATGGAAAATTATGTAACCTGGGTTAAAAGGAAAAGGACAGAGGTCATGTATGAGATACTCGCATTTGACATCATTATGCTGTGAGCTAGATGCATCATTGCTTGGAGAGTGATAAAATGCAGAGAGAAAAAGTACCAGCCAACCAGCTCCTAACTGCGATGTTACAGGCTGTGTTTGAAAAATGATAGGAGCTGACTGGCTGGTACTTTTTCTCTCTCTATTTTATCACTCTCCAAGCGATGATGCATCTCGCCCAGTACTGAGTTTTATCATTCACAATGAGTTTTATTACTCATTGAGAAATGGGCCCCTCTCGTACACTATTAGCTACTTAGTACACTTTTAGCGAAGTAAGAAGCGAAATTAGGGTAAAATTACTCAAATTGCTACCCAAGGCGGACAATGCCGGACACATCTGTATTTTGTAGTTAAATATCAAAAGTTTATAAATTGGTTTCATTAATTGGTTTATACCTTGGAGACGGCACATTTAAGGGTGCAATGTAATACAGGTTGAAAGTTTGTTGATTTTTGCCATTTTTGAACACTTATAACTCAAAAACTACAGTAGATAAAAACTTACAATTCAAGATTTGTGGTCAGCTTTAATGTCCCATTAGGTAAACACAGAGTGCGATAAAAATTGAGAAATCTAAGGTAGCAAAGTAATAAGCAATTGGATCAGCTGATCTGGAATGAGACAAACTGATCCCTGCTGCTCTAAACTTTTTCCAGTTTAGTATCAGTGAGCAGCTCCTTTGGAAAATCTTACTGAATCAGCTTCCTGAATAACATACAGCCTGAAGAAGTTTCTCTAGTGAAGAAGAGAAACTTACCAATTAGGACATATTCACAGAGATATTAGACTTTTTTAGTTTCAACATCACCAGATCTTCATTTAAACTCTGGCACAGATTATAAACTAATCCATGTATTATATTCCTTGATATAAATATCTATATTACCTTTTTGTCTCTATGATTAGAGTCCCTGCGTGTGGTGATAATGGATATCAATGACAATGCTCCGGAATTCTTAGAGATGACCAATGCTTTTGGTAAGTATCATGTGCAATTAAGTTTTAATTTATGGTGGTGAATGGGGGCTGGTTCTGAGTCAGAGAAATATCTGTTCGCAGACGCAAAATGGTGAGTATTTGCATATAGCGAATGAACGCATTTTCGTATATGTCTCTCCTCTTCTGGGTTTGATGTAACTTGTCCGGATCTGTCTATTAGTGCACTTGGGGCTTCTGAGTGGCCCCAATGCAAACACACAAAACCACCCTGACTTTTGGGAGTGTAGTGGGCATGTATCTAAGCTTTGTGTGATTCTGAGGGGTGGTCTTCAGTATGCCAAATGTCGGGATCCCGGCGCACAGTGTACCGGCGCCGGAAACCCGTCACCCGGCATACCGACAGATATTCTCCCTCGTGGGGTTCCACGACCCCCCTGGAGGAAGAACAAATAGCCTGGCGCGCGTAGCGAGCCCGCAATGGGCTCCTTTGCGCTCGCCACGCTGTCAGTATGCCGGCGGTCGGGCTTCTGACGCCGGTATGCTGGTAGCCGGGACCCCGGCCGCCGGCATACCATACTACACCCATTCTGAGACATGCGTACTGGGAAGGGCTCTCTCGCACCTTGCATGGGGCTGGTACAATTGGTTATACAAATGCTGACAGTTACTGTGACTGGCGGCACAGCTTTTTGCTTGCAGGTGCACAGATCCCCTCATTAGCTAACTGGAATATTGCATTAGCATAAGGTAGTAAATCCAACTTCAGTGGATACCCACAGATACAGCTACTATGCTTCCAACTCTAATTCAGACCCTGAATGCACAAATGTTTTGGCTTTGCAAAAAAAGGTACATCCATCTATGGGGGTAATTCTGAGTTGATCGCAGCAGGAACTTTGTTAGCAGTTGGGCAAAACCATATGCACTGCAGGTGGGGCAGATGTAACATTTGCAGAGAGAGTTAGATTTGGGTGTGGTGTGTTCAATCTGCAATCTAAATTGCAGTGTAAAAATAAAGCAGCCAGTATTTACCCTGCACAGAAACAAAATAACCCACCCACATCTAACTCTCTCTGCACATGTTATATCTGCCTCCCCTGCAGTGCACAGGGTTTTGCCCAACTGCTAACAAATGTGCTGCTGCGATCAACTCAGAATTAGGCCCTATGTCTTGAAACTCTACTGAACTAAATAAAAGAATATATATATATATATATATATATATATATATATATATACACAGTGGTGACTGAAAGTTTGGCCACCCCAGGCAAAAATTCATTTTAATGTGCAAAAAGAAGCCAAGGAAACATGGAAAAATCTCCAAAAGGCATCAAATTACAGATTAGACATTCTTATAACATGTCAAAAAAAGTTTGATTTTATTTCCATCATTTACACTTTCAAAAGAACAGAAAACAAAAAATGTCGTCTGCAAAAGTTTGGGCACCCTGCAGAGTTAATACCTTGTACTGCCCCCTTTGGACAGCTGAGACCTGGCAGTGTCATGGATTGTTCTCAATCATCATCTGGAAAGACCAGGTGATGTCAATCTCAAAGGTTTTAAAAGCCCAGACTCATCTGACCTTGCTCCAACAATCAGCACCATGGGTTCCTCTAAGCAGTTGTGTAGAACACTGAAACTGAGAATAGTTGACGCTCACAAAGCAGGAGAAGGCTATAAGAAGATAGCAAAGCGTTATCAGATGCCCATATCCTCTGTTCAGAATGTAATTAAGAAATGGCAGTCATCAGGAACAGTGGAAGTTAAAGCAAGATCTGGAATACCAAGAAAAATATCAGTAAGAACAGCTCGCAGGATTGTGAGAAAAGCAAGTCAAAATCCACGTTTGACTGCACGATCCCTCCAGGAAGATCTGGCAGACACTGGAGTTGTGGTACACTATTCCACTATAAAGAGATACTTGTACAAATATGGTCTTCATGGAAGAGTCATCAGAAGAAAACCTCTTCTACGTCCTCACCACAAAAATCAGCATTTGAAGTTTGCAAATTATCATATAGACAAGCCTGATGCATTTTGGAATAAAGTTCTGTGGACCGATGAGGTTAAAATCGAACTTTTTGGCCAGAATGAGCAAAGGTACGTTTGGAGAAGGAAGGGTACAGAATTGAATGAAAAGAACCTCTGTCCAACTGTTAAGCATGGGGGTGGATCCATCATGCTTTGGGGTTGTATTTCAGCCAGTGGCACAGGGAACATTTCACGAGTAGAAGGAAAAATGGATTCAATAAGATTCCAGCAAATTTTGGACGCTAACTTGATGCCATCTGTGAAAAAGCTGAAGTTAAAGAGAGGCTGGCTTCTACAAATGGATAATGATCCTAAACACACCTCAAAATCCACGGTGGATTACATCAAGAGGCGTAAACTGAAGGTATTGCCATGGCCTTCACAATCTCCTGACCTCAACATAATTGAAAATCTATGGATAGACCTTAAAAGAGCAGTGCGTCACAGACAGCCCAGGAATCTCAAAGAACTGGAAGACTTTTGTAAGGAAGAATGGGTGAAGTGTCAAAGTTGAAAAATATAGCGACCTATGATGCCTTGTATTAACCCCATGCGCTTGCCCGCTGCATGTGCACATTCTCTCCCGTGTGTGCGCATATTCGCAGTTGCGTGACGGCGCCTCCACGGTCGTGCGCTCAGGCGCGTGGTATGTGCATTTATGGTAGAGTTTGTGTGCGTCTGGTGGGCGAGTCGATCGTTACATATTTAATCCAAATAATGTATTTTATAGGTAATATTCCCTTTAATAATATCTGTAAGTATGATTAGTGTAACTGGTTCAGGGACAGAGAGATTCCTCTTTGCATGCTGGGAGGGCTCAGACAAAGGTTGGAGGGTAGTGTATGGTGTCCAGCTGTGGGGTATTGAAGGGGTGTTGTGCCTATGATAATTGGGAGGGATTCGCATAGTTCCTGCTCATGGTTATGCACAGAAGTAGAATATAAGATTAATTGCATTCCGAATAAATTACACAAGTGCAGGGTAGGTGAATAGAATTCAGTCATTTATTTCCCACAGACTGAATACAATAGCCTTATTTACACTAAGCTTTGAGATTCTATGAAGAGGGCTTACACCTTTGTTTATGAATAGAACCAGGTTTCTCTCCAGAATAATAAGTGCTGAGTTGTCAATTGTCTCAACTGAAGGTGGGGTAAACAAAGCCCAGAGACAGAGTTTGTTTGGAAGATCCAAAACAATAGCTTTCCTCAATATAATCAGACAAAGAGGAATTTAGAATACTAACAAGTCCTAGCCATCGCCCACTTCTGGAACTAACCAATGATCCCAGGTGCAGTACATGTCCCACCCCCTAACCAATGGAAAGAGAGCACACAGTATCTATTGTAGTATGTCTTGAGTTAGTAAATAAATATAGCTTGCAATAGGCTTGGTGACACAAGACTCTGCAAGGTTTTCACACTGAAGGCTAGAGCCCTGGTCCAGGTTGCGCCGGCGAAGTCATTCCCACGCGTGTAAGTGTTTCTCTGTAACCAACTTATTCTCTGTTTGTATTTGCCATACTCTCTCTCTCTCTGTTATTTGTTTAGGATTAATAAACTGTTGTATATTGTATAATTTCAGTTATACTGTTTAGGTGTTTATGTTAGTGCTGTAGTGTATAAGCTGTAACTGTTTTCCCCTTTTACATACTAAAATCATCTAGATAAAGGTTTTGGAACCTTACAAGGTATTGTGTGTTTATCATTACATTGCTAAGGGTATTCGGAGCGTCTCAATCGCTCAAGCAGCTTTTATATTAACAAGGTTAAGAAGCGTTATATCATTACAGTATAAGTATATCCCTTCATTGTGTTGCATACAAGGTTTACTGTGTGTCATCCTGTGAGCGTCTGCGCCGCTTGTGTTCCTCTTGTGGGCACAGCGTCCGCTACGCTAGTAGCGTAGCATTATGGTACTCGGACCGCCTATAGCGTGCTCGATACCCAGCGTAAGCGTGAGCGAACATGCCGCTCGTGCGTCTCGACCACGGCCTAGCATCTGCTACGCTAAGTGCATACCCTTACGGTACCCCGTACGCCCATTGCGTACTGAGTCTCTTACCAATATATAGTGAATGTTATAAGATAAATATTTAGCTTTATCAATGTCCACCCTTTGGCAGTCATCAATAACTGCCACTTCCTAAACAATTCAAACAGAAAAATATATGTCATCATGTAAATACCTTTTTATGATTGGGTAAAGGGAGGAGAGGAGAAGGTGGGAAAAGTATGACCTAGTGAGACAGTAAAAGCATGTGTGTATGAAATCCATGTTTGAGGGGTCATGTATCATCGTGCCGTACGTGTTTTAAATCAAGCTTCGAGGTATTGCGACGTATACATTTGAATCCTTCTTATTCCGTATCAAGGGTCTGTGGATGGGCTGTCAAACTCTACCGAGCTCTTTTCGGCTTTTGGTTGCAACAAATGGGGGAGCACATTTAGTTGATGATACATGAAGGGGGAAACATGTGAATGCTAATATGTGAGAATCACCTGTCGACTATGTGAGATACTACCTGGAGGTTGTAGAGATGAAGATAAGAAACAAGCGTTATAAATGCAGTCGTAAACTATGTGAGTTTAAATAAACAGTCGCCGATTGAGGTCTTGTCTGATGTCTTGTCTTGATGTACATGTTGTCTGATGTCTCTCGGTGCTTTTGTTGTAAATAGCGAGCAAAAATAAAATTACAGTCTCTAAAGTATTGGGCTTTCGTAAAAAGTTAAAGTCACTAGGGATATTGGGGGTCTGTGGCATAGTTCATCAATGGTCTGTATAAAAGAGGTTGTCAAATTCTTCTTCCAAGTGGTTGTCTTTGTACCTTGGAGGAAAACAAAGGAGAAACGGGTGAAAGAAACGGACCGTGGAATCACATTTTCATCACAACATTGTCCTATCGTTGGGTCATAAATCAAATTAGTTGTTGTTATTACAGTGTCCTCGCTCCTCAGACTCATCACTCTGGTACTACTTTTACACTTCGTTAAAGCCCGAACGCATCTAAATATCAGACCAACCAATATGACGACTCCCAGAATACACAAAAGAAATTTCCCTACATCCATTATAATACCTTGGGCCCATTCTCCTAATCCAGAGAACCAATTTCGTGGGTTCAACCATGACACCCAACTGGTCAGCTCATTACCCACAGCAGCGAGTGTGAGATTGTGTTTCCTTCGAAACTCCCACTTCAATTGCAAAATGTCATCCATCTTTTGGTCTATGACCTCGGCCGGGTCCTCAGTGCTGTTTGTAATATACGTGCAGCACTTTACTCCATATTGAGTTGCTAGGGTAACACAATACCCGCCTGTCACTGCTGTGAGGTAATTGAGAATCATCCTATGCTGAACCAGCTCTGTTTTGTAGGCTTGTAACTCTTTCCCAGTGTACCTGAACGTGTCGTCATACATTTCGGTGATATTGTCTAACAAGTTCGCTAGCGCAGATATATATCTATAATTTATCACTCCTCTGGCGGTACGAGTGATATCTAACGCGAGTAGGAATTTAATCCCAGTGGATTCATGGATCAGGTCAGAGGCCGGATGCTCTGTTCTTTCTATCAGGTGCCGTTTAACGACGTGCTCGTAATGAGTGTGAGTATAAGGAGCTTGGGCACCACGATGAATGTCTTTCATTTTTAAATGGGATACAGTCATTACTTCAGGCAGTACTTTTCCAATGTAACACAATCCCTCTGAGTTTGGGGCAAGTCACTTATACGCCTTTCTCCCGCATATGAAATATGCATCATCGGGGAGAACATATGGGACGGAGTATGACATAACCATGTTACAAATTTTCCATGTGAAATCTCCTAACCCTAACTCTCCCATCTGTCTAGTACACGTATCAGGTTGTACGATATGTGCACAGTATCCTGGTGATACTTCTCCAACTCGCATGGTCCTACTTCATAGAGTGTACCTATACCGGAAATATTTTCCACTGTTGGCTATCTGGCGTATAAGCTCTGTGTCTATGGGCATTCTATCGGCTCTATATGAAAATGTCATGGTTTGATTACTCCATGACACTTCCCAATTTCCCGGCTTTCGGGGATTGGAAATGTTAAAGCATACTAAGGACTTATCCACGTGATACTGGTGGAGCTTCAAACTAGGAGGACTAGAGATATTAAACCTCTTGTCCACCGGCCTCCCACCACTTAACTCAAGTACCTCTCCTACAGTTAAAGGGAATGGTACTAGTCCTGATTTGCTATGACCTTGAGGTACTTGAGAGCATACCCAACAGTCTGTCTGGTTTAACACTTTACCCACTAAAGAGTGATAGTCACTCAATGGATGCCGGTCCATGTGGACATTAAAACTGGACTGACATTTCTTGATGCACCCATCCTCAACTATATTGTCACAATGCCTACAGATGCAGTTCTCTTCAGCTAACAATCCTTCACAATTCCTTCTATTGTCAATGCTACCAGATCGTTTTCTGATACTCGCCTTTACTCAGTGATTATGTTGCTCTTGGAAAACTACGCCTCCATCCTGGTCATCAGAACCCATTCCAGATCCTTTCTCGACCTCCATGGTACTCTCACCGAAACAGACTGCTCTGGTCAACATCATGGTCAACAGGAAAATCCGGATCACAGTCTCTTGGGGCAAGTCCATCTTACAGGATGAGAAAGAGAAATTTGTAATGGGGGTACAAAAAATAATTTTAGGGGAAAGAAAAATGTTACGATGCTTTTGTCCTCTAGTCTTGTTGTTCTTCTTGCTCTGTTATCATCTCAAAGGTGCTGTCTCTCAGTCTTCCAAACGAACATTCTGGTGATACAATATTCCTTCCAAATCTGCGATCTTTCTGTAAGGAGCAAAAATCTTGCATTACCATTTGTCTAACTGATGTGTGACATACCATCTGTAAAGCATGAGAACATGAGAGAGAAGAGGAAAAAAAAAAAGCGAGAGAGAGAACAATTCATATATATGTTACCTAAAACAACAAACAAAAAAAAACATTGTCAGATCTTCCGCTCACCATCAGGCTGTCACACCATCACATCCATTGATATCTTTGCGCAGTCTCCCCCACCAGTATTTCCACACTCCACCCTTTTGTGCCTGGCCAGGACACACCGATGTTGGTAGGTCACACTGGGGTTAGGTAGACTTCTGCAAAGACCAAGTAGCTATGTGATGTTTGAGTTCTGCCGATGAACGTCAGAGATGGGGAAAAGAAACATTTACAGATAAATTACAAAGTTTACTCGGCCGTTCCTGTGTCTACAAGGGACTGACCTCCCAATATCCTTACCTGTAACCTCAGGCTTACTATCAAGGTTAAATGACCAACTTTCCGGATCATAAATTATAGGTGTAGCTCAAAATTTAACATATGTGGTACCTGATTACAATTTCATTTTTCATGTCGTTGCCTAGGGGTTTTATATGACTTTTGTATATTTTTCACTCTACAGTCTCGTGCAAAATGTCCCTCTTTGTGACAATGGTAACAAACTATCACATTTGAATTTCTCACAGGGGTTTGGGGCTTAAGCTGGTGTGGCTTCGTTATCAGGGCTTGTCTACTGATTGTCATTTGCTTACTGCCCTGTGACTCCAGGTGTCTTTTGATGTTCCATTGATGGTCAATAGCAGACTCTCTCAAGACAGCCACCGAGACACCTCTCCAGTTAGGTAGAGAGGTCTGTACCCTTGTTCTCAACACTTCCTGTAAACCATCCATTAATACCTTAACCGCTATATCTCTATGCTGTGCATTTTTCTCAATGTCCGTGATCCTAGTATCTCTAGCCATTACTCGCAGTGCTCGATTGAAATAATTAGAAGTACTTTCCCCCTCACTTTGTCTTATGGAGAAATTTTTTTTCCACTCGACAACGGCTGGGAAATATACTCCTAACTGTCAGTTGATCTGTTTAATACATTCCTGATTGTGTTCCTCCGTACGAGGTACTTCTGTGTCTAATTTACAATCAGTAATAAATTCTGCAGGGTCAACACTGGAAGGCAAACATGCCCTCAGCACTGTTCGCCACTCTTTGTTGGTGGGTTCTGTGGAGTTTCCTAGTTCTTTAATAAACCTCTGACATGCAACTAGATCTCTCCTAGGATCAGGGAATTCAGACATAATTGCTCTCAATTCCATCCGGGACCAGGGACGGCGCATTGCACTGTCCCTGGCGGGAATGATTCCCTGAGCGTCAGTCTTCCCATTGGGGACTGTGATCACCCTGACAGGATTAAATTCAACTACATCATCTTGTGTTGGCTCTACAATATGAGGTACATTTGTTTGTGCGTGATATATAACACCGTACGTACCTGTGGACACGACCTCACCTGATCCTCCATTAGGGGGTTCGACTACTGCCTTTACCGATTGGGTCGCGTCCACCTGGATGTCTTGTATGATGGCTGCTGGAAAAGGTGCCTTCCTCGTGCTGGGCTCACTTTCTTGCTTGTAATCCTGAGGGAAGTTTAACATGGGGTGCAACTTGCACAGGTTAACAGTTGTACATTTAACAGTTCTACTTTTATCATTGTTACATTTACTACTACCATAATTATTAATACAGTTGCTAAGTGCATTTTTCTCGTACACCAGTGTGCCATTCTCTGTAACCACTTTCTCTCCCGTTGCCATATTTTTCTTACCAAAGTGAGAGTCAGCTGTATAAGCTAATTCTCCTTGTATTTCACTTTCCCGTTGCCATAACTGTAAACAATCATAATATTTGATCCGTCTCTTTGCAGATTTAATGAGACATATCCTTCTCCTTAGATTTTGTAACACCCTGGGCTAAAACTGCCTACCCGTGGGAACTTTTCCCCGTCATGCCCAGTCATTCTTTCCCATTCATCGCACAAAACCTCTGTGTGTGAACCGTATTTATCACACATGATATACCTTGCCGACCCTATTGGTCGGTTTACTAAATCAACCTGAACCAGGGTTGATCGCCCCCTACCTGAACAACTGGCCCCCATCTTTGCAGGTGTTGCTTTCACTACCTCTGACCTTCAAATCAGGGTCTTCAGCGAACCCTTACGAAAACCAAGATGTCCGGGGTAGGCCGACGGTGAAAGTTTACCGAGTACCTTCACTCACTCGCCCACGTCGACCAATACGCCCACACACTGCCTTAGCGCTGGCGTACTCAACCTAGGGCCCCTGCAACCTGAACCTCTATTTACTGTCACGTGTGGGTGTGATCCGAAGAGCACTTAACCCTTCCCAGTAAATATCAGTTGCTGGAGAATTCCTGAGTGACCAGCGAACCTCCCTTAAAATAAAAAAAATTTACACAAATCACGTTAGAATGTAAAAATAGCGTTTATGACCCCTCTAGCGTACGCAAATGGTACTGGGTCAAGTTACAAACTAATGCACACACTTACATGCGGTACAATCGTACTGCACATAAGCAACTAATCTTATGTGCGGAACGACCAGTGGAATCGAAAATTGTGGCTGCGAATTCCTTCAGCCAGAGCTTAATGGCCTATATGGGTATTGCACCAACCCTCCTGGGGTTGTGCTTCTTGACTCTATCTATAGCGGACTTCCTAGTCCGCTGTACCTAGACCTCCTGGTCTGTCTCTGGAACTCCTGGTCCGTGACCTCCTGGTATGCTATACTCTAATGCTCTTATTTTAATATGTTAACAAGGGATGCCTCCCAAGCCACCGTGCCGTCACTTTCACGTATGTACCTCACGAGAACTTGATTTCCTGTGGTTCCACCCAAAAATGAGAAACTTATATATATATATATATATATATATATACACACTCTTTCACCTCATATACTCTTTACTTTCGTTTCTGCGCAGAAACCCCTTTCATTCAGTATCGCAGTCTAGTCCCGAAAGGAGTTACAACTAGAGAAGGATTATTTACGCAAAAATTTTGGACACTGAGATTGACTTGCGCTATTATCGCGTTGCTTCCGTATCGCCTACTAAAACAATACTATTGTGTGATTTGTATTACGTGGGCGTACCCATACGCTCCGTTGCGTAATATACGCTACGTGTGTAAGCCCTTGCGTCGCGCACGCTTGTCCTGCCCTTTGTTATGCACACCAGTGCCTGCAGGAAAGTACTAGTGTCAGAACTGTTATGCACTCCAGTGTCTGCAGGAATGTACTGGTGTTTGAACTGTTATGCAAAACAAATGGACTCACAGACAAACTGGGGAATATGACATAACGTACACAGAAGGTGATAGGGTAACAAAATACACACACAGTGAACAGAGAAGCCCAGAGGCTAAGGAACTGGGTATCTCCCTTGTATTAGAACTGCTCAGATGTAAAAAGCAAGATGTTGTGTTTTAATACGTAGAGAACCCGAAATGCTGTTGCTAAGGGCAACAGCAAAACCCTAAAGGGTTACCAACGGGTGTGGCAGTAAACTCCTTGGTCAGAGATGGAATGATAGACACAAGGAGAGCCTCCACAATCCTGATTCTCACTTGCAGTGCACAGGTTTAAGCTTACTGCCACTAAACTGACCCCTGACACCTAGCACAGTGAGACAGGATTAGACAGGCAAGTGTTAGAATACAGCCGCAAACTTGCTAAGTTCACAGAGTAATAACAGAACCCCAGCAAGCTAAACGACTGACTCCAGTCTTACTGCTAGGTCTGGATTGGCAGAGTGTAATACCAAATTCCCAGGCCTATTTGCAGTAAGCAACAAACAAATACAAAGCTACACAGTACTGGCTAACTTTCATGAACTGACTAACCAACAGAGATTCAGCAGCATCTGCTTACCCTGAAAAGAGGCCTTATAAAGCAGGTGCTGTCCACGCCCCACTCAGACCTCACAGACTGTGAGCACAAAAACCAGCACCGGATCCCCTGCCGTGCACAGAGCCTATAACCACTGCACAGCAAAAGACCCGAACCGGAGTATCAGCTGCGCTCAGGTTACTCCACTAGCACTTGTCTCCCGGTTGCCATGACGACGTGGCAGCACAGGGCAGGAGACCCTAACAGTACCCCCCCTCTGACGAGGGGTCAAAGAACCCCTACCACCGGGTTTATCGGGGAACTGCGAGAAGAAAGAGCGTATCAGTCTGGGGGCATGAAGATCACAACTGCGCACCCACGACCGCTCCTCCGGGCCATACCCCTTCCAGTGCACCAAAAATGACAGCCGACCCCGAACCACCTTGGAGTCAAGAATCCTTTCAACAACAAACTCCCTCTGGCCACGTATCAGAAGAGGGGAAGGTCTTCCACTGGAAGAAGGATTACTAATCGCCCGTTTTAAAAGGGAACAATGAAATGTTTTATTGATACCCAAAGAACGGGGCAGATCTAACTGAAATGCCACCGGATTGATAACCCTGGTGATCTTATAAGGGCCGATGAACCGGGGCCCTAACTTATGAGATGGCTGTCTCAACTTCAAATTCTTGGTAGACAACCAGACGAAGTCTCCTAATTTGAAGCTGCAGGGTCTTTTCCGCTTATCAAAAACCCTTTTGGTCACTAATGACACAGACACAAGGGCTTTCTTCACTTTCCGCCAAATACCTCTAAGGACCGAAACCACAGAGGAACCACCAGGCGTGGAGTCCAGGGGGTCAAAAGAATTGGCCTTAGGATGATGCCCATACACACAAAGGAAGGGAGAGATCCCTGTAGCAGAGTGAGCCGCGTTGTTATAGGCAAACTCCGCCATGGACAGATGAGCAACCCAGTCAGTCTGACACTTGGAGACATAACACCTGAGGAACTGCTCCAAGGACTGGTTCACCCTTTCAGTCTGCCCATTAGACTGCGGATGGAAGCCTGACGACAAGCTGACAGAAATCTGGAGATCGGAACAAAATGCCCTCCAGAATTTGGCCACAAACTGGGATCCGCGGTCAGAGACCACATCAAGTGGCAACCCGTGGAGACGCACAACATGCAGCATAAATAATTCAGACAGGCGTCTGGCTGATGGCAGCCCAACCAGTGGAACGAAGTGCGCCATCTTCGAAAACCTGTCAACGACAACCCAGATGGCTGTCATCCCCGAGGATTTGGGCAAGTCCACCACAAAATCCATTGAAATGTGGGTCCATGGCTTAGATGGGATAGAGAGTGGATGTAATGGGCCAACAGGAACCCCTCTAGGAGTCTTATTTCGGGCACAGATGTCACATGCCCGAACCCACTGATCCACATCCTTAGCCACCGAGGGCCACCACACCGCCCTAGATAGCAACTCCCGAGTTCTGGCAATACCCGGGTGACCTGCCGACTTCTTGGCATGGAATTCCAGGAACACTCGCTGTCTTAACCTAGGAGGCACAAACAAAAGACCTACCGGAAGGTCTGGAGGAGCCTGCTCCTGTGCTCTAAGGACTAATGATAAGAGGTCCTGGGTAATGCCCACTTTAATACATGATGGGGAAACAATGGGCAACGGCTCCTCGGTGGTCTCCTGGATTGGAGCAAAACTCCGCGAGAGCGCATCAGCCTTGATGTTTTTTGACCCAGGGCGATATGTTATCAAAAAATTAAAGCGAGCAAAAAACAAAGCCCATCGTGCCTGCCTGGCATTGAGACGCTTCGCTGACTCTAAATATGCCAGATTCTTATGGTCAGTGAGAATTGAGACCACAAACTTAGCCCCCTCAAGCCAGTGTCTCCACTCCTCGAGTGCATCCTTAATAGCCAACAATTCCCGGTTACCCACGTCATAATTCATCTCGGCAGGCGAAAATTTACGGGAAAAGTAAGCACAGGGATGAAGGCGATTATCAGACACTCCCATCTGAGAAAGCACTGCCCCAATACCCATCTCAGAGGCATCCACCTCCACCACAAAAGGACGCTCTGGATCTGGGTGTCGCAGCACCTTGGCCGAAACAAATGCCCTTTTGAGACGGGCAAAAGCCGCTTTAGCTTTACAAGACCAGTGAGCAACATCCGCCCCTTTCTTAGTGAGTGCCACCAAGGGCGCCACTATAGACGAAAATCCAGCGATAAATCGTCTATAAAAATTCGCAAAGCCCAGGAAACGCTGAAGCGCCTTCAAACTAGTGGGCTGCACCCAATCCAGGACTGCCTGTACCTTGGAACCCTCCATTTGGAAACCTTCTGGGGAGATAATATATCCTAGAAATGCGATTTGCTGAACTTCAAATTCGCACTTCTCCAGCTTCGCCCCAAGCCGGTGGTCTCTGAGTTTCTGGAGGACTAAGCGTACATGCTTCTGATGTTCCTCCAGGGAATGGGAGAAGATTAGGATGTCATCTAAGTATACAACTAAGAATCTATCCAAATATTCCCTGAGCACATCATTCATGAAATCCTGGAAGACTGCCGGGGCATTACAGAGCCCAAAAGGCATCACCAAATATTCATAATGCCCTGAGTGGGTATTAAAGGCAGTCTTCCATTCATCCCCCTCTCTTATTCGGATTAGATTGTACGCACCGCGTAGGTCAATCTTAGAAAAAATGGTGGCAGTACGAAGCTGGTCAAACAAGACCGAAATGAGAGGCAGTGGGTATGAGTTTTTAATCGTGATACGGTTCAATTCCCTGAAGTCGATGCAGGGTCGCAACGAACCGTCCTTTTTACCCACGAAGAAGAACCCCGACCCAACTGGAGACTGTGAAGGTCTGATAAATCCCTTAGCCAAGTTCTCCTGAATGTACTCTGCCATAGCCTGAGTCTCAGGATGTGACAGGGAGTACAACCTGCTCTTGGGAAGCTTAGCATTTGGCAACAAATCAATGGCACAGTCATAGGGGCGATGGGGAGGTAGTACCTCTGCAACTTTTTTGGAGAACACGTCCGCAAAATCTGCATAACACCCTGGCAATCCTGGCAAACTTAGCTGCGAGAGCCTGACTGGAAGGCTCAAGCAACTCCTGAAACAATCAGTACCCCAACTAAGAATCTCCCCAGAGACCCAGTCAAATTGAGGATTGTGGGCCCTTAACCAGGGTAACCCCAACACCAATGGGGCAAAAGTACAGACAGTCACATAAAAGGACAATTTTTCAGAGTGTGTGGCTCCAATAAACAAAGAAATCTGGCTAGTGCAAGAGGTAATTTTACCTTGGGATAATGGTTCCCCGTTTAACCCACAAATCTCAATTTCCGATGCCAAGGGTACTAAGGGAACAGAGTGTTTTAGGGCGAATTGGCGGTCCATAAAAACCCCGTCGGCCCCACTGTCCACAAAGGCCTCAGTCTTGACAGTTTGACCGAGGATCTTCAAGGTCACCGGAATGATAAAAGTCTTCTTGGGAAATTCTGACTTCTGGCCTGACAGGATATTTCCCATCACCCTCAGGCCCTGAAGTTTTCCGGCTTTTCTGGGCATGATACTACCACATGACCTTTATTCCCACAGTACAAACACAACCCCTGCTGTCTCCTCCGCGTCTTCTCACGCGAGGAGAGGCGGGTAGCCCCAATCTGCATAGGCTCCTCAGAAAATTCCTCAGAGTCTGAGGTTCCCTTGGGAAGGAAGGAAATCTCAGTCTCCCTTTCAAGCCTACGCTCTCTCAGCCGTCTATCCACCCGGATGGATAACTGCATGAGCTGATCCAAGCTATCAGGCAAGGGATATTGTACCAGTTGGTCCTTTATCTGGTTAGAAAGACCTCTTCGGTACTGGTGTCTCAGGGCTGGGTCATTCCACTGGGTATCATGGGCCAACCTCCGAAACTCCGTACAGTAAACCTCAACTGGCCTTCGCCCTTGCTTAAGGATCGAAATCTGAGCCTCGGCTGAGGCCGTCTTGTCAGGGTCATCATACAACATGCCCAGTGCCGTAAAAAAAGCATCAACACTTTTAAGCGACGGACAGTCAGGCTGCAACCCATATGCCCAGACCTGTGGGTCTTCTTGTAGCAAGGAAATCACTATGCCCACCCGCTGAATCTCCGACCCAGAAGACTGAGGCCTAAGCCGGAAGTATAGCTTGCAGCTCTCCTTGAAACAAAAGAACTGCGAGCGATCTCCAGAAAAACGATCCGGGAGATTTACTTTCGGCTCCTTAACCCCTGCAGGTGCTGCTGCTGCGGGAGCTCCGCCAGCAGCCTGGGAGGTGTGCATTTTAATGGACAAATCATTAAATTGTCGAGTCAGGACCTGCACCTGATCGACCACCTGTTGCAACGTATTTTGAGGGGTATGCTCCATATTCCCACAAAATTTCAACAGGAGTATTAGGCTGCTGAATATGTTATGCACACCAGTGCCTGCAGGAAAGTACTAGTGTCAGAACTGTTATGCACTCCAGTGTCTGCAGGAATGTACTGGTGTTTGAACTGTTATGCAAAACAAATGGACTCACAGACAAACTGGGGAATATGACATAACGTACACAGAAGGTGATAGGGTAACAAAATACACACACAGTGAACAGAGAAGCCCAGAGGCTAAGGAACTGGGTATCTCCCTTGTATTAGAACTGCTCAGATGTAAAAAGCAAGATGTTGTGTTTTAATACGTAGAGAACCCGAAATGCTGTTGCTAAGGGCAACAGCAAAACCCTAAAGGGTTACCAACGGGTGTGGCAGTAAACTCCTTGGTCAGAGATGGAATGATAGACACAAGGAGAGCCTCCACAATCCTGATTCTCACTTGCAGTGCACAGGTTTAAGCTTACTGCCACTAAACTGACCCCTGACACCTAGCACAGTGAGACAGGATTAGACAGGCAAGTGTTAGAATACAGCCGCAAACTTGCTAAGTTCACAGAGTAATAACAGAACCCCAGCAAGCTAAACGACTGACTCCAGTCTTACTGCTAGGTCTGGATTGGCAGAGTGTAATACCAAATTCCCAGGCCTATTTGCAGTAAGCAACAAACAAATACAAAGCTACACAGTACTGGCTAACTTTCATGAACTGACTAACCAACAGAGATTCAGCAGCATCTGCTTACCCTGAAAAGAGGCCTTATAAAGCAGGTGCTGTCCACGCCCCACTCAGACCTCACAGACTGTGAGCACAAAAACCAGCACCGGATCCCCTGCCGTGCACAGAGCCTATAACCACTGCACAGCAAAAGACCCGAACCGGAGTATCAGCTGCGCTCAGGTTACTCCACTAGCACTTGTCTCCCGGTTGCCATGACGACGTGGCAGCACAGGGCAGGAGACCCTAACACCCTTTGCTAGGGACACGTGTACACAGGCCAGACACGTCCACAGTAACACAAGTAACACGTTTCTATCAATGCAAATGATATTTAACTGTAATCATTTACTGAACACCACACAGAACTTCCTTGTATCTTAGGCAAGCCGTGTGCGTGTTTTACAAATTACTCCCTTACGTATTAATTTTACTTTTAACTACCAATAGCAACAAATCTTTCTCAGCACGTTATCAATGATAAATGGCAAACAGGAAAGTGAGATATGTGAAAATACACAGGTGAAAATGCAATTCTAAATTAATCTAATAACATACATTGATGTAAGCACGCACATATAGATATTACATCTATGAGACCCTATTCAGTGCTTCTAATTTGCATATGAATGTGCTTTTTAACTATCTGTGAAGGCGATTTCTTTCACTGCTGGGAGAAAAAAAGAAACCCAAAACCCAGTTACACAGGTTCATTTGCATTTCAATGGCCCATCTCACAAGTAGCAGAGTTAAACAGGCTCTTGAAAGGAGAAAAAGAAAAAGAGAAAAACAACAACTTTGTTTTATTTCTGTGTATTTCCTAAATCAAATATTCATTTTACTATTAACTTATATTAAACTCTATCTGAACCACTTATGATTGACTATGATATGGATTAAATAAATGCATTAAAACTCATTAAATGGTGATTTCTTTTTGACAATGGATGGCTGATTATTTCCCGAGTCACCTGAAAATCAGCCATTCAGAAAAATTTTTTTTGACCTTCCCAAAATGGCCGCTGCTCCTCCCCCTTCCACATCCATGAGGGCTACACAAAATGGAGGACAGACCATGCGGCCTCCCTTGTCACAAAGAAAATCATCATGCCAGCCCCTAAAGTTATTTTAGGCCTGAGTTAAAAATAAAACTATCAAGCTATGCAGAGCGATTAAAAATACTTTGAAACCTATTTAAACAGACAAGCAATCCAATCTGCGTGTGCAGTTGGCACCAAATAGAAATTAAAACCAGATTTAAAAAGACAATAGCGTACTGTTCTTACCTTCCGGTTCCGGATTCCACCAGCACTCCTACAACGTAGCGATGCAGACGCTTATCTAGTCAGCACTACCGTATCCCCAACCACCAACACGGATACCAAGGGATACTACCTTCCCCCTTTGCTGACAGATAAAGTCTGCTTGTGTTCGCTAGTGCGGATATGTGGAGGAAGGACGAGGCCCCAATTCATAAAGCTAAATATTTATCTTATAACATTTACTATATATTGGTAAGAGACTCAGTACGCAATGGGCGTACGGGGTACCGTAAGGGTAGGCACTTAGCGTAGCAGACGCTAGGCCGTGGTCGAGATGCACGAGCGGCATGTTCGCTCACGGCTTACGCTGGGTATCGAGCACGCTATAGGCGGTCTGAGTACCGTAATGCTACGCTACTAGCATAGCGGACGCTGTGCTCACAAGAGGAACACAAGCAGCGCAGACGCTCACAGGATGACACACTGTAAACCTTGTATGCAACACAATGAACGGATATACTTATACTGTAATGATATAACGCTTCTTAACCTTGTTAATATAAAAGCTGCTTGAGCGACTGAGACGCTCCGAATACCCTTAGCAATGTAATGATAAACACACAATACCTTTTAAGGTTCCAAAACCTTTATCTAGATGATTTTAGTATGTAAAAGGGGAAAACAGTTACAGCTTATACACTACAGCACTAACATAAACACCTAAACAGTATAACTGAAATTATACAATATACAACAGTTTCTTAATCCTAAACAAATAACAGAGAGAGAGAGTATGGCAAATACAAACAGAGAATAAGTTGGTTACAGAGAAACTTACACGCGTGGGAATGACTTCGCCGGCGCAACATGGACCAGGGCTCTAGCCTTCAGTGTGAAAACCTTGCAGAGTCTTGTGTCACCAAGCCTATTGCAAGCTATATTTATTTACTAACTCAAGACATACTACAATAGATACTGTGTGCTCTCTTTCCATTGGTTAGGGGGTGGGACATGTACTGCACCTGGGATCATTGGTTAGTTCCAGAAGTGGGCGATGGCTAGGACTTGCTAGTATTCTAAATTCCTCTTTGTCTATTTATATTGAGGAAAGCTATTGTTTTGGATCTTCCAAACAAACTCTGTCTCTGGGCTTTGTTTACCCCACCTTCAGTTGAGACAATTGACAACTCAGCACTCATTATTCTGGAGAGAAACCTGGTTCTATTCATAAACAAAGGTGTAAGCCCTCTTCATAGAATCTCAAAGCTTAGTGTAAATAAGGCTATTGTATTCAGTCTGTGGGAAATAAATGACTGAATTCTATTCACCTACCCTGCACTTGTGTAATTTATTCGGAATGCAATTAATCTTATTTTCTACTTCTGTGCATAACCACGAGCAGGAACTGTTATGCACACCAGTGCCTGCAGGAATGTACTGGTGTCTGAACTGTTATGCACACCAGTGCCTGCAGGAATGTACTGGTGTCTGAACTGTTATGCACACCAGTGCCTGCAGGAATGTACTGGTGTCTGAACAGATAGGGATGCAAAACAAATGAACTCACAGACAGACTGGGGAATATGACATTACGTACACAGAAGGTGATAGGGTAACAAAATAAACACAAAGTGAACAGAGAAGCCCAGAGGCTAAGAAACTGGGTGTCTCCCTAGTATTAAGAATGCTCAGATGGAAAAAGCAAGATTTGTGTTTTAATACGTAGAGAACCCGAAATGCTGTTGCTAAGGGCAACAGCAAAACCCTAAAGGGTTACCAACGGGTGTGGCAGTAAACTCCTTGGTCAGAGATGGAATGATAGACACAAGGAGAGTCTCCACAATCCTAATCCTCACTTGCAGTGCACAGGTTCAGTTTACTGCCACTAAACTGACACCTGAACACCTTGCACAGTGAGACAGGATTTAGGCAGGCAAGTCTGAGAATACAGCCGCAAACTTGCTAAGTTCACAGAGTAGCAAAAGAACCCCAGCAAGTTAAACGACTGACTCCAGTCTTACTGCTAGGTCTGGATTGGCAGAGTGTAGTACCAAATCCCAATGCCTATATGCAGTAAGCAACAACAAATACAAAGCTACACAGTACTGGCTAACTTTCAGGAACTAACTAACCAACAAAGATTCAGCAGCATCTGCTTAACCTGAGAAGAGGCCTTATATAGCAGGTGCTGTCCACGCCCCACTCAGACCTCACAGACTGTGAGCACAAAAACCAGCACCGGATCCCCTGCTGTGCACAGAGCCTGTAACCACTGCACAGCAAAAGACCCGAACCGGAGTATCAGCTGCGCTCAGGTTACTCCGCTAGCACTTGTCTCCCGGTTGCCATGACGACGTGGCAGCACAGGGCAGGAGACCCTAACAGTACCCCCCCTCTGACGAGGGGTCAAAGAACCCCTACCACCGGGTTTATCGGGGAACTGCGAGAAGAAAGAGCGTATCAGTCTGGGGGCATGAAGATCACAACTGCGCACCCACGACCGCTCCTCCGGGCCATACCCCTTCCAGTGCACCAAAAATGACAGCCGACCCCGAACCATCTTGGAGTCAAGAATCCTTTCAACAACAAACTCCCTCTGGCCACGTATCAGAAGAGGGGAAGGTCTTCCACTGGAAGAAGGATTACTAATCGCCCGTTTTAAAAGGGAACAATGAAATGTTTTATTGATACCCAAAGAACGGGGCAGATCTAAGTGAAATGCCACCGGATTGATAACCCTGGTGATCTTATAAGGGCTGATGAACCGGGGGCCTAACTTATGAGATGGCTGTCTCAACTTCAAATTCTTGGTAGACAACCAGACGAAGTCTCCTAATTTGAAGCTGCAGGGTCTTTTCCGCTTATCAAAAACCCTTTTGGTCACTAATGACACAGACACAAGGGCTTTCTTCACTTTCCTCCAAATACCTCTAAGGACCGAAACCACAGAGGAACCACCAGGCGTGGAGTCCAGGGGGTCAAAAGAATTGGCCTTAGGATGATGCCCATACACACAAAGGAAGGGAGAGATCCCTGTAGCAGAGTGAGCCGCGTTGTTATAGGCAAACTCCGCCATGGACAGATGAGCAACCCAGTCAGTCTGACACTTGGAGACATAACACCTGAGGAACTGCTCCAAGGACTGGTTCACCCTTTCAGTCTGCCCATTAGACTGCGGATGGTAGCCTGACGACAAGCTGACAGAAATCTGGAGATCGGAACAAAATGCCCTCCAGAATTTGGCCACAAACTGGGATCCGCGGTCAGAGACCACATCAAGTGGCAACCCGTGGAGACGCACAACATGCAGCATAAATAATTCAGACAGGCATCTGGCCGATGGCAGCCCAACCAGTGGAACGAAGTGCGCCATCTTCGAAAACCTGTCAACGACAACCCAGATGGCTGTCATCCCCGAGGATTTGGGCAAGTCCACCACAAAATCCATTGAAATGTGGGTCCATGGCTTAGATGGGATAGAGAGTGGATGTAATGGGCCAACAGGAACCCCTCTAGGAGTCTTATTTCGGGCACAGATGTCACATGCCCGAACCCACTGATCCACATCCTTAGCCACCGAGGGCCACCACACCGCCCTAGATAGCAACTCCCGAGTTCTGGCAATACCCGGGTGACCTGCCGACTTCTTGGCATGGAATTCCAGGAACACTCGCTGTCTTAACCTAGGAGGCACAAACAAAAGACCTACCGGAAGGTCTGGAGGAGCCTGCTCCTGTGCTCTAAGGACTAATGATAAGAGGTCCTGGGTAATGCCCACTTTAATACATGATGGGGACACAATGGGCAACGGCTCCTCGGTGGTCTCCTGGATTGGAGCAAAACTCCGCGAGAGCGCATCAGCCTTGATGTTTTTTGACCCAGGGCGATATGTTATCAAAAAATTAAAGCGAGCAAAAAACAAAGCCCATCGTGCCTGCCTGGCATTGAGACGCTTCGCTGACTCTAAATATGCCAGATTCTTATGGTCGGTGAGAATTGAGACCACAAACTTAGCCCCCTCAAGCCAGTGTCTCCACTCCTCGAGTGCATCCTTAATAGCCAACAATTCCCGGTTACCCACGTCATAATTCATCTCGGCAGGCGAAAATTTACAGGAAAAGTAAGCACAGGGATGAAGGCGATTATCAGACACTCCCATCTGAGAGAGCACTGCCCCAATACCCATCTCAGAGGCATCCACCTCCACCACAAAAGGACGCTCTGGATCTGGGTGTCGCAGCACCTTGGCCGATACAAATGCCCTTTTGAGATGGGCAAAAGCCGCTTTAGCCTCACAAGACCAGTGAGCAACATCCGCCCCTTTCTTAGTGAGTGCCACCAAGGGCGCCACTATAGACGAAAATCCAGCGATAAATCGTCTATAAAAATTCGCAAAGCCCAGGAAACGCTGAAGCGTCTTCAAACTAGTGGGCTGCACCCAATCCAGGACTGCCTGTACCTTGGAACCCTCCATTTGGAAACCTTCTGGGGAGATAATATATCCTAGAAATGCGATTTGCTGAACTTCAAATTCGCACTTCTCCAGCTTCGCCCCAAGCCGGTGGTCTCTGAGTTTCTGGAGGACTAAGCGTACATGCTTCCGATGTTCCTCCAGGGAATGGGAGAAGATTAGGATGTCATCTAAGTATACAACTAAGAATCTATCCAAATATTCCCTGAGTACATCGTTCATGAAATCCTGGAAGACTGCCGGGGCATTACAGAGCCCAAAAGGCATCACCAAATATTCATAATGCCCTGAGTGGGTATTAAAGGCAGTCTTCCATTCATCCCCCTCTCTTATTCGGATTAGATTGTACGCCCCGCGTAGGTCAATCTTAGAAAAAATGGTGGCAGTACGAAGCTGGTCAAACAAGACCGAAATGAGAGGCAGTGGGTATGAGTTTTTAATCGTGATACGGTTCAATTCCCTGAAGTCAATGCAGGGTCGCAATGAACCATCCTTTTTACCCACGAAGAAGAACCCCGACCCAACTGGAGACTGTGAAGGTCTGATAAATCCCTTAGCCAAGTTCTCCTGAATGTACTCTGCCATAGCCTGAGTCTCAGGACGTGACAGGGAGTACAACCTGCTCTTGGGAAGCTTAGCATTTGGCAACAAATCAATTGCACAGTCATAGGGGCGTTGGGGAGGTAGTACCTCTGCAACTTTTTTGGAGAACACGTCCGCAAAATCTGCATAACACCCTGGCAATCCTGGCAAACTTAGCTGCGAGAGCCTGACTGGAAGGCTCAAGCAACTCCTGAAACAATCAGTACCCCAACTAAGAATCTCCCCAGAGACCCAGTCAAATTGAGGATTGTGGGCCCTTAACCAGGGTAACCCCAACACTAATGGGGCAAAAGTACAGACAGTCACATAAAAGGACAATTTTTCAGAGTGTGTGGCTCCAATAAACAAAGAAATCTGGCTAGTGCAAGAGGTAATTTTACCTTGGGATAATGGTTCCCCGTTTAACCCACAAATCTCAATTTCCGATGCCAAGGGTACTAAGGGAACAGAGTGTTTCAGGGCGAATTGGCGGTCCATAAAAACCCCGTCGGCCCCACTGTCCACAAAGGCCTCAGTCTTGACAGTTTGACCGAGGATCTTCAAGGTCAACGGAATGATAAAAGTCTTCTTGGGAAATTCTGACTTCTGGCCTGACAGGATATTTCCCATCACCCTCAGGCCCTGAAGTTTTCCGGCTTTTCTGGGCATGAAACTACCACATGACCTTTATTCCCACAGTACAAACACAACCCCTGCTGTCTCCTCCGCGTCTTCTCACGCGAGGAGAGGCGGGTAGCCCCAATCTGCATAGGCTCCTCGGAAAATTCCTCAGAGTCTGAGGTTCCCTTGGGAAAGAAGGAAACCTCGGTCTCCCTTTCAAGCCTACGCTCTCTCAGCCGTCTATCCACCCGGATGGATAACTGCATGAGCTGATCCAAGCTATCAGGCAAGGGATATTGTACCAGTTGGTCTTTTATCTGGTTAGAAAGACCTCTTCGGTACTGGTGTCTCAGGGCTGGGTCATTCCACTGGGTATCATGGGCCAACCTCCGAAACTCCATACAGTAAACCTCAACTGGCCTTCGCCCTTGCTTAAGGATCGAAATCTGAGCCTCGGCTGAGGCCGTCTTGTCAGGGTCATCATACAACATGCCCAGTGCCGTAAAAAAAGCATCAACACTTTTAAGCGACGGACAGTCAGGCTGCAACCCATATGCCCAGACCTGTGGGTATCCTTGTAGCAAGGAAATCACTATGCCCACCCGCTGAATCTCCGACCCAGAAGACTGAGGCCTAAGCCGAAAGTATAGCTTGCAGCTCTCCTTGAAACAAAAGAACTGCGAGCGATCTCCAGAAAAATGATCCGGGAGATTTACTTTCGGCTCCTTAACCCCTGAAGGTGCTGCTGCTGCGGGAGCTCCGCCAGCGGCCTGGGAGGTGTGCATTTTAATGGACAAATCATTAAATTGTCGAGTCAGGACCTGCACCTGATCGACCACCTGTTGCAACGTATTTTGAGGGGTATGCTCCATATTCCCACAAAATTTCAACAGGAGTATTAGGCTGCTGAATATGTTATGCACACCAGTGCCTGCAGGAATGTACTGGTGTCTGAACTGTTATGCACACCAGTGCCTGCAGGAATGTACTGGTGTCTGAACTGTTATGCACACCAGTGCCTGCAGGAATGTACTGGTGTCTGAACAGATAGGGATGCAAAACAAATGAACTCACAGACAGACTGGGGAATATGACATTACGTACACAGAAGGTGATAGGGTAACAAAATAAACACAAAGTGAACAGAGAAGCCCAGAGGCTAAGAAACTGGGTGTCTCCCTAGTATTAAGAATGCTCAGATGGAAAAAGCAAGATGTTGTGTTTTAATACGTAGAGAACCCGAAATGCTGTTGCTAAGGGCAACAGCAAAACCCTAAAGGGTTACCAATGGGTGTGGCAGTAAACTCCTTGGTCAGAGATGGAATGATAGACACAAGGAGAGTCTCCACAATCCTAATCCTCACTTGCAGTGCACAGGTTCAGTTTACTGCCACTAAACTGACACCTGAACACCTTGCACAGTGAGACAGGATTTAGGCAGGCAAGTCTGAGAATACAGCCGCAAACTTGCTAAGTTCACAGAGTAGCAAAAGAACCCCAGCAAGTTAAACGACTGACTCCAGTCTTACTGCTAGGTCTGGATTGGCAGAGTGTAGTACCAAATCCCAAGGCCTATATGCAGTAAGCAACAACAAATACAAAGCTACACAGTACTGGCTAACTTTCAGGAACTAACTAACCAACAAAGATTCAGCAGCATCTGCTTAACCTGAGAAGAGGCCTTATATAGCAGGTGCTGTCCACGCCCCACTCAGACCTCACAGACTGTGAGCACAAAAACCAACACCGGATCCCCTGCCGTGCACAGAGCCTGTAACCACTGCACAGCAAAAGACCCGAACCGGAGTATCAGCTGCGCTCAGGTTACTCCGCTAGCACTTGTCTCCCGGTTGCCATGACGACGTGGCAGCACAGGGCAGGAGACCCTAACAGGAACTATGCGAATCCCTCCCAATTATCATAGGCACAACACCCCTTCAATACCCCACAGCTGGACACCATACACTACCCTGCAACCTTTGTCTGAGCCCTCCCAGCATGCAAAGAGGAATCTCTCTGTCCCTGAACCAGTTACACTAATCATACTTACAGATATTATTAAAGGGAATATTACCTATAAAATATATTATTTGTATTAAATATGTAACGATCGAGTCGCCCACCAGACGCACACAAACTCTACCATAAATGCACATACCACGCGCCTGAGCGCACGACCGTGGAGGCGCTGTCACGCAACTGCGAATATGCGCACGCACGGGAGAGAATGTGCACGTGCAGCGGGCAAGCGCATGGGGTTAATACAAGGCATCATAGGTCGCTATATTTTTCGACTTTGACAGAAGATACCTCAAACAAGAATTGAAAGACTCTTGGCTGGCTACAAAAAGTGTTTACAAGCTGTGATACTTGCCAAAGGGGGCAGTACAAGGTATTAACTCTGCAGGGTGCCCAAACTTTTGTAGACGCCATTTTTTGTTTTCTGTTCCTTTGAAAGTGTAAATGATGGAAATAAAATCAAACTTTTTTTGACATGTTATAAGAATGTCTAATCTGTAATTTGATGCCTTTTGGAGATAGTTCCATGTTTCCTTGGCTTCTTTTTGCACATTAAAATTAATTTTTGCCTGGGGTGCCCAAACTTTCAATCCCCACTGTATATATATATATATATATATATATATATATAGAGTGCACTAGCCAGATAGAGAGTGTACTATCAAGTAAGAGAGAGCACTAACTTCCGGTGGGTGGGACACCAAGATAGGGTGCATTTTGTCTTAGCTCAAGTATCCGAATCGTAGCTCAGCCTTTAAGAAAACAGGTCTCCTCTGACATTGTCAATAACAAATAAATGTGGCAACGCTAAATGTATTGCTATACCAGATGGATTGTCAGAAATATATATAAAATGTAATGGGTAATTAATCAATAAAAATGCTACACATTTCATGTGAAAACATGTTAAAAACTCCTAGTCACCAATATATTGATCCACAATTTATAGTGCTTGTTCCTATTTAGCAAAACTGGACTTCAAGCAAGGGAAAAGATGGACATGAAATACTCCTTAGAACTAACGCACAGTCCAGAAGAATGGTTATTACCACAAGTTCACCGCTGGAGGAATAGTCCCGTAAGTGCAATAGCATTGTTCACAATGTAGGCTTCTCACCAGAAGTACGGCGTCCTTTAAGTGGAATCCGGTCTATTAGTGAAAAGGAGATTGTCCATAGAAATGGTGCTTTGCTTGGCTGATGGTCCGGTATTGGTTCAGGCACATATACGTTTTATCCGGTGGATTTGTAGGTGACAGTGAGACCCACTGACGCGTTTCGCTGCTAAGCTCTGCAGCTTTATCAAAGGTGACTTGCTGTGTCCCCGTGGCATTTCCTCTCTCTTCAGCATAGCTTACATCCCTGCAAGGTTACAGCATGTAGACCTCCTCCCAGCAGGCCACAGGCATGTTTTCACATGAAATGTGTAGCATTTTTATTGATTAATTACCCATTAAATTTTATATATTTCTGACAGTCCATCTGGTATATCAATACATTTAGCTCTGCTACATTTATTTGTTATTGTAGGTGTGTTCATTAGTTCTGACTATCCCTATTCATTAGCAGCAGCTTTAGAAAAACAAACCATATCCAGCACCTGATCACAAACTTTTTTGTTAATATCCATTGCTCCTCTGACACTGTCCCTCAATACTGAGTGTTATCCTTTTAGATTGTAAGCTCGCAAGAGCAGGGACTTCTTTCCTCATGTTCCTTTCCTTTTCTTACTTACACTATCTTATACTCCTTACTCCCTTTGATGGCACCTAACCTCGCGTTTTCTATACCTGTCCTATATTGTCTTGTACTTTAAGTGCTGTTTTCTTGTTTGCTCAATTGATTATGTACTGTGTAATGGGCACTGTGGATCCCTTGTGGCACCATATAAATAAAGGATAATAATAATTCATTATATGACATCACAGTGGGTTCGCAGTGCCTTACAAAGTACATAAACACAAACAGTATAGAGTATAGAACATTACAAGACATGGACATGATTTACAGTATAAATACTTTTGCAGTAGCAGCTGAACTAAGCAGCAGGTGAGCTGTCAGTAGTGGGGAGGAGATGATGGTATACAGTAGGTAAGGGACGAGCACCCTGCTTGTGAGAGCTTACAGTCACATTGAAACCTAGGGGATTGTTCCAGAGCTGTTATTTGCAGTCCAGCCTGTTACCTCTCCCACAGTATTTTGCTATCTTGACACCAACTCAACATCTCAAAGTCTTGGTTTGCCAGACTGCACTGAGTCACTCATTTGCTGGGTTGGATATGGGTGACTGGCGCTTGGGATCCCGCCCGTCACCATACCGATGCCGGGATCCCAGGGATTAGAATACCAGCGGGGGGGGGGGGGGGGGGGGGGAGAGGGGAGGGGAGGAGCGAGTGCAGCGAAGCACCTTGCGGGCTCGGTGGCGAGCGGTTATATTCCCACTCTATGGGTGTCGTGAATACCCACGAGTGGGAATAATCCATGACAGTCAGTATGCTGACTGTCGAGATTTTGAGGCAGCGGGCTGTAGGCAGAGGTATCGTGACCGCCGGTCACATAACTACATCCCCATTTCCTACCACGCTGCTGACTTTGCTATAATATTAGCTGGCACCCTACGGGAGAGCTTCTGCCCACCTAACTGTGCTTTCCAGCAGAGAGGAAGATGCCACAGCTATGGTATCTCACTGTCCTGGGCTCTTATACCCAGCTGTGACCTGGAACTGCTTGCTCCCTTCCCCCAGACACCGATCAGCACTGGCTGTGACAAACTTTCACCCTATGGGCCTATCTATCACAATCCACAATTCAGTTGTGATGAGATAAATTCAACTACATTTGCATTGCGATATTACCAAATATTGGGTCTTATTCAGGTTTGTTAGCAAACCAAAAAAGCACACTAATGGGCAGAATGATGCTGCACTGCAGGTGGGACAGATATAACATGTGCAGTGCAGGGGGGGGGGGGGTGTGGCAGATATAACATGTGCAGAGAGAGTTAGATTTGGATGGGGTGTGTTTAAACTGAAATCTAAATTGCAGTGTATAAATGAAGCAGCCAGTATTTACCATGCACAGAAACAATATAACCCACCCAAATCTAACTCTCTTTGCACATGTTATATCGGGTTCACTATGGTATGCCGGCGGTCGGGCTCCCGGCGACCAGCATACCGACGCCGGGAGCCCGACCGCCGGCTTACCGACAGTGTGGCGAGCGCAAATGAGCCCCTTGCAGGCTCGCTGCGCTCGCCACGCTACGGGCACGGTGGCCCACACTATTTTATTCTCCCTCCAGGGGGGTCGTGGACCCCCACGAGGGAGAATAAGTGTCGGTATGCCGGCTGTCGGGATCCCGGCGCCGGTATACTGTGCGCCGGGATCCCGACAGTCGGCATACTGAAGACCACCCGTTATATCTGCCCAACCTGCAGTGCAACATGGTTTTCAACCATTAGGGTGGTTTTTTTGTTTGCTAACAAAACTCAACACCCATTGTATGAATGTATCAATATTCGGGTACTGGACAGACATTGCGAGAAACTCTGTCCTAGTGATGCTTCCGCAACAAGCTTTCGTAAATGTGAAAGCATTCACTTGCGGGAGCACACTCTGTACATGCCCAGTAAGTGCAGGGTGTGGAAGCGAGCATGCCGCTTGTGTCGGATAAGACCAGTGGTGGATTTTACTTATGAGCTGCAGGACTGCAGCCCCCCATTAACATCCGGCACCTCAGTGAGCTCAGCTAAGCCAGTTGCAGTCTGTGACTGCAGTAGCTTTACCATGACTGGCATTCACTTCCTATTGGAATTTGGAAGTACTACCTGCCAGTCACCTGCAGGACAGGCAGTCCCACTGAGAAGTGTTTCCTACCTCTGAGACTGCCAAGCCAGGCTGTGATCCAGTACGAAGCTACTACCTGCCTTTCGGGCAGCCTTACCAAGCATCTATGGGCTGCAGCAGATGCAATCCATAGAAAACGGGGTTTTGCACATGTGCAGTCAAGCTGCCGCTTGTGCACATGCACCAGTCCAGCTCCTGCCAGATCCACTGCACTGGTACCGGGACCTGGCTTTCTCCTCACCTCCTTCTCCTCTCCAGGCATGGGTAGCGGCAGCTCCCCTACCCAAAATAGGTAGGAGCTGCCGCTGGATAGGACACTGGCTGCATAGGGAAAGAAGACTGATTTTTATAATAGAAAATCAGATGAGCTCCTTCTGTAACCTGGTCAGCTGAGGTGTCATCCAGGACTTTCACAGCACCTCACCTGACCGCACAGATCAGGTGACTGGGTTACAGAAGGAGCTCTCCGATTACCGATCCCTAGTTGCAGGTAAGCAATATTTATTTTCTATTACAAATATTTTTGTTTTCTTTCTGCATGCAGCAGGGTGTCCCATCTGTTGTCTTTGGGATGGGTAAGCTGCTTTTTTTCCCAGCAGCTCACTCATCACTGACATTACTGCATACCCTCCAACATTTTAAACATGAAAAGCGCTACAAATTAGGGAAGGGGTGTGGCCACAGGTAAAGGGGGTGTGGTCATTCCCCTTTTCCTACACTTTCAGGGGAAGTTTGGAGAGCCAAAAATCGGTACAGACCATTAAAAAAAGGTTCTGTACCTGCCAAAAAGGTACAGTTGGAGGGTATGTTACTGTTCGTGACATCAGCTCTGCTGTGCCTGTGTTCTCGGAACAGCAGAGCAGAGGGGAGAAGGGATCTCCCTCTCTGACAGGCACAGCAGACAGCTTACATCTGCTGAATGGAGGGAAGTCTCTGATAATTCTGTGAGGCTCCCTCCAGTACTTTTTCACAATTTGCCTATAGTAAATCTGAAACAGATCACATTTCCCATTAAAGGTATGGGAAATGCAAACTGCATTCGCAAACTATACGAATTTAAGGGCATGAAGAAGGTCTCTTCTTATATATATATATTTAGGTATATTTAGGCATACCTCCCAACTGTCCCGATTTTCGCGGGATAGTCACGTTTTTTTGGGACTGTCCCGATGTCCCACCCGCGGGCCACAGTGTCCCGCGGTGGGGGGGCAGTTGGGAGTCTCCTGCTCTCGCTGCTCTGCATAGAAGAGCAGCGGTGAATAGACGCTGTGCGCATGCGCACAGCATCTATTAACTAGAGGCAGAGGGAGAGGGGGCTTGCCAGGTGCTCACAGAGCGCTGGGCATGCCCCCAAAGTGACGTAAACCGGGGGCGTGGCTCGCGATCACATTCACTCCCACAAAACCACGCCCCTTTCCAGGGGCCACACCCCCTTTCCATAGGCCACGCCTCCTTTTCCAGACGGGCGCTGCTACGCCGGGCCGATGTTCCTCCTTGACAGCCACCAAAGTTGGGAGGTATGTTTAGGTGATACTAAATTAATGTGAAAAGGGTGTGAAAACACATTATTCTAGTAGAAAAAAGATTGATAAATAGGCCCCTAAAACTGCTTTGTCACGCTTCATATGGTGACTGGCATATTAGCCCAACACTAGACAGTACTGCTTCATATGTAGCTGGAATATACTGTACCACTCTGCTTTTTCATTAACCTCTCCTTTTTGTTTCTACTATTATGTTAACTTCTATGTACTATGGGTCTAATTCAGACCTGATCGCCTCTGTGCGTTTTCGCACAGCAGCCGATCAGATCTGAACTGCGCATGCGCCGGCGCCACAGTGCACCGTCGCATGCCAGAGAGGCGACGGCCATCTCAGCCCTGCGATCGCCTCTGCCTGATTGACAGACAGAGACGGTCACTGGGCGGGAGGGGGAGGCCCCGCAGCGTTGGTCTGCCGTTATGTGACGTCACACGCAGCTGCTGCGACCTGGTCAGCGACGAGTAGCTCCCTGCCAGCGCGCAGGAGCTGCACTGGTAAGGAGCTACTCGTCAAGTACAAAAGCATCGCCGCTGTGCACTGCTTTTGTACTTGAGCGTCGAAGCAGAGCCAGACATGCAGGGCTTACCAGCCCTGTGGTGGGCGCCCTCCCCCCCCCCCCCTCCCCCTGCATGCCTGAGTAACTGATCGTAGCCATGCAAAATTGTGCACGGCTGCGTTCGAGTCTGAATTAGGCCCTCAGACCTGATCAGAACCGTGCAAAATTTTGACATGCAGGGGGACGCCCAGCACAGGGCTAGTCCTCCCCACATGTCTGGCTCTGCCCAGCCGCACAGGTACAAAACATACTTACCGACAATCTGGCTGCCCCCTCTGGGAGGAGGCAGCCAGGTCGGAGCAGCGGGGGTGTGGAGATGCGTCTTGATGACGCTTAGGGGTGGGGTTGGGGGTGTGGCTGCACGATCACGTCATCGTGGCCCCACCCCCTGTCTAGCAATGCCGTTAATATTGACATTGCAAGGCAGGGGGCGGGGCCAGGATGACGCGGATCGCGTCATCTGACTCCCGGACCTCGCACTTTGAACTGCGCTGCCGGGGGTGATGCAGGTGATGCGGGTGGGTTGCGGGTGGTGGGCACTCGTCCGGGAGACTTGCCTTTTCTTCCGGGGGGCCGGGAGCGCCACACGATTTTCGGGAGCCTCCCGGCCATTCCGGGAGAGTAGGCAAGTATGGTACAAAAGCATTGCACGGCAGTGATGCTTTTGTGCCTGTGGAGTAGCTCCCTACTACAGGGAGCTACCCGTCGCTGTCCGGGGCGCATGGCTGCGTGTGACGTCACGCAGCCGCTGCGGCCGACCCCCGCACGGTCCGGACATGTCTGTGCTGCCCGGACCGCGCCCCCAAAACGGTGGCAAAAAGCCACCGGCCCGCTCCCTCCCGCCCAGCGACCACCTCTTCCTGTCAATCAGGCAGAGGCGATTGCTGGGCAGAGTTGCCGATCGCATCTCTGGCGCCGGCGCAGATCAGACCTGATCGGCTGCTATGCGAAAACGCACAGCAGCTATCAGGTCTGAATTAGGCCCTATATTTTTTAATTCCTATACTATTATCAGTCCTATTTATTGCTGACATCTTGTGGTTATTTTGGAAACTACACAATGCATTTTTTCTTTTTGTACTGTATGTTTATTTAGGTTTGGTTTTCTTGTTTTTGTGGCCAGCTCTTTCTGTCTAAGCCTTTGGGGGTCATTCCGACCCGTACGCACGCAGCCGTTCTTCTCTGCGGTGCGAACGGGTCAAAAATGCGCATGCGCGGCGGACGCATTGCGCATTTGCGTCATTGTCTGGCGGCGATCGTCGCCGGGCAGTGATAGTCACCGGGCAACACCGCCGCCAATGACAAATGTGATCGAAGCGGCAATCGCAAGAAGATGGACAGGCGGGAGGCATTCCGGGGCGGATACTCACCGTTTCCAGCCGTTTTCGGGGAGTGGTAAGAAAAACGCAGGCGTGTCCAGGCGAATGGAGGGCGAATGTCTGACGTCAAAGCCGGGACCTGCATCGCTGGATCCGTCGCACAGGGTAAGTAGGTTTAGGGCTAGTCTTGTTTTGTGTGAAACTTTTTTTAGCATAGCAGGGCTGCACAAGCGATCGCAGTCCTGCTATGCTAAAATACACTCCCCCATAGGTGGAGATTAGTTGATCGCACCAGCAGCAAAAAGTTGCTTGCGGAATGAGGACTCTTATACCTAATTGTCATCACTTAGTGGTCACTCTAATTTGTGAAATCTAAGTTACTTATAAGTTATAACCTACATTGTGTCAATTTAGTGTCTTGCTCCTCTTCCCGACAGGAGGGGTAAAGCCTAGAAGCAGGGCTAAAAAAACAGTGTACACTGATTCTGTTTTAGCATATTGATGGAGGTTCTGAGGGGTTCCAGTGTATAGACAGACAATGTGTACAGTAAGTCGACAGTCATTAGGCAACCCCATATGGTAATGCCCGTCACCATACTATGCCCCACACACCATATTGCTCGGTGTCAGGGGATTCCTTCCTTCCCTCCCCCATTGCTGCCACCGTTGGGAGGGCCCAGGATGCTCATGCCGCTGCCTGCCCGCCTCCGTCCCCGCTATTCTACTGCTGTCCTCTGTCCTCCTGCAGCTCTGTATTGAAAACGTCCCTCCCAAAATGGCCACCGCCAGGGCTCCTCTACTATCTTTTATAACTGTCTCCTCTGTGGCTGCGGGCATTTTGGGAGGGACGCTTTCAATACAGAAAGCACCGCCATGGCTCCTCTAGTATCTTGAATAACTGTCTCCTCTGTGGCGGCGGGCATTTTGGGAGGGACGGTTTCAATACAGAGCTGCTGGAGGGTTTTAGGACAGTGGCAGAACAGCGGGAACTACAGCCAGAGCTGGCCCTAACCAATATGAGGCCCCAGGCAAGATTTTGGCTGGTACCCCCCAGCACCACCGGTAGTTTCGCCTCTGACCCTGCACTCCTTACCCCGCACCATCACCCCTCACCCATAGAAATGCTAATTTTGGTTTTCACATTTTATCATGCGATAGTGTCCCTAATTCACATTACACCACACCGTAATACCACTTTACCTTATATACGTTACTCCTTACAGTAGTGCCCCTTATTCACATTACATCACACTGAATTGATCCTTACTCACATTACACCACACCTGGGTGGTCATTCCGAGTTGTTCGCTCGGTAATTTTCTTCGCATCGCAGCGATTTTCCGCTAATTGCGCATGCACAATGTTCGCACTGTGACAGCGCCAAGTAAATTTGCTATGCAGTTAGGTATTTTACTCACGGCATTACAAGGTTTTTTCTTCGTTCTGGTGATCGTAATGTGATTGACAGGAAGTGGGTGTTTCTGGGCGGAAACTGGCCGTTTTATGGGTGTGTGTGAAAAAACACTGCCGTTTCTGGGAAAAACGCGGGAGTGTCTGAAGAAACGGGGGAGTGTCTGGACGAACGCTGGGAGTGTTTGTGACGTCAAACCAGGAACGAAACTGACTGAACTGATCGCAGTTGCCGAGTAAGTGTGGAGCTACTCAGAAACTGCTAAGAAGTGTCTATTCGCAATTCTGCTAATCTTTCGTTCGCAATTTTACTATGCTAAGATTCACTCCCAGTAGGCGGCGGCTTAGCGTGTGCAATGCTGCTAAAAGCAGCTTGCGAGCGAACAACTCGGAATGAGGGCCCATATTGCTCTTTATTCACATTAGACCACAAAGTAGTGTCCTTTCTATACGTTACGCCACACAGTAAAGCACCTTATACACATAATGCCACACATTAGTAATGCATTTATACACATAATACCGCAGTAATGCCCCTTGCACATGACACACATTATTAATGTCCTTATAAACATAATGCACCTTACATATTATACCAACTTTTATTAATGCCCTTATACACATAATGTCCCTTACACATATGCCGCACATTATTAATGCCCTTATACACACAGTGCCCCTTACACATTTGCTGCACATTATTAATGCATTTATACACATGATTACTGCACAACCAACCACACACAGCACTCACATGGCTGCTACCACTGAGACCTCTGCCTTTGCTTGGATACAGATGTGTCCACATCCATCTTGCCTCATTACGCCATGCAGCAGGAGATGCTTGGCGTGAGTCAGCTGGCAGCTCTGCTAACGTCAGGCACCTTTTTTTTTATGAAATTGCACCTTATTTGCATTACTTTGCGGCTAGGATGCACAAACAGCTTCTGCTGATTAAAATGATATGCGGCATGCCTATATTCTGTGTGCGACTGTGGCTGTATCTGCATATGGAATGCTATGTTACAGTGATTTCCAGGAATACACTGTAACGTAGCATTTTGTATGCAGATACAGCCGCATTTACACACAGAATATAGGCATGCTGCAAATCATTTTGATCAGCAGATGCTGCTTGTGCTCCTAGGCATACCAAATGCCCTAGGCAATTGCATAGTTTGCCTATGCCTAGGGCCGGCTCTGACTACAGCGGAATGGCAGGCATGCAGGCGGCTGCATGAGCCTCCCAGGCCCTCCTCTCTCTGTCAGAGAGGCTGGGCCCAGGACAGCTGTGCCCCCAGCACCCCCCTGATGGTGGCCCTGGACTCATCTGCCTGCCCACAGCTGGCTTCCTAAGCTGTGCGGATGAACCCCAGTACCTGGGATCTCTCCTATGCCGGCTAACCTCTCTTCTTTGCCATGCGGTGCTGTGGCTTGCGTGCTATAGAAGCGAGCTGTTGGTGCTGTGTTTTTCAGCAGGCTATGATCACGGCTGCCTGCCCAGCACCAACCAATAACAAGCTGCCGACTACACACCACTGAGGAGGCACGCTGCCCCAGGCTTTTGCTTGTTAACAGGTACAGTCACCGATGTTACAGAAATCAAAGGCTCACTTTGCTAGTTATCCATTAAGAGTCTGGACAACCTCCAGCTCTCACCGAGTATCACTGCAGTAGCTTTGTGGTGAGTTTAAAGACAGACTTTATTATTGGCACTGTGTTCCCAGTTAGCAGTATCAACCTCCGCTTTGATTCCCAGATGGGGGAATTTGGTGTAGCTTATAGGGGGATGTAGTGTAGTGATGTAGTGTACCATATAGGGTATGTAGTGTAGTAATGTATTGCAGTTTATAGGGGCATGTCGGGGACACAGGGGGGCATGTAGTGGAACACACTGCTAGAGGGCATGTGACGCTTAGGGCATTTGGGTCACATAGGGATAAATTGTCCAATAGTATCCCCTTTTTTTCGACATTTTTGATAATCAGATTATTTTAGTCTAACAGGGTTTTTTTCGGGGGGGGGGGGGGGGGGGGCGCCAAATTACTGCCTTGCCCAGGGTGACGAAAATCCTAGTTTTGCCCCTGCAGGTTCAAATGGTCAACATGGCAATGGCACACATGTCGACACAACTTTTTACGGTTTTTTTTTTTTTCCTTTCTTTTTTTTTTTTTACACCTTATTCATAATGTACCATCCATGTGGACTACGATTAGGAATAATAACAGTAACAGAGCGGGGCACCTTACCTGCAACGGAAACTCGGTACACTAATTGGGGTTCCCTGTGCTCTGACGGTGAAAACAAAATAAGAAAAATAAAACGTTGTGTAAACCATTTTTGTGTTGACCATTTCCTGTGTCAACCTTTTCATGTGTCGACCTTGTGTACCTGTTGACCTTTTCTCAGTGTCGACCTAATACATGTTGACCTTTTGTCAGTGTCAACCTACCATAATTAATGTCAACAATATGGGGAGTAGCAGTAGTAGGAGTAGTAAGTAGTAGGAGTAGTAGTAAGATAAGTAGTAGTAGCAGCAGCAGCAGTAGTAGTAGGAGCAGTAGCAGCATTATTATTAGTAGGAGTAGTAGTAGCATTAGTAGGTGTGTAGTAGTAGTAGTAGTAGTAGTAGTAGCATTAGGAGGAGTAGTAGGAGTAGTAGTAGTAGTAGTAGTAGTAGTAGCAGTAGTAGTAGTAGGAGGAGTGCCAGCAGTAGTAGTAGTAGTTGTAGTAGGAGGAGGATAAGTAGTAGTAACAGCAGAAGTAGTAGTAACATTAATAGGAGTAGTAGTAGAAGGAGTAGTAGGAGTAGGTAGAGTAGTAGTAGTAGTAGTAGTAGCAGCAGCAGCAGCAGCAGCATTAGTAGGAGTAGTAGAAGGAGTAGTGGAAGTAGCAGCAGTAGTAGCATTAGTAGGAGGAGTAGTAGCAGCAGTAGTAGTAGCATTAGTAGGAGTAGTAGTAGTAGTAGTAGCATTAGTAGGAGTAGTAGTAGCATTAGTAGGAGTAGTAGTAGTAGTAGTAGTAGCATTAGTAGGAGTAGGATTAGTAGGGGGCAAATGCGCTCCCCATGCAGCAGTAGTAGCATTAGTAGGAGGAGTAGTAGCAGCAGCAGCAGCAGTAGTAGTAGTAGCATTAGTAGGAGTAGTAGTAGTAGTAGTAGTAGGAGTAGTAGTAGTAGTAGTAGTAGTAGTAGTAGTAGTAGCATTAGTAGGAGTAGGATTAGTAGGGGGCAAATGTGCTCCCCATGCAGCAGTAGTAGCATTAGTAGGAGGAGTAGTAGCAGCAGCAGCAGCAGTAGTAGTAGTAGCATTAGTAGGAGTAGTAGTAGTAGTAGTAGTAGTAGTAGTAGTAGTAGCATTAGTAGGAGTAGGATTAGTAGGGGGCAAATGTGCTCCCCATGCAGCAGTAGTAGCATTAGTAGGAGGAGTAGTAGCAGCAGCAGCAGCAGTAGTAGTAGTAGCATTAGTAGGAGTAGTAGTAGTAGTAGTAGTAGTAGCATTAGTAGGAGTAGGATTAGTAGGGGGCAAATGCGCTCCCCATGCAGCAGTAGTAGCATTAGTAGGAGGAGTAGTAGCAGCAGCAGTAGTAGTAGCATTAGTAGGAGTAGTAGTAGTAGTAGCATTAGTAGGAGTAGGATTAGTAGGGGGCAAATGCGCTCCCCATGCAGCAGGCGTTGTGGCTCGCTGCGCTCGCCACAGGTTCTATTCCCACTCTATGGGTGTCCTGGACACTCACGAGTGGGAATAGTCCCTGTCAGTTGGTATGCCGACTGTCAGGCTTTCCACCGGGCGGGATTCCGGCGTCGGTATAGTGACCGGTGGTCTCCGGACCGCCGGTCACATAACCGCAGCCCGCTGCAAGGAATTGAATGTGTTTGGAGGCACACTGTATGGATCTGCTTGATTATGGTGGTGGTTATATTTTTATGGGGTACAAGTAGCTTCATATAGTTAGAAATCTCAGTGTTTTTGCGAGATCAAGTGGATCAGTGGGTGGGGTGTTTGGCTGGGATGCAGCAGGTTGTTTGTTTGAGTCCTGGGTGTGGCAGTATATTGAAATGTGTTATTTAATGAGGGATATTGTGGCTGAATGGCGGCAAGCTCTCGGTTTAAGCACATGAATGTGGTATAAGGAGGATTTGTGTCCAAATCCATTTTCTTGCAGTGTTCTATAAATGTGTGTGTGTGGGACCCTGTGGTTGACCCTTGGGTCAACACGGGTTGAAATTCGGAGACCCGGGAATTTTGACCCAGGCTGACACTTTCACATAGAAGAAATACCCGTGTTGATCTGCAAATTATCGGGTAGAACTGCTTCACCATGTAATTTGCTGTCCTGTGGGAAAGGGGGGTCAGGCTGGGTCCGGCTAAGTGACCCAGCATTGAAAAGCCAGCAAAAAGCCGTGAATTCCAGCCTTTTCTGCCTGAAAAGGGCATAAACTACCTTCCTACATTACATAACTCTCACTACATCACTACGCTACCTCCCTACACTACATCACTATGGGCCTAATTCAAACCTGATCATAGCAGCAAATTTGTTAGCAGAGGGGCAAAACCACGTGCAGTGCAGGAGGGGGGCAGATATAACATGTGCAGAGAGAGTTAGATTTGGGTGGGGTGAGTTAAAACTGAAATTAAATTGCAGTATAAAAATAAAGCAGCCAGCATTTACCCTGCACAGAAACAATATAACCCACCCAAATCTAACTCTCTCTGGACACATACCTCCCAACTGTCCCGATTTTTGTGGGACAGTCGCGTTTTTTGGGGACTGTCCTGCTGTCCCACCCGCGGGCCGCAGTGTCTCTCGGTAGGGGGGGGGGGTGCAGTTGGGAGGCTCATGCACTCACTGCCCTGCTTAGCAGAGCTGCGGTGAATAGACGCACAGCGTCTATTCACTGCAGCCAGAGGGAGAGGGGGATGTCAGCGGCTCACAGAGCGCTGGGCATGCCCCCTCAGTGACGAAAACGGGGGCGTGGCTCGCAATCGCGGGTCCTCCCGCGAGGCCACACACCCTTTTATTAGGCCACGCCGCGCGTGTGTCCCTCATTATAGGAATCAAAAGTTGGGAGGTATGTGGACATGTTATATCTGCCCCCCCCCCCCCCCCTTCAGTGCACATGGGGCCTAATTCTGAGTTGATCGCAGCAGCAAGTTTGTTAGCCATTGGGCAAAACCATGTGCACTGCAGGGGGGACAAATATAACACGTGCAGAGAGAGTTAGATTTGGGTGGGGTGTATTGAAACTGAAATCTAAATTGCAAAGTAAAAATAAATCACCCAGTATTTACCCTGCACAAAAACAAAATAACCCACCCAAATATAACTCTTTCTGCAAATGTTATATCTGTCCCCCCTGCAGTGTACAGCGGGCAATCATGTGTGAACTGCGCATGCGCCACAGTGCGCATGTGCATGCCTGAGATGCTATCGGCATCTCAGCCCAGCAATCGCCTCTGCCTAATTGACAGGCAGAGGCGATCTCTGGGCAAGCCGGTGGCGTTGGGCCGCCGTTTTGGGGGCATGGTCCGGGCAACGCAGGCGTGCCCGGACCGTGCAGTGGGCAGGCAGCTGCGTGACATCACACGCAGCCGCTGCGACCCAGGAAGCGACGAGTAGCTCCCAGCCAGCACGCAGGAGCTGCGCTGGTAGGGAGCTACTCCTCAGGTACAAAAGCATTGCCCCCGTGCGATGCTTTTATACCTGTGCGGAGGGGGGGGGGGGGAAGGGGCCAGAGCCAGACATGCGGGGCGGACTAGACCTGTGCTGGGCGTCCCCCTGCATGTCTGTGAAAGTGATCGTAGATGTGCTAAATTTAGCACATCTACGATCAAGTCTGAATTAGACCCAATATCACTATGATATATTAACACTACATTACTGCACAACATCCCTGCAGTACACCATTGTGCTACCTACTCACACTACATTTCCACACTATTTCACTGAACTACCTACCCAGACTACATTCCCGCACTACACCTACCTCCCCACCCCATATTACTGCGCTACCTTTCCACACCACTGTACTGTGCTACCTTCCCACCCCACATTACTGTGCTACCTTCCCACCCCACATTACTGTGCTACCTTCTCACCCCACATTACTGCGCTACCTTCCCACCCCCCATTACTGCGTTACCTTCTCACCCCACATTACTGCGTTACCTTCTCACCCCACATTACTGCATTACTTTCCCACACAACCGTACTGTGCTACCTTCCCACCCCACGTTACTGTGCTACCTTCCCACCCCACATTACTGCACTACCTTCCCACCACACATTACTGTGCTACCTTCCCACCCAACATTACTGCACTAGCTTCCCACCACACATTACTGCACTACCTTCCCACACCACTTTACTGCATTATCTTCTCACCCCACATTACTGTGTTACCTTCTCACCACACATTACTGCACTACCTTCCCACCACACATTACTGTGCTACCTTCCCACCCAACATTACTGCACTACCTTCCCACCCCACATTACTGCACTAGCTTCCCACCACACATTACTGCACTACCTTCCCACGCCACTTTACTGCATTATCTTCTCACCCCACATTACTGTGTTACCTTCTCACCCCACATTACTGCATTACTTTCCCACACAACCGTACTGTGCTATCTTCCCACCCCACATTACTGTGCTATCTTCCCACCCCACATTACTGTGCTACCTTCCCACCCAACATTACTGCACTAGCTTCCCACCACACATTACTGCACTACCTTCCCACCCAACATTACTGCACTACCTTCCCACCACACATTACTGCACTACCTTCCCACCCAACATTACTGCACTACCTTCCCATCACACATTACTGTGCTACCTTCCCACCCAACATTACTGCACTACCTTCCCACCACACATTACTGTGCTACCTTCCCACCCAACATTACTGCACTAGCTTCCCACCACACATTACTGCACTACCTTCCCACCCAACATTACTGCACTACCTTCCCACCACACATTACTGCACTACCTTCCCACCCAACATTACTGCACTACCTTCCCACCACACATTACTGTGCTACCTTCCCACCCAACATTACTGCACTAGCTTCCCACCACACATTACTGCACTACCTTCCCACCCAACATTAATGCACTACCTTCCCACCACATATTACTGTGCTACCTTCCCACCCAACATTACTGCACTAGCTTCCCACCACACATTACTGTGCTACCTTCCCACCCAACATTACTGCACTACCTTCCCACCACACATTACTGCACTACCTTCCCACACCACTTTACTGCATTATCTTCTCACCCCACATTACTGTGTTACCTTCTCACCCCACATTACTGCATTACTTTCCCACACAACCGTACTGTGCTATCTTCCCACCCCACATTACTGTGCTATCTTCCCACCCCACATTACTGTGCTACCTTCCCACCCAACATTACTGCACTAGCTTCCCACCACACATTACTGCACTACCTTCACACCCAACATTACTGCACTACCTTCCCACCACACATTACTGTGCTACCTTCCCACCCAACATTACTGCACTAGCTTCCCACCACACATTACTGTGCTACCTTCCCACCCAACATTACTGCACTACCTTCCCACCACACATTATTGCACTACCTTCCCACCCAACATTACTGCACTAGCTTCCCACCACACATTACTGTGCTACCTTCCCACCCAACATTACTGCACTAGCTTCCCACCACACATTACTGCACTACCTTCCCACCCAACATTACTGCACTACCTTCCCACCACACATTACTGTGCTACCTTCCCACCAAACATTACTGCACTAGCTTCCCACCACACATTACTGTGCTACCTTCCCACCCAACATTACTGCACTACCTTCCCACCACACATTACTGTGCTACCTTCCCACCCAACATTACTGCACTACCTTCCCACCACACATTACTGCACTACCTTCCCACACCACTTTACTGCATTATCTTCTCACCCCACATTACTGTGTTACCTTCTCACCCCACATTACTGCATTACTTTCCCACACAACCGTACTGTGCTATCTTCCCACCCCACATTACTGTGCTATCTTCCCACCCCACATTACTGTGCTACCTTCCCACCCAACATTACTGCACTAGCTTCCCACCACACATTACTGCACTACCTTCCCACCCAACATTACTGCACTACCTTCCCACCACACATTACTGTGCTACCTTCCCACCCAACATTACTGCACTAGCTTCCCACCACACATTACTGTGCTACCTTCCCACACCACTTTACTGCACTACCTTCCCACCACACATTACTGTGCTACCTTCCCACCCAACATTACTGCACTACCTTCCCACCACACATTACTGTGCTACCTTTCCACCCAACATTACTGCACTAGCTTCCCACCACACATTACTGCACTACCTTCCCACCCAACATTACTGCACTACCTTCCCACCACACATTACTGTGCTACCTTCCCACACCACTTTACTGCATTATCTTCTCACCCCACATTACTGTGTTACCTTCTCACCCCACATTACTGCATTACTTTCCCACACAACCGTACTGTGCTATCTTCCCACCCCACATTACTGTGCTATCTTCCCACCCCACATTACTGTGCTACCTTCCCACCCAACATTACTGCACTAGCTTCCCACCACACATTACTGCACTACCTTCCCACCCAACATTACTGCACTAGCTTCCCACCACACATTACTGTGCTACCTTCCCACCCAACATTACTGCACTACCTTCCCACCACACATTACTGCGCTACCTTCCCACACCACTTTACTGCATTATCTTCTCACCCCACATTACTGTGTTACCTTCTCACCACACATTACTGCATTACCTTCCCACACCACCATACTGCGCTACCTCCCCACCCCACATTACCACGTTACCTTCCCACCCCACATTACTATACTACCTTCCCACACCACCAGACTGTGTTACCTTCCCACACCCCATTACCGCCTTACTTTCCCACTCGCCATTACAGCGCTACCTTCCCACTCCACATTACTGTGCTACCTTCCCATCCCCCATTACTGCGTTACCTTCTAACCCCACATTACTGCGTTACCTTCTAACCCCACATTACTGCTTTACCTTCCCACACCACCATATTGTGTTACCTTCCCGCACCACAGTACTGTGTTACCTTCCCGCACCACAGTACTGTGCTAACTTCCCACACCACCGTTCTGCGCTACATTCCAGCACCACATTACTGTGCTACTTTTCTTCACCACATTGCTGCGCTACCTCCCCGCACCACCTTACTGCGTTACCTTCCCACACAACATTACTGCATTACCTTCCCAGCTCTGGCCTTATGTCCCTGGCCTTATGTCCCTAATTTTACGTGGAATTTTTAAATATAAACACTTGCTATGTTATCTCACACTTCAGTCCTAGAGCATGACTGTGTTACACATACTACAGAGGCAAGAGAAGGCAGAGTACCCATAGAGGCAAGAGAAACCTGGAAAATAAGAGTAATTAGCATCACTTGCATATATGCCTCAGTCTCATACATATATAATTGTTTATAACCATAAAGGAAAATCATTATAACTGCATGAAATGTGCTATATCACACAATTTTCCTCTCTATTGTTGTTCACCACAGAATCCCATAACAACTGAATAGATGCAAAAAAACTAGCGTGGTATACTGTAGTAATCCCTATAATGAACAGATGTGCATACATCGAGCAGATTTAAGGTGTCTTATCTGAATGTTGTCATTTAGGCTTCTCAGAACACAGGATAAATATTCTAAGGGATATATTAACATCCATTAGTGGGCTCACTTCCCTCAAGTCCTGCTGTTTGATTGGGAAACATTTGTTTAGTGTAGTGTTTTCCAAGTCCAGCCTTCAGAATCTCCAACATATTTCTATTTTAGGCAGTTTTGTCTGTGAGAACAGGTAGGTAAATGACTGACCCAGCCAAATAATATAAAACTCCTAGCATTATTAAAGAAATTCTCAAAACATGACCTATAGAAGATTCTGGGGGGCTGGCTGCTTTGGGAGAGACTGGTTTAGTGTCAACATTAGCTGCCCACTCAGGTTCTTGCAGATGTTTGTTAATACCTATTTACATATGTTACACTCTACAGTATGACCTTTGGTTAAGTTACAGAGTGTCCTATTATCAGAGCCGTAACTAGGTGTGTGCCAATGGTGCCTTGCCCAAAGCGCAAATGCACTGAGGGCGCACCATCGGGCATGACACCCGCACGGCCGTTAGCTCCAGGTCCAGACTCACTGCTGAAGGCGGCGCCGCCTGTGTCCCGCTGAAGGCGGTGCCGCCTGCGTCCCGCTGAAGCCGCCGCCCGCCCGCCTGTGTCCCGCTGAAGCCGCCGCCACCCGCACTGCTGTGTCCCGCTGAAGCCACCGCCGCCCGCCCACCTGTGTACTGCTATAGCCACCGCCTCCGCCCGGACACCTGTGTCCCGCTGAAGCCGCCGCCCACCTGTGTCCCGCTAAAGCCGCCGCTGCTGCTGTAAGGTCCCGGCAGCGCTGTGGCTGAGGTGTGTGCCAGGGCGCTGCTCTTCTCATTTGCCCAGCGGCAGCCCTGGCCTGCACGCCGGCTCGGCCCCCATCCCCTGCAATTCGGGAGAGACGTCACGTGATGACGTCAGACATCTCTCCCACACTGCCCTGCGCCCTGCCCCTACTGCTGCACAGCGAGGAGCTGCCGAGCTGGTGTGGTTGAGGAAGGAGAAGACTGTGACGCTGTCTGCCGTAATGTGTAAAAAGCGGACGCTGTCTGCCGTAATGTGTAAAAAGGGGGACGCTGTCTGCCGTAATGTGTAAAAAGGGGGACGCTGTCTGCCGTAATGTGTAATAAGGGGGACACTGTCTGCCGTAATGTGTAAAAAGGGGGACGCTGTCTGCCGTAATGTGTAATAAAGGGGACACTGTCTGCCGTAATGTGTAAAAAGGGGGACGCTGTCTGCCGTAATGTGTAAAAAGGGGGACGCTGTCTACCGTAATGTGTAAAAAGGGGATGCTGTCTGCCATATGTCTGCCATAATGTGTAAAAAGGGGACGCTGTCTGCCGTAATGTGTAAAAAGGGTTACGCTGTCTGCCGTAATGTGTAAAAAGGGGGACTGTCTGCCATAATGTGTAAAAGGGGATCTACCTGGTGTAGTGGCGCTACTGTGCGGCGTAATTTGAATAATGGAGACTACTGTGCACCGCAGTATGAATTGGTATTATTTTGTGGCCACACCCCTTCCCTATGAGGCCACACCCCTATTTTTTTTGCGCGCGCCTATGGTGCGCACTGCCCATATTTTACATAAGGGGGGGGCAGGCGCCAATGCCGTTTCTTGCACACAGCACTAGAATGCCTAGTTACGGCACTGCCTATTATGTACATGTTTCACTCACATCTCTATTTCTTTACAGTGGTTATACCGGAAACTGCTGTTTTTAATACTGAAGTCGCCTCTGTGAAGGTACTGTAATTCAATGTTGTTGATTTTTAATCCTGTGCCCTTTTCAATGTGTACTTTCCTGCTGTGTTTAATTAATTGTCCTGTGGATCCACACTTTTTCTAATAAACTATAATTTCCACAAAATTGAATACAGATTATCTTCAGATAGAATTGTATACCTTTTATAAAATTAGGCCATAAATATATATATATATACAGCTTGAGTATCCCATATCCAAAATGCTTGGGAACAGAAGTATTTGGGGTACCGACATTTCAACGCCATGCAGAGCGTTTTCCTCAAGGTACCATGCTGCAAAACAAGCACACAGTGACAAGCTTACCTTTAAATAAGGTAGTGATTCAGATTCCTCCAAACTTGGTGGCGGGAGAACGGCTGGAGGAATCTGAATCACCACCTTATTTAAAGGTACCTTGAGGAAAACGCTCTGTGTAGCGTTGAAATGTCGGTACCCCATATGCACATTGCACTTTAACATGATTTAAATATACCTGTGTGTGAAAATCTGGTGAGTGCCACCTGTTTCCTGCATGCTACTACTTGAGGGGGGTAAGCAGACCCGACCCAGGGATCCCATATCTACTATATATATATATATATATATATATATATAATATCCATACTCAGGTCAACACCGTCTAGGTCAACACACATTAGCTCGACACTGAGTAGGTCAACACAGGAAATATGTTGACATGAACAAGGTCAACATGAGTTTTTCAAATTTTTTTCGTAATTTTTTTGAACTTTTTCATACTTTTTATACGATCCACATGGACTACTTTTGGGAGCGGTAATGGAGCGAGGCACCTTTCGATCGCCATGCGAGGGGACATGGTGCACTAACTGGGGTTCCCCACCACTTTACGAAGAAGACGACACACAAAAAAAAAAAACTTTTCCATGTCGACCATGTTCATGTCGACCTAATGGCTGTGTCGGCACATTTCCTGTGCTGACCTAGTCACTGTCAACCAATAGGTGTCGACCTAATGTGTGTCGACCCTTATTCCCATATAAATATATATACACACACACACACACACACACACACACACACACACACACACACACACACACACACACACACACACATATATATAAAATGGGGAATATAGTATTTGTTAATTATACAGGAGCCACTTACCAGCAGGCACACAGTGCTTAGCCTATCTTCAATAACCCCGCCCCCAGACTCCCATTGGCTGGTTTCACAGGAGTCTGGGAGCAGGCTTATTGAAGATAGACAGGCTGAGAAGTGTGTGCCTGTGTCTCGTGCTGCTGCTGCTGATCCCAGGGTAAGGAGCCAGCACATATGTTACATACAACTTGATATGTATGTTTATATGCACTGGCCGGCTCCCACCTGCAGTCTTTGGTCGGCGCTGCAGCCCAGGGGCAGTAGCGGACGCTGGTCCCACTGTCTTAGGGTCCACCCCCTTCCTCTAAGGATCAGGTTCCAGACTGTGCACTTCAATTATACATTATATATATATATATATATATATATATATATATATATATATAATTATATGTTACATTATACTGCAGGACTATGCTGTATTTTCTACAGTGCATTGCTGTTATTAATATGTATGTATGTATGTATTGTATGTAGGTAGGTAGGTAGGTGTGTGTGTGTGTGTGTGTGTGTGTGTGTGTGTGTGTGTGTGTGTGTGTGTGTGAACATGGGCCCAGCCCATACACTCTCTAATGGTTATCCAAGCCTCTGTGTTAGCTTGTCACACCCACACTGGGAGCTGACCATGCCACTGTATTTCCTTGGTGGATGCTTTATGCCCCAGTCTGACACTGAACTCACCTCCGGACTTGCAGATTTTTGTACACAGCACTACAGGGATGCAAACGCAAATCTGCAAATCCAGAGGTACCGTAAGTTTATTATACAGCCACACTTACTCACGCCACACGGGAACCTGTGGCTAATAGGATTAACCTCTAACGAGATGAGTACAGCAGAAATATGGCTGAAAATCAAATAGGCAAGTACAGCATGGTTTCCTTTTGTGGCGAGAAATCCAGACTAAAGGGATACTAAACGGTACATGTCCACCATAATTTCAGGTGCCATTGGGGGTAATTCCAAGTTGATCGCAGCAGGAAATTTTTTAGCAGTTGGGCAAAACCATGTGCACTGCAGGGGGGGCAGATATAACATGTGCAGAGAGAGTTAGATTTGGGTGGGTTATTTTGTTTCTGTGCAGGGTAAATACTGGCTGCTTTATTTTTACACTGCAAATTAGATTGCAGATTGAACACACCACACCCAAATCTAACTCTCTCTGCACATGTTAAATCTGCCTCCCCTGCAGTGCACATGGGCCCTCATTCCGAGTTGTTCGCTCGCAAGCTGTTTTTAGCAGATTTACTCACGCTAAGCCGCCGCCTACTGGGAGTGAATCTTAGCATCATAAAATTGCGACCGACGTATTCGCAATATTGCGATTACACCTCTCTTAGCAGTTTCTGAGTAGCTTCAGACTTACTCGGCATCTGCGATCAGTTCAGTGCTTGTCGTTCCTGGTTTGACGTCACAAACACACCCAGCGTTCGCCCAGACACTCCTCCGTTTCTCCAGCCACTCCCGCGTTTTTCCCAGAAACGGTAGCGTTTTTTCACACACACCCATAAAACGGCCAGTTTCCGCCCAGAAACACCCACTTCCTGTCAATCACATTACGATCGCCTGAACGATGAAAAAGCCGTGAGTAAAATTCCTAACTTCATAGCAAATTTACTTGGCGCAGTCGCAGTGCGAACATTGCGCATGCGCACTAAGCAGAACATCGCTGCGATGCGAAGAAATTTACCGAGCGAACAACTCGGAATGACCCCCCATGGTTTTGCCCAACTGCTAAAAAAAATTCCTGCTGCGATCAACTTGGAATTACCCCCATTATTACTACAAGCTGAAACGCTAGTCAAATGCATACATAGGGGGTAATTCCAAGTTGATCGCAGCAGGAAATTTTTTAGCAGTTGAGCAAAAACAGGTGCACTGCAGGGGAGGCAGATATAACATGTGCAGAGAGAGTTAGATTTGGGTGTGGTGAGTTCAATCTGCAATCTAAATTGCAGTGTAAAAATAAAGCAGCCAGTATTTACCCTGCACAGAAACAAAATAACCCACCCAAATCTAACTCTCTCTGCACATGTTATATCTGCCCCCCTGCAGTGCACATGGTTTTGCCCAACTGCTAAAAAATTTCCTGCTGCAATCAACTTGGAATTACCCCCATAGTTTTGACTTTTTTCTAATGTGTTTTCTTGTGCTTTAGAGATCATTATATTAGTTTCAAATGGGCAGAAAGGTGGTAAATACAGGGAAATTAAACAAGAAGCAGTCAGTAAATTTTTCACTCAAGTGACAAATGCAAATGGATATGTAGTCATTTGAAATAATAATTCTTCATGCCACATCTGTTGACATTTATTTTAAATGCGCTAAAAAGTCATATAAATGTATAATTCAACAGCCAGTTAGTTAGTAACCTAAAGGTGTTGAAGATAAAATGCCAAGACCTAAATATATAATTTCCTTACTAATGCTACAGTATATCCTTGTTAAACATGCTCCGTCTGGAAAGGGTGCTCTATATGGTAATACTTTCTTAAGGCTTTCCATGAACTTCAGTTGAGGACATATTTATCAAAATTGTTTCTCCTATAAGAGCCTGTCCTGGCGAACAGCTGTAAGCATTGTGATGGGTTGGGTATGCGGGACAAGCGGTCAGGAGACCGCCGTTCAGCATACTGATGCCGGGTTCCCGGCATGTAGATGCCCACGGGGGAAACGAGCGTAACAAGCTCCTTGCGGGCTTGCTGCGCTCCCCACTCTGCGGGCTTGGTGGTGACCTGCGGTCACCAAAGGTTCTATTCCCACTCTATGGGTGTCATGGACACCCACGAGTGGGAATAGTCCCTGTTGGTCGGCATGTCGACCGACAGCATTATGAGGGGGCGGAATGTAGGGGGAAGTATTGTGCCTGCCGGTCACATAACTACATCCCATTGTGATAGCGTCAAGCTGTCTTACTGCTTCCTGGTTCTGGTCCCCAGCAGTCTAATGCGCATGTATGGCCATCAACTGGCACATGCGTCACTGGAGGGGGGGGGCTGAGGTTGGCAGAGAGGGAGCCAGAGTTATCCTATAGCTAGCCTATTACAGCCAAGCTCTGGAATCATTTATATGAAATCTGACAGCTTTGCAATAAAATCTGTGGGGTAGAGATGAGCGGGTCGGTTCGTTGAGATCCGAACCCCCCCGAACTTCACCTTTTTTACACGGTTCCGAGGCAGCCTTGCTCGGTTAACCCGAACGTCATCATCCCACTGTCGGATTCTCGTGAGATTCGTATTCTATATAAAGAGCCGCGCGTCGCCGCCATTTTCACTCGTGCATTGGAGATTGAACGGAGAGGACGTGGCTGCGTTCTCTCCCTGAAAAGCTCCGTATCTGTGCTCAGTGAGCTGCAAATATCTGTGCTCAGTGTGCTGAAAATATCTACGTTCTCTGCCTGAAAACGCTCCATATCTGTGCTCAGTGTGCTGCAAATATCTGTGCTCAGTGTGCTGCATTGTGGGGACCACCAGTATATAATTATAGTAGTACAGTACAGTAGGCCATTGCTGTATCTTGCAGTTCTGTGCTGTATCTTGCAGCTCTGTGTCAAGTATACTATCCATATCTGTGCTGCATTATTGTGAGCAGTATATACTATCCTACTATATACTATATAGTAGGACAGTGCAGCATTTTGGTGACCAGCAGTATACATATACTACAGTACAGTAGGCCATTGCTGTATCTTGCAGCTCTGTGTCACTTCTAGTATCCTGATCAGTGCTCAATATCTGCTGCATTGTAGTGACCAGTATGTATACTGTACTGTGCGACGTGTGTTATACACCTGGTGATTTTATACACCCTGTATACTGTACTGTGCGGCGTGTGATACACCTGGTGATTATACACCCTTTATACTGTACTGTGCAACGTTTGTGATACACCTGGTGATTATACACCCTGTATACTGTACTGAGCGATGTGTGAGATACACCTGGGGATTATACACCCTGTATACTGTACTGTGTGGCATGTGGTACACCTGGTGATTATACACCCTGTATACTGTACTGAGCGATGTGTGAGATACACCTGGGGATTATACACCCTATATACTGTACTGTGTGATGTGTGAGATACACCTGGGGATTATACACCCTACATACTGTACTGTGCGATGTGTGTGATACACCTGGTAATTAATTATACACCCTGTATACTGTACTGTGCGACGTGTGTTATACACCTGGTGATTATACATCCTGTAATCTGTACTGAGCGATGTGTGAGATACACCTGGTAATATCTGTGCTCAGTGTGCTACATTGTGGTGACCACCAGTATATTATAGTAGTACAGTACATTAGGCCATTGCTGTATCTTGCAGCTCCGTGTCAGACTCAGTTCTAGTATCCTGATCAGTGCTCAATATCTGCTGCATTGTTGTGACCAGTTTATAGTAGTATAGTGCAGCATTGTGGTGACCACCAGTATATAGTAGTACAGTACAGTACAGTAGGCCATACCATTATCTTGCTGCACCGTGTCACTTCTAGTATCCTGATCAGTGCTTAATATCTGTGCTCAGTGTCAGTGCTGCATTGTGGTGACCAGTATACTACAGTGCAATAGTCCAGTGCTGTTCTCGCTGCTCAGTGTCAGTTCTCCGTAGTATCATCAGTATAATCAGTTCTCAGTATAATCAGTGCGCTGTTAGACGTGTGCCCGTTTTCCGCCATTAGTGCAGTGGGATTTAGACAATTGATGAAGTTATTGTGTCCCCGGTACAAAATCCCATCTAGATTCCACTTCACTAGGCAGGCGATAGCGAGATTTTACCAGTTAATATCAGTGATTTATAATTATTAATTACAGTGATCTTGCTAAATAATTCCAGTGATTTTGTTATTTTCTTCCAGTGATTTGGACCAATAATACCATTGATTAGAACGAATAATTCCTGTGATTTTGTCATTTTCTTCCAGTGATTTGGACCAATAATACCATTTGCTGTGATATTGAGGTGTTTGTGTCGCTTAGCTTAGCCATCCAGCGACCACAGTGCACCTCTTTTTCTCTTTTCTTTGCATCATGTGCTGTTTGGGGACTATTTTTTTAAGTGCCATCCTGTCTGACACTTCCGTATATGTCCAGTGGTACTGCCATTTGATATAATTCCCGACATTACTGCCATTTAATTCCAGTGATTTTGTCATTTTCTTCCAGTGATTTGGACCAATAATGCCATTGATTAGAACAAATAATTCCAGTAATTTTTGTCATTTTCTTCCAGTGATTTGGACCAATAATACCATTGATTAGAACGAATAATTCCTGTGATCTTGAGGTGTTTGTGTCGCTTAGCTTAGCCATCCAGCGACCACAGTGCACCTCTTTTTCTCTTTTCTTTGCATCATGTGCTGTTTTGGCAATTTTTTGAAGTGCCATCCTCTCTGCCACTGCACTGCCACTCCTAGATGGGCCAGGTGTTTGTGCCGGCCACTTGGGTCGCTTAGCTTAGTCATCCAGTGACCTCAGTGCAAATTTTGGGACTAAAAATAATAGTGTGAGGTGTTCAGAATAGACTGGAAATGAGTGGAAATTATGGTTATTGAGGTTAATAATACTATAGGATCAAAATTACCCCCAAATTCTATGATTTAAGCTATTTTTGAGGGCTTTTTGAAAAAAAACACCCAAATCCAAAACACACCCGAATCTGACAAAAAATTTTAAGGGAGGTTTTGCCAAAATGCGTCCGAATCCAAAACACGGCCGCGGAACCGAATCCAAAACCACAACACAAAACCCAAAAAAATTCCGGTGCACATCTCTACTATGGGGGCTGTACTGTGAATGCATATTCAAATTGTGCCAATATTTCATAGATTTCAGTGTATCCAGTGGCAGATCTACATAGAAACTAATGAAGCTTAAGCTTCAGGGACCCTAATCCCAGAAGGTCCCTGAACCAACTTTTTTTTTATATAAATATAATAATATAATATAATATAATGGATTTTTCAACAAAGTCTGTAACACCACGACAACCAGGCTTCTAGTACAGCATAGCTGCTATTACAGCTTATATGCGCGTTGCTTAGTACCGCGGGAGCTGCTGGGAGTTGTAGTCTAGCTGTGCGATTTGAATCAGAATCACAATTCACTTTAATGGCAAGTACATTGTCACATACAAGGAAATTAATTTGGTGAGTTTGGTACATATACAAGGTATAGCTTAAAAGTTTGAAAAAACAAAAATTACAATAAATATAAATCTATATATATAAAAGGCGAAAAAGGAGATTGACTCATCACAATATCTCTTAAACCACAAGGCATACAATCTTGAAACTTGGCAGGTAGCTTCTCCTTAGGTCCCAGGTGCTTGCTAAGAATCGGTTTTACAAATGTCACTGTCCATCCACGGAAATCGACAAAAATGGATGTGTGTATGTATGTATGTATGTATGTATGTATGTATGTATGTATGTGTATATGTATGTTCCAGCATAACCCCAGAATGCCTGCAGCAATTTACACCACAATTGGTACACATGTGACTTACAATCTGGGAATAAACACTGTGGGGGGAAAACACCCCTAGTACCCTAGGGGTAAGGCGACAGCACACAGTATTTCAGCAGACAGCATAACTCTGGAATGCCTGGAGCAATTTACACCAAAGTTAATACACATATGACTTACAATATGGGAACAAACACTCTTGGGGTAACACACCCCTAGCACCCCTAGGGGTGGGACAGCAGCACACAGTATATCAGGAGACAGCATAACTCCAGAATGCCTTGATCAATTTACACCACACTTGGTACACATATGACTTACAATCTTGGAACAAACACTGTTGGGATAAGACACCCCTAGCACTCCTAGGGGTAAGGCAGCAGCACAGAGTATTTCAGTAGACAGCATAACTCTGGAATGCCTGGAGCAATTTACCCCAAACTTGGTACACATATGACTTACAATCTGGGAACAAACACTGTTGGGGAAAGACACTCCTAACACCCCTAGGGGTGGGACAGCAACACGGAGTATTTCAGGAGACAGCATAACTCCAGAATGCCTGGACCAATTTACACCAAACTTGCTACACATATGATTTACAATCTGGGAACAAACATTCTGTGGGTAAGACACCCCTAGGGGTGAGGTAGCAGCACAGAGTATTTCAGCAGACAGCATAACTCTGGAATGCCTGGTGCAATTTACACCAAACTTGGTACACATATGACTTACAATCTGGGAGCAAACACTGTGGGCATAACACACCCCTATCACCCCTAGAGGGTGGTCCAGCACCCCACACTATATCAGGACATGCATGATATGTCAGTGACGACAGGGCTGCATGTGACATGATGTGAGGAGGTGGATGGAGCTAGCAGGAAGCCACATGCTGAGAGTTATATAGTGGGAGGAGCAGGGCCCCAAGCAGCACAGAGTATATTAGAATATACATGATATGTCAGGCAGGACAGGGCTGCATGTGACAGGGGCAGTGACATGATGTGAGGAGGGGAATGGAGGTAGCACTAACCCACACACTTAGAGTTATATAGTGGAAGTAGCAGGGTCCCCCAGCAGCACAGAGTATATCAGAAGATTCATAATGTGCTATGCTATATAAGAAACTGTAAATAAATCAATCATCTCACAGGGGCACTGACATGATGTGAGGAGGGGAATGGATGCAGCAAAAAGCCACAGACTGAGAGTTGTATAGTGGGAAGAGCAGGTTCCTTTGGAGGACCAAAAAGGGGTCCGGCCACTACATAAAGTGGGTCAGAGAAGCAAGATATGCCTATATACTAGATGTCCAACCAACGTAAATTAATGAACAACTATAATTCTAATTTACCATCCTCATCCCGTAGCAGGGTAAATTCCATAGTCAGTGAGTGTCAGAGGGCTTATTGATGACCCCCACTGTGATGGGGAAGAAACTGTTCATGTGGCATGAGGATTTGATCTTGATATAATGAAACATTTTTCAGATGGAAATATCTGAAAGAGATGGTGACTGGGATGGGAAGGGTCAGCGATGATCTTCCCTGCCCTCTTCCTGGTCCTGGAGTGGTATAGGTCCAGGAGAGATGGCAGGTCACAGCCGATAACCTTCTCAGCTGGCCATATAATCCGCTGTAGTCTGTCTTTGTCCTTGGCATTGGAAGCAGCATACCAGATGGTGATTGATGAGCTGAGGATGGATACAGTGATGGCCGTGTAGAACTGGACCATCATTTTCTCTGGCAGGTTGAATTTCTTCAACTGCTTCAGGAAGAACATCCTCTGCTGCGCCTTCTTAATTATGGAGGTGATGTTCTTCTCTCCCCTAAAGTCCTTGGAGATTATTGTTCCCAGGAATCTGAATTACTCCACAGAGTTATCTGGTAAGTCACACATGATAAGCAGGCAATTAGTGCAGGGCTCCTCCTGAAATCTACTTCCATCGCCACAGTTTTTTGAGCATTCAGCTACAGGTGGTTCTGGCTGCACCAAGAAATTAAGTAATCAAACTTCCCTTCTGAGCTGAAGTCCACAAACAAGATACTGGCATATGCGTTGGGAGAGTCTAGATGTTGTACCATGTAAACTGTGTCTACTAACCTGTTGGCTCTGTAGGCGAAGTGCAATGGGTCAAGAAGGGAGTTCGTGGTTTATTTGAAGTGGGTGAGCACACGGCGCTCAAAAGTTTTCATTACCACAGAGGCCAGAGCAACTGGTCTGTAGTTATTAAGGCCTGTGATCCTTATCTTTTTAGGGACTGGGATAATGGTAGATGTTTTGAAGCAGGCATGCACCCTGCATTTAAGTGTTAAAGATGTCTGTGAACACTGGGGACAACTGGTCTGCACAATGCTTTAGCATAGAGGGGGAGACCGCATCCGGTCCAGCTGCCTTACGTGGGTTCTGTCTCTTAAAAAAGTTTAACATCTCTCTCTGAATGGAGGGAGATGTAATGGGGGAGAGGAGTTGGCTGTCTGAGTCCATGAAGTGGAAAGGGGTATTGGAGAAATCCGTGTATGCCCCATAGCGATAGCCGCGCATCGCTTTCGCCGGTACTAGATTGGCCTGCATGCGTCCTTTGGCCTCCTCGATCACCTTGCCAAATGTATACTTAGCAAATAAAAACCTGTCCCTGTCTCCACTGTTGAATTCTATCTCCTTCTCCAAACAAGCTGTCTGAGTCTTGCTATGAACTAGGGTTTGTCATTGTTGTAACTCACCCTGGTGCGTGTTGGAATATAAGCACCCTCACAAACACTGATGTCTGAGGTCACAGACTATGTATATTCATTCAGGCTATTGGAGGCAGTCCTAAACTTTTCCGAGTCTGTGTTTTCAAGACAGTCACAAAGTTCCTCCACTGCTTCTCTGTTGCTCCAATTCTTGCCTCTCCTCATGGCAGGTTTAGAAAGTTTAGTTTCAGTGTATACGCCAGGATCAGATGAATAAGAGCATGGTCAGATAGTCCCAGAGCCACTCGGGACACTTTAACAGTGATCCAAAACCTTCTCCTCCCTGGTCAGACATTTAATTAGCTGTTTATATTTGGGGAGATTATAAGATAAATTTTCCTTTTTTTTTTAATGCAATATTTTTATTGGAAGGATGTCAAATAAAACAATACAGACCAAAAAGGAAATGATGATGCAAGACAAAATCAGAATAACGTACAGGATATCCCGTGGGATATACAATAACAAGGTACATCAACAATAAAAATGTCGACAACAATTTTCTGTATAAAAGAGTAGGTATAAAAGAGAAGAAAAGAGAAGAAAAAAGAAGAGAAGAAGAGGAAAGAGAGAAGAAGAGGGGGGGGGGGGGCGGAGACCACTATGGCAGGTTTCCGGGACGTACCATATCATGAGGGTAACAGTCACAGTCAGCATATCTACACAGAGTGAACAGTTGAACATCCTTCCAGAGGCAGAAGCAGAACAACTCCAATACAATATGTCACATCTGAGTAATAGGAGTATTAGTGTAAGAAAACCATGGTTCCCAAATCCTCATATATTTATCAGACCTATCCCGTAGGGAAGCCGTGATTTTCTCCATCGTGGAGATGTACCATACTTTGGACAACAGCATGCCCATAGGGGGAGCAGTGGACTTTTTCCAGCATTTAGCAATCACACATCTGGCGGCATAAAGGATTTGGAGTACAAGGTTATTCACAATACTACTGAGATTAGGTAAAGGAAGGCCCAGCAGTGCCATCCAAGGGCCCAACGTTACCTGGGAGCAGAAAACAGAACCAATAAGGCTCTCCACCCGGTCCCAAAAGGGACGGATTCTGGGACAGGACCACCAAATGTGTTTAGTATCTCCTATTTGGCCACATTCTCGCCAACATAATGGGGAAGACCCGGGGAAAATTCTGTGAAGTGTAGCTGGTACTAAATACCACCTGGTGTATACTTTATAGGAATTTTCCTTTATCAGAGAGGAAATTGAAGACTGTGCAACAATTTGTCTTCTGATTTCCCAAGAGTCTTCCCCAGGAGAGGGGCCTAGGTCCTGTTCCCATTTGCTTTCATGAGACAGGGCATCAGTCGATTTCAATGAGCGTAATAGACTGTAAAGAATAGAAATGATACCCTGTCGCATAGGAGAATAAACACAGAGTCGTTCAAAAGGGGTAAGTTGGCGGACAACCTTAGAGCTTGGAAGGGAACTTAAGAAAGAGCGGAGTTGTAAATACTTGTACATTACAGGTTGGGTGATACCATATTTATCCTTCAAGGAATCTAAAGAACGCCAGGAATTGCCATCAATAAAGTCGAAGACCAGTCCTGGTCGCTGGTTCAGATAAAACCATGAGTGAGATCGTAAAGTGGAGCCGGGAGGGAAGTGCCGGTTATCCCAAATAAAGGTGATGTGAGACGGGAATGTAGAGAGACTATAGTGCCGAATGCAGGAAAACCACAGGGAGCAGGTAAATTTTGTGGTAGGGGCACACGTTCGCGCCTTCTGGTTAGGTTGAACAGGTGTAAGTAAGGATACCAAAGTGGAGGTCTTAGCTAGCAGGAGTTCAATTTGTACCCAGGGTAAATGGGGGGGCTTGAGAGAACCAGGTTAGAGCCTGGCTCAAGTGAGTAGCGTGATAATATTTCCGAATGTCCGATAAACCTCTGCCTCCAGCAACTGGGTCTAAATTTTCCTTTTTAAAGTCCCCAAGCACAATAACTGGGGAGTCCTGGTTCCCTCTCTCCACTCTTAATATTTGGCCGGCCAGTATAAAGGAAGCAAAACCACATGGATAATAATAAAATAGCGTGAACCATGTATCCGCTTTAAACTACAATTCCCGACAATTTGGAAAAGCACTCTGCGCTAATTCATTCTATCAGGTCTTAAAATAAAATGAATTCACATAAATATAAAATAATTTTCTTTTATTAAAAAATGATCAAAAGATCTTTAAATTGATGTATATATAATATAAAAGATAATTCATACAACAGACTAAGTATATACATAAACTGTCATGCCACTAAATTAATATAAACTATATTTCTATTTCTATTTGCCGGCTTTTCATATACCTATAGATATAGTAGATTTCAATGGAGGTCAATCAATTCACATAATATATCTAGATATAAAAATGTCCACAATGAACATATAAGACAATCCTTGTAATTGTAGTGAACGGTAAAAAAATGTCCTCAAACCATTCACTTAGCACATGTAGAGAGACCCGGTGTTAATTAATTTCATTTAGCTATAGCTAAAAAGTCCCAGCAGACTGATTGTGCAAAGTAGCAAGAGAAACTCTGGAGAGCCTTATGGGGCTATCAGCATATGTGAGCGCTCACCCTCCATCTTAGTTCGTATGACGGATCGATTGGACGTACACTGTGTGCCGGTCGGGTGCGGCTAGGAGGCTCCGGACATCTCTGATCTCCAACTTGTAATTGCCGCTGCAGTCCCAGAAAGCCGCTGATGGATTTTGCTGGCGTCCGGCGTTACACAGGGAAATATGCAGGGATATCCTTAATGAATGGTACTGTCACCAAAAGTCCCTTCTTCCTCTAACGCGTTTCGCTCGTTCCTGGAGCTTCCTCAAAGAGTCTATGAGGAAGCTCCAGGAACGAGCGAAATGCGTTAGAAGAAGAAGGAACTTTTGGTGACTGGCTTTCTGGGACTGCAGTGGCAATTACAAGTTGGAGATCGGAGATGTCTGGAGCCTCCTAGCCGCACCCGACCGGCACACAGTGTACGTCCAATCAATCCGTCATGCGAACTAAGACGGAGGGTGAGCGCTCACATATGCTGATAGCCCCATAGGGCTCTCCAGAGTTTCTCTTGCTACTTTGCACAATCAGTCCGCTGAGACTTTTTAGCTATAGCTAAATGAAATTAATTAACACCGGGTTTCTCTACATGTGCTAAGTGAATGGTTTAAGGACATTTTACCGTTCACTACAATTACAAGGATTGTCTTATATGTTCATTGTGGACATTTTTATATCTAGATATATTATGTGAATTGATTGACCTCCATTGAAATCTACTATATCTATAGGTATATGAAAAGCCGGCAAATAGAAATAGAAATATAGTTTATATTAATTTAGTGGCATGACAGTTTATGTATATACTTAGTCTGTTGTATGAATTATCTTTTATATTATATATACATCAATTTAAATATCTTTTGATCATTTTTTAATAAAAGAAAATTATTTTATATTTATGTGAATTCATTTTATTTTAAGACCTGATAGAATGAATTAGCACAGAGTGCTTTTCCAAATTGTCTAGCTGGTTCCCCTATTAGAATAGGAGACCTCTTTTTTATATATGCCTACACAAGCATATTTGACACTCTGCAGCTGAATATAATATAAATCCTATTTTGGTTTATATAAATATAGGCAAAATAATAGCATTCTGTAAATTACAATTCCCGACAGTCTGCAGAACTTCTCTTGATGGCATTCCCAAGAATGGCAGAGCTTGAGAGGGTCCGTCCTAGGAAGGAGGCTGGAAGCAATGAAAGGTGAGAAGTAGCCCAGGACATGTATGCATCTAAAAAGGTAATTAGGTAATTTTTCTGGTGCTGAGCGATGTGTGCTGTCAGCTGTTTATTGAAGAGAGGGGTGAAAAGAGAGTGCTATGAAGTGATTAATGAAGTGGCAATTGTGTGAGATGATTTTTGAAACAGGGGTGTCTGTGATGTGATTCCACCCCACCATTTGGGCCTCGATGTCCTCGCAAAGGTAGCAAGGCCCTTTGGACCTCGTTGAAACTTGCCTTATTGTTGCTGGTTGCGAAGGGGCCCCCATAACAGTTCAAGCTTCAGGGCCCCAAAAATGTAGATCCGCCACTGAGTGCATCCATGGGCATAACTTTAATGGGTGCAAGGAGTGCCATTGCTGTGGGACCCAGAGCTTAGGGAAGCCTAGACCCTTGTTTTAAAGTTGAATACCAATTTCCCAGATTTGCCTGCAATGCAATTGGGCCTGATCCATTGCCCAGCCTGAATTGTGTGACATTGGATTTTCAGTGAGAGGAGTGTGTAGTGGATGTTATAATGTTAAGGGGGCACTGAATTGTGGCATAATTTGAACTGGAGGCCACTGTAATGTGGCATACATCTGATCTGCTCATTGTAATGTCGAGGGCACTATAGTGTTACATAATAAGAACTGGGACACTTTAATGTGGCACAATATGAAAAAGAGACACTATAGTGTGGCATAATATGAACTGGAGGGAGCACTGTAACGTGGCATAGTTTGAACTGGAGGACACTCTAATGTGTCACAGTATGTACTGTATGTATTATGTCATAATGTGAATTGGTGATAATGTGTACTGGCAGTCCTACAAAGTGACATTATGGTGGGGTCTTTCCGAATTGATCGCTCGCTAGCTAGTTTTAGCAGCCGTGCAAACGCTATGCCGCCACCCACTGGGGAGTGTATTTTAGCTTAGCAGAAGTGCGAAAGCATGTGCAGCCGAGCTCTGCAAAAACAGATTGTGCAGTTTCTGAGTAGCTCTGAACCCACTCAGCACTTGCGATCACTTCAGCCTATTCGTGTCCGGATTTGACGTCATACACCCGCTCAGCGAACGCCCAGCCACGGCTGCGTTTTTTCAGACACGCCTGCGTTTTTGCAAACACTCCCTGAAAACGGTCAGTTGATACCCAGAAACGCCCCCTTCCTGTCAATCTTCTTGCGACCATCAGTGCGACTGGAAACTTCGCTAGAACCTGTGCACAACCACAATGGGCTTTGTACCCGTACAACACGTGTGTGCATTGCGGGGCATACGCATGCGCAGAAATGCCGATTTTTAGCCTGATCACTGCGCTGCGAACAACGGCAGCTAGCGATCCCCTATGTAAACTAGGGAACTGTGATGGTTCATAAAATAAACTAGGGCACTACCATAGGGCATAATATTAACTAAGGCCCTACTATGATTCAGAATATGAACTAAGGCACTGTTATGGGGCAAAAAATGAATAACTACTGCAGAGAGGGGTCTCTCAAGAATCATTGGGATAGGGGCCCCTTCAATATGTTGTTTTGGGGCCCACAAAGTTCGAATTATGCCCCTGAGTATATCTCAGACATACAGCTGGACAGGGCAAATGAAAGTAAGGGCATGTTTAAGTGTAGCACACCCCCTGCAAATGTGACCTAATGAAATTTGAAGACATTTATCTTGGAGGGTTTGAAATCACCAGCACTAACATATCACTGCACATTTAGGTTGGATCACTCCTGAAATCCCCTGTGCAGTTTCGCCGATAATCTGGAAACTGCGCATGTGCAGGACCCATTCTGTGCATGTGAAGAAAGGGTCTTACATTCGCATCGCAGTAATGCCAACACCTCAGCCTGATTGACAAATGCAGCAAGGAGGTATGTACACACCTCCTACTGCATTTGCATTGCTATGGATTGCATTTGCAAAAATTGCAATCCATGCCGAAAGATGGCCATAGCAAACAGTTTTGTTCTCCAAACCAACAGATTTATTATCCAGCAGTTTGGAGAGTTAACACTCAATCACTGGTGATGGGTCGTCATTTCAAACCCCTAAATTGCATATTGCTTATGTTTATTATACCCCTTTAACACAGAAAATTAAATTATCAGGTAAAGCAGTTCTACCCGGTAATTTCATGAAACACGCGGGTCCTTTTTCTGTGTGAAAGGGTCAACCGGGTTGAAATTCCCGGGACTTCGACCCAGGAATTTACCAGGGTTGGAGGCCTGGGAATATAGACCAGGGTTGACCCTTTCGCACAGACAAAATACCTGTTTTGATCCGCAAATTACCGGGTCGAAATTCTTGACTCGGTAATTTGCTTCCCTGTGTGAAAGGGGGGGGGGGGGGGGAGTCAGACAGAGACCCGCAAAATCGAACCTGCAATTCAGAGCCAGGTAATTGACGGGATTACTGTCTGAAAAGGGTATTATAAAGGGGAATTAGGGACTTCCGGTTCCAGCTCCCATGTGATCGGGTGCCTGGTGTGTGAGCTCCGCTGCAGCCCCAGCTTTCTCAGCCCGCACAGCCGTGCCAGCGGCTCCATTCTAGACGGTTCCCACACTAATGTGAGGGGACCATCCCCAGCACCTTATTGAGAAGTTTCTCACCTCCCCAATGCCTGCCAACGATCCTGCTCAGAACGGAGGCACGCAGATTCCAATATGGCCGCTGCACCTGACATGCTGGAGAGTGCATGGACGCTGGAGGATAGCTCTCAGCCTGCTTCCCCTGATGCTGCCGCTCCTGTCACATATGGAGATGTGGTAAAGGCAATTCAGGTAACAATGGGGCCCCTCATGGATGCTCATTCTGCAAGTTAACTCAGGTGGCTAATTATTATTATTATTATTACTACCAGTTATTTATATAGCACACACATATTCCGCAGCGCTGTACAGAGAATATTTGCCCATTCACATCAGTCTCTGCCCTAGTGGAGCTTACAATCTATATTCCCTATCACATGTACACGCACACACGTTCATGCTAGGTTTCATTTTTGCTGGGAGCCAATTAACCTACCAGTATATTTTTGGATTGTGGGAGGAAACCGGAGTACCCAGAGGAAACCCACGCAAGTACAGGGAGAATATACAAATGCCGCACAGTTAGGGCCATGGTGGGAATCGAACCCATGACCTCAGTGCTGTGAGGCAGTAATGCTAACCATTACACCATCCATACTGACCAATGATATTATGTCTCAGCTAAAGCAACTGTCACAGAGAGTGGTAACTACTGAGCATCGTTTAGGGAAGGTATTTCAAGATGTGGCTGAATTGAAAACGTCCACTGGCACCTTGTAAAAATTATATTATCAAGTGATGAATAAATTAGATGACCTAGAAAATAGGTAATTGTGGAACAATCTCCGCATTATGGGCTAAGCAGAATCCCTTAAAGGACCAGACTTCTACCGCTTTTTACAACTCTCCCTCCCAGAATTGCTGGATATCAGAGATGAATGTGCTGACTTAGTGGTGGAGAGGGCTCATCATTTGGTACCACCCCGGACGGGCCAGAATGCCAGGCAATGCATAGTGATCTTTCGTTGTTTGAACATTCTGCTTAAAGAGGCTATATGGTCTGCTTCAAAGAGACACCATGATCTTACATGGGACCTGCGCCTTTTTCAAAATTTTTCAGCAGAAGTGTCGCGTGCACGGAAAGACTTTTCCCCCGATTTGTTCCAGCTTGGTTAAGGAGCACCAAAGGTTTGCACTACTGTGCCCAGCACGCCTCCGCAACTTCGAGGCGGACACTTTCAGGGACTTTACTAATGTTGCTGACGCTGATGGTTTCTTATCGGAAAGGAGGAAATCGATGGCTCCACCTTCTCCCGGTTCTCCCCGTCTGGATACATGAGACTGAGGCCTTAAGTTATATGGGTGTCTATGATTATTAGCTTACTGTTTTCGGAAGGAGCAGCTTGCAAGTTCACTGTATACTTACTCTTCTGAGAGGGGTGCTGTCTGCCAAGTATATGCTGTCCTATTATTCAGTATTAATGTGGCAGGTCCTGTTTTTTTTTCAGGTTGCTGGTGGGATTTTTCTTTTTGACTTTTCATGTAGGCTGGGGTGTGCTAGGGGTAAGCATGCCATGATTTATTTTATTGTTATGCATATGCTTATGACTGGAGGTCCCTATGTCTCTGACAGATGGGACAAGTTAGTGTCCAAGGTCTTGCTATATTTCTTTGTCTTTATGTTGATGTCCCTTTATATAGGTTATGTATGCAACAGCAGGTCTGTTGCTTTCCATATGTGCTCACCGTTTCAGTTTCATGCATGTTATAACCTGTTACATATCATACTTAGCATTTAGCACTTGGAATGTGGGGGGTATAAACTCCACAGCTAAACGAAAGAAGATTCTTATGTACTTGAATAAGCTTCGTATGGATATAGCGTTCCTACAGGAAACACGTCTCCTCCCTCCGGAGATGGCCAAACTGAATGCGTTACGCTGGTCTGTTTTAGCTTCTGCCGCATACACTTCTAAGGCCCGAGGTGTGGTCATCTTGATTAAGCAATCTTTGTCCCATATTCATTCCGTACTTGCCGACCCCCAGGGTCATTATGTTATAGTTGATGTCTCCATAGAAGGCACTCGTGTATTACTATGCAATGTGTATGCTCCCTTCGCACGTCCTAAAGCTTTTTTTCTAGATGTGTTACACAACCTGTATGATCATGCTGACTCATCTATCATATTGGGTGGGGATTTTAATGTGGTGTCCTCTCCCACTTTAGATAGGAATATTCCTTCAAAGATAGGAGGTCACCACACCAAAATTGGTATCCCCTATTTGTCTCATCAGTTAAAGGTGGTGGATGTGTGGAGGGCGTGCTATACTCCGGAACAGGATTATACATGCTTATCTGCGGCTCATAGCGCGCTCTCCCGCATTGACTATCTTCTGCTGTCCAAAAATATGTTTCCAAAAGTTGTGGATGCTAAAATAGAGACCATTAGCATTTCTGACCATGCTTTGAGTTGGATGAAACTATCGGTGCATACTGATAAGGGCCCCGTAAGGCAGTTGGGCTTCCCAGCACATCATGCAAACTCTCTGAAATTCTGCAACATGCTGGAAGCAGCATGGCTGGATTATAGACACAATAGCACCTGCTATGCGAAAGAGAAGCCGCTAATGTTTTGGCGGGCTTCTAAACGTGTTATACGGGGGGTGATTCTCTCATATTGTGCCCATAGGGATAAAACCCTAGATGCTTCCTATTTAGCAGCACAGGCTGACCTGACTGCTTCCTTTCAACTGTTTAAATTAACCCCTACTCCAGCACACAGGGCTGATTATAATCATAAGAAGGCAGTTTTTGATAATGTTCTGTCTCATTTAGAGGCTAAGCATACTTTTACAAAAATACCACTTTTTTATAGATATGGTAATAAACCGGGCAAGTTATTGTCTTTCTTGTTAAAGGGGCGCCATCCCCCTTCCGTGATTAAATTCCTCCACACTGGGGAAGGTAATAGTGTTTGGTCTAATGCACAGATCACTGAGGTTTTGAGTACATTTTATTTGCGGTTATATTCCCAGCCCCATATTAATCTGTCTAATAAGGAAGCTTTTTGGTCTAGTCTCACACTGCCTTAGATGTCTGCTATTCAGGCATCCTCCTTAATGGCCCCAATTTCTAAGGAAGATGATGATAAGGTGATTAAGGCTTTGAAAACTGGCAAGGCCCTGGGGCCGGACGGCCTATCTACTGATTATTATAAAATATTATTGCCCCATATATGTGAACCGTTAAAGATTTTTTTTATAACTCTATACTTTCGGGGTGAAGCCTTGCCCAGTCATTTTAATTCAGCATTTCTTAGGGTCTTCCTGAAGCCAGGCCGGGATCCTGAACTCCCAGAGTCCTATAGGCCCATTTCATTGCTCAACACAGATTATAAAATTCTTACCAAGGTTATAGCCGACAGATTAAAGCTTATTTTACCATCTTGTTAGGGTCTCCTGCCCTGTGCTGCCACGTCGTCATGGCAACCGGGAGACAAGTGCTAGTGGAGTAACCTGAGCGCAGCTGATACTCCGGTTCGGGTCTTTTGCTGTGCAGTGGTTATAGGCTCTGTGCACGGCAGGGGATCCGGTGCTGGTTTTTGTGCTCACAGTCTGTGAGGTCTGAGTGGGGCGTGGACAGCACCTGCTTTATAAGGCCTCTTTTCAGGGTAAGCAGATGCTGCTGAATCTTTGTTGGTTAGTCAGTTCATGAAAGTTAGCCAGTACTGTGTAGCTTTGTATTTGTTTGTTGCTTACTGCAAATAGGCCTGGGGATTTGGTATTACACTCTGCCAATCCAGACCTAGCAGTAAGACTGGAGTCAGTCGTTTAGCTTGCTGGGGTTCTGTTACTACTCTGTGAACTTAGCAAGTTTGCGGCTGTATTCTAAGACTTGCCTGTCTAATCCTGTCTCACTGTGCTAGGTGTCAGGGGTCAGTTTAGTGGCAGTAAGCTAAAACCTGTGCACTGCAAGTGAGAAATAGGATTGTGGAGACTCTCCTTGTGTCTATCATTCCATCTCTGACCAAGGAGTTTACTGCCACACCCGTTGGTAACCCTTTAGGGTTTTGCTGTTGCCCTTAGCAACAGCATTTCGGGTTCTCTATGTATTAAAACACAACATCTTGCTTTTTCCATCTGTGCAGTTCTAATACAAGGGAGATACCCAGTTCCTTAGCCTCTGGGCTTCTCTGTTCACTTTGTGTGTATTTTGTTACCCTATTACCTTCTGTGTACGTTATGTCATATTCCCCAGTTTGTCTGTGAGTCCATTTGTTTTGCATAACAGTTCAAACACCAGTACATTCCTGCAGACACTGGAGTGCATAACAGTTCTGACACCAGTACTTTCCTGCAGGCACTGGTGTGCATAACATATTCAGCAGCCTAATACTCCTGTTGAAATTTTGTGGGAATATGGAGCATACCCCTCAAAATACGTTGCAACAGGTGGTCGATCAGGTGCAGGTCCTGACTCGACAATTTAATGATTTGTCCATTAAAATGCACACCTCCCAGGCTGCTGGTGGAGCTCCCGCAGCAGCAGCACCTGCAGGGGTTAAGGAGCCGAAAGTAAATCTCCCGGATCGTTTTTCTGGAGATCGCTCGCAGTTCTTTTGTTTCAAGGAGAGCTGCAAGCTATACTTCCGGCTTAGGCCTCAGTCTTCTGGGTCGGAGATTCAGCGGGTGGGCATAGTGATTTCCTTGCTACAAGGAGACCCACAGGTCTGGGCATATGGGTTGCAGCCTGACTGTCCGTCGCTTAAAAGTGTTGATGCTTTTTTTACGGCACTGGGCATGTTGTATGATGACCCTGACAAGACGGCCTCAGCCGAGGCTCAGATTTCGATCCTTAAGCAAGGGCGAAGGCCAGTTGAGGTTTACTGTACGGAGTTTCGGAGGTTGGCCCATGATACCCAGTGGAATGACCCAGCCCTGAGACACCAGTACCGAAGAGGTCTTTCTAACCAGATAAAGGACCAACTGGTACAATATCCCTTGCCTGATAGCTTGGATCAGCTCATGCAGTTATCCATCCGGGTGGATAGACGGCTGAGAGAGCGTAGGCTTGAAAGGGAGACTGAGATTTCCTTCCTTCCCAAGGGAACCTCAGACTCTGAGGAATTTTCTGAGGAGCCTATGCAGATTGGGGCTACCCGCCTCTCCTCGCGTGAGAAGACGCGGAGGAGACAGCAGGGGTTGTGTTTGTACTGTGGGAATAAAGGTCATGTGGTAGTATCATGCCCAGAAAAGCCGGAAAACTTCAGGGCCTGAGGGTGATGGGAAATATCCTGTCAGGCCAGAAGTCAGAATTTCCCAAGAAGACTTTTATCATTCCGGTGACCTTGAAGATCCTCGGTCAAACTGTCAAGACTGAGGCCTTTGTGGACAGTGGGGCCGACGGGGTTTTTATGGACCGCCAATTCGCCCTGAAACACTCTGTTCCCTTAGTACCCTTGGCATCGGAAATTGAGATTTGTGGGTTAAACGGGGAACCATTATCCCAAGGTAAAATTACCTCTTGCACTAGCCAGATTTCTTTGTTTATTGGAGCCACACACTCTGAAAAATTGTCCTTTTATGTGACTGTCTGTACTTTTGCCCCATTGGTGTTGGGGTTACCCTGGTTAAGGGCCCACAATCCTCAATTTGACTGGGTCTCTGGGGAGATTCTTAGTTGGGGTACTGATTGTTTCAGGAGTTGCTTGAGCCTTCCAGTCAGGCTCTCGCAGCTAAGTTTGCCAGGATTGCCAGGGTGTTATGCAGATTTTGCGGACGTGTTCTCCAAAAAAGTTGCAGAGGTACTACCTCCCCATCGCCCCTATGACTGTGCCATTGATTTGTTGCCAAATGCTAAGCTTCCCAAGAGCAGGTTGTACTCCCTGTCACGTCCTGAGACTCAGGCTATGGCAGAGTACATTCAGGAGAACTTGGCTAAGGGATTTATCAGACCTTCACAGTCTCCAGTTGGGTCGGGGTTCTTCTTCGTGGGTAAAAAGGACGGTTCGTTGCGACCCTGCATCGACTTCAGGGAATTGAACCGTATCACGATTAAAAACTCATACCCACTGCCTCTCATTTCGGTCTTGTTTGACCAGCTTCGTACTGCCACCATTTTTTCTAAGATTGACCTACGCGGTGCGTACAATCTAATCCGAATAAGAGAGGGGGATGAATGGAAGACTGCCTTTAATACCCACTCAGGGCATTATGAATATTTGGTGATGCCTTTTGGGCTCTGTAATGCCCCGGCAGTCTTCCAGGATTTCATGAATGATGTGCTCAGGGAATATTTGGATAGATTCTTAGTTGTATACTTAGATGACATCCTAATCTTCTCCCATTCCCTGGAGGAACATCGGAAGCATGTACGCTTAGTCCTCCAGAAACTCAGAGACCACCGGCTTGGGGCGAAGCTGGAGAAGTGCGAATTTGAAGTTCAGCAAATCGCATTTCTAGGATATATTATCTCCCCAGAAGGTTTCCAAATGGAGGGTTCCAAGGTACAGGCAGTCCTGGATTGGGTGCAGCCCACTAGTTTGAAGGCGCTTCAGCGTTTCCTGGGCTTTGCGAATTTTTATAGACGATTTATCACTGGATTTTCGTCTATAGTGGCACCCTTGGTGGCACTCACTAAGAAAGGGGCGGATGTTGCTCACTGGTCTTGTGAGGCTAAAGCGGCTTTTGCCCGTCTCAAAAGGGCATTTGTTTCGGCCAAGGTGCTGCGACACCCAGATCCAGAGCGTCCTTTTGTGGTGGAGGTGGATGCCTCTGAGATGGGTATTGGGGCAGTGCTTTCTCAGATGGGAGTGTCTGATAATCGCCTTCATCCCTGTGCTTACTTTTCCCGTAAATTTTCGCCTGCCGAGATGAATTATGACGTGGGTAACCGGGAATTGTTGGCTATTAAGGATGCACTCGAGGAGTGGAGACACTGGCTTGAGGGGGCTAAGTTTGTGGTCTCAATTCTCACTGACCATAAGAATCTGGCATATTTAGAGTCAGCGAAGCGTCTCAATGCCAGGCAGGCACGATGGGCTTTGTTTTTTGCTCGCTTTAATTTTTTGATAACATATCGCCCTGGGTCAAAAAACATCAAGGCTGATGCGCTCTCGCAGAGTTTTGCTCCAATCCAGGAGACCACCGAGGAGCCGTTGCCCATTGTTTCCCCATCATGTATTAAAGTGGGCATTACCCAGGACCTCTTATCATTAGTCCTTAGAGCACAGGAGCAGGCTCCTCCAGACCTTCCGGTAGGTCTTTTGTTTGTGCCTCCTAGGTTAAGACAGCGAGTGTTCCTGGAATTCCATGCCAAGAAGTCGGCAGGTCACCCGGGTATTGCCAGAACTCGGGAGTTGCTATCTAGGGCGGTGTGGTGGCCCTCGGTGGCTAAGGATGTGGATCAGTGGGTTCGGGCATGTGACATCTGTGCCCGAAATAAGACTCCTAGAGGGGTTCCTGTTGGCCCATTACATCCACTCTCTATCCCATCTAAGCCATGGACCCACATTTCAATGGATTTTGTGGTGGACTTGCCCAAATCCTCGGGGATGACAGCCATCTGGGTTGTCGTTGACAGGTTTTCAAAGATGGCGCACTTCGTTCCACTGGTTGGGCTGCCATCAGCCAGACGCCTGTCTGAATTATTTATGCTGCATGTTGTGCGTCTCCACGGGTTGCCACTTGATGTGGTCTCTGACCGCGGATCCCAGTTTGTGGCCAAATTCTGGAGGGCATTTTGTTCCGATCTCCAGATTTCTGTCAGCTTGTCGTCAGGCTACCATCCGCAGTCTAATGGGCAGACTGAAAGGGTGAACCAGTCCTTGGAGCAGTTCCTCAGGTGTTATGTCTCCAAGTGTCAGACTGACTGGGTTGCTCATCTGTCCATGGCGGAGTTTGCCTATAACAACGCGGCTCACTCTGCTACAGGGATCTCTCCCTTCCTTTGTGTGTATGGGCATCATCCTAAGGCCAATTCTTTTGACCCCCTGGACTCCACGCCTGGTGGTTCCTCTGTGGTTTCGGTCCTTAGAGGTATTTGGCGGAAAGTGAAGAAAGCCCTTGTGTCTGTGTCATTAGTGACCAAAAGGGTTTTTGATAAGCGGAAAAGACCCTGCAGCTTCAAATTAGGAGACTTCGTCTGGTTGTCTACCAAGAATTTGAAGTTGAGACAGCCATCTCATAAGTTAGGGCCCCGGTTCATCGGCCCTTATAAGATCACCAGGGTTATCAATCCGGTGGCATTTCAGTTAGATCTGCCCCGTTCTTTGGGTATCAATAAAACATTTCATTGTTCCCTTTTAAAACGGGCGATTAGTAATCCTTCTTCCAGTGGAAGACCTTCCCCTCTTCTGATACGTGGCCAGAGGGAGTTTGTTGTTGAAAGGATTCTTGACTCCAAGGTGGTTCGGGGTCGGCTGTCATTTTTGGTGCACTGGAAGGGGTATGGCCCGGAGGAGCGGTCGTGGGTGCGCAGTTGTGATCTTCATGCCCCCAGACTGATACGCTCTTTCTTCTCGCAGTTCCCCGATAAACCCGGTGGTAGGGGTTCTTTGACCCCTCGTCAGAGGGGGGGTACTGTTAGGGTCTCCTGCCCTGTGCTGCCACGTCGTCATGGCAACCGGGAGACAAGTGCTAGTGGAGTAACCTGAGCGCAGCTGATACTCCGGTTCGGGTCTTTTGCTGTGCAGTGGTTATAGGCTCTGTGCACGGCAGGGGATCCGGTGCTGGTTTTTGTGCTCACAGTCTGTGAGGTCTGAGTGGGGCGTGGACAGCACCTGCTTTATAAGGCCTCTTTTCAGGGTAAGCAGATGCTGCTGAATCTTTGTTGGTTAGTCAGTTCATGAAAGTTAGCCAGTACTGTGTAGCTTTGTATTTGTTTGTTGCTTACTGCAAATAGGCCTGGGGATTTGGTATTACACTCTGCCAATCCAGACCTAGCAGTAAGACTGGAGTCAGTCGTTTAGCTTGCTGGGGTTCTGTTACTACTCTGTGAACTTAGCAAGTTTGCGGCTGTATTCTAAGACTTGCCTGTCTAATCCTGTCTCACTGTGCTAGGTGTCAGGGGTCAGTTTAGTGGCAGTAAGCTAAAACCTGTGCACTGCAAGTGAGAAATAGGATTGTGGAGACTCTCCTTGTGTCTATCATTCCATCTCTGACCAAGGAGTTTACTGCCACACCCGTTGGTAACCCTTTAGGGTTTTGCTGTTGCCCTTAGCAACAGCATTTCGGGTTCTCTATGTATTAAAACACAACATCTTGCTTTTTCCATCTGTGCAGTTCTAATACAAGGGAGATACCCAGTTCCTTAGCCTCTGGGCTTCTCTGTTCACTTTGTGTGTATTTTGTTACCCTATTACCTTCTGTGTACGTTATGTCATATTCCCCAGTTTGTCTGTGAGTCCATTTGTTTTGCATAACAGTTCAAACACCAGTACATTCCTGCAGACACTGGAGTGCATAACAGTTCTGACACCAGTACTTTCCTGCAGGCACTGGTGTGCATAACACATCTATAGTGCACCCAGACCAGTCGGGGTTCATTTGGAGCCGCCAGTCCGTGGTAAACATTAGGAAAGTATTAACAGTGATGCAATGGTTACAATCCTCGAAATGCCCAGATACTAATGTTCTCCTTTCGCTTGATGCCGAAAAGGCTTTTGATATGGTTACTTGGGACCACTTGTTTGACACTTTACACAACTTTGGGGCCCCACTTGCCTTTGTAGAAATGTTATCTTGTTTATATATGGCACCTGCCACTCAAGTGTTGGGTAACGGGTATATTTCTTCCCCCTTCTATATTCAGAGGGGCACTCGCCAGAGATGTCCCTTGTCCCCTTTCGTTTTTGCTTTAGCTCTGTAGCCCCTGGCGATTGCTCTTCATAACGATTCTTCTTTTACTTTTACAGTCATTCTCACTGTGGCTAAAAAGGTAATAGTGAATCATTGGACAAAAAGATTGTCCTCTTCTTTAGGGGAAATAAAAAATGTACTGTTACGCATTCTTTACTTTGAGCGCCACTTTTCCAGACATAGAGAGGGGTGTAGCTCGTTTTTATACAAAATGGGAGCTAGATTTTAACAGTCTGGACCCAGAAACACAGACACTTATTGAGAAGCTGTTTGAAAGCACCTCCTGGGTCTTATACAAACGTCAACGTCTTGAGTCCATTTGATGGTTCAATGTGCTGAGGTTATAATCTTTTCTTTATTTATAATGATCGTATGGTGTTGGTGAGCCCGAAGAGCATCTATCCATACCTTCATGTTTAGAGAGTGAATTGTCTTGTCTCCCCCCCCCCCCCCCTGTTCCCCCTCCTTGATGTGATCCCCTTTGATGTATGTTCAATTATCTTTTTGGTAATCCATTGTTTTTCTGCGTTTGCGTACTCTATATACTGATTTACTCTGATGCTGTGTGTAATTTTTGGTACTTGTTTGGATTGGGGGTGGTATGTTCCTCCCCTACTCTTACCATGTATGTCTTGTATAAACAGCTGTTATGTTTTAGTACCTTGTTGTATTGTATTGTATTGTATTGTAACATTGCTTTCTGGATGCAATTATATGTGATTGTGTATTTTTCTTAACAAATAAAATTGTCCTACAAAAAAAAAACTAAAGAAAAATAAAGGGGAATTAGATTGTACTGTATCTTTGTATAAAAAAATGAGACCTCTTTATCATAATTGGAGCATACATTTCTTTTATTTGACCTTTGTACACACCAGCCGGGGGGCCCAGGAATGGCCAATGCTATTTGGCATTGGTCCAGATAATCTCCTCTATACAGTAAGTCTTGCACTGATCTGAAGTAGCACAAAACACTACTGAGCCGTATATACAGTATATACGGTTTAGCTATATTACCTGTTATGACCGCTCTGTTTTTTGTTATATTTTGCAGTGGGTTTACCCTTTGCTTTGTCACTGCAGACTATAGTATATCTGGTGTTTATTTTTTTTATTTTTTTAATCTACATAAGTAATTGGGGTTGACTGTGGAGGTTCTGCAGTGATTTTCTAGTGGTTTTCTTGTGGTTTGCTGTTTGCTTATTGACTCCCCAAGGCTCAAGCACATAAACCATTAGAATTGCAATTACACTTAATGCCAATGGCACAAATGACTCTACAGTTGCAGTTATATATGGTATAGTGCCAGGGTTGCCAAATGAATTGAATATATCTCGCCGTGGATTTCTAAAATAAGTGCATTCTTTTTTACTCTTGGATCAGTCCCATGTTAAATACATGTGGTGTCTTGATGGAATACATAATATATCGGGATGCTGGCGGTCACATGAATGACCGCAACATCCAAACATTGAAGATCCCAACATTGGAGGCAGTAAGTATTTCTACCCCCTGTCCCCTACACTAATCCTAACACTTAGGGGATGGTGACTAGGGCTAACCATCCAGGGATGTCGGCTACGGCTAACCATTGGGGGTTGGGGTGGCTAGGGCCAACCTCCCTCCTACTGCCTAACCCTCCTTAGTGCCTAACCATAGCCTCCCCCCCCCCCCCCCACCAGGCCCTAACTCATGCCCCGATACTCACCTTCGGATGTCAGCTGATGGTGATCCGGCACCGGTCTGCGGTCACATCACCGTCGTATTCCCGACAGCTGGGATGCTAAATGCATCCCATCTTGATAGGTGATTTTTTTAATTGACTGTTTATATACTGTACTATACGATTCTGTGGGCATAATTTCAAAATAATTGTCTTGCTATTTTCATTTGTACATGAAAAGAAATATCATATCTGCAGTGTTATATATGGTTTTAATGTCAACATTTTATAAACTTATCTTGTGCTTAATGAATGACTATTTTGTGTATTTATGTGTATATCTAGGTCATATACTGCTAGTACATCTTTTGAGAGTTTCATTTTTGTATGCAAATGTGGCTTTTAATGGCTTCTCTAATATTGTTTATCAGAGTTCTATTGAAGGCTTTTTCTTCTTTTCCAGGCCCAAGATAAAGACAGTGGAGATAATGCCGTTCTATCCTTCTCAATCGACAGAGTGGAATTCGTTTCCAATGGGCAAACACAGCAACTGGGAAACATTTTCGGCATTACCACTGTCCCTGAAAATAACATCTACACAGGTTCCATCAGGTCAGTTTTCTCATTGTAATATCTAGTAAAATGTTTTACTTGGGTTGTATATTAAACTGATGAACAATAAAATTTGTTGGTTTTATAGAGTTGCCAGTAATCTGGATAGGACATTTAAGGGACATTACAAAGTTTATGTATTGGTAGCAGATAAGGGAATCCCATCACTCAATGCTACCACATCTGTAAAGGTAAGGTAGAAGCTACTCCACGTGCTGCCACTAAATATTGTACTATAGGAGCTGGAATTATTCCTTTGGAAACGTTTAAATGAGAATCGAAATGGTTTTGAATAATAATAATAATAATTTTATTTATATAGCGCTCTTTCTACATTTTTGAAAGGCAAAGTTACCCAATCAGTGACTGATTTAAAGTTTACTGTAGCTCCCCTTTTCCATGTTTTTCTATATTATTCCACATTACCTAACAATCATTGTTATACAGTTGCAGAAAAGGTACAGTATACCAAGGTATGATCGGCGCTAAATGTATGGGAACCTTTCCTAAGCTGCAGCCAAAATTAGAGGGAGGTCACTCCCACATAAACAAAGAATAAAACACAGGCAAGGCTGCGCTCTAATTAGATTCAGCAATAATAGCTAATATTAAAAGAAACCAGTTCAATAAAAAAATCACAGGTATATATAAAACATATACAAAAGATTGGCGCTCTACAATACACACACTATATGTGGTTGGATTCAGATGGCTGCTCACCAGTTGTGGGCGGGCTGCCCCAACAATGGATCAAAGTAAGTGTGAAAAAAGAAAGAGTGGGAGCGCAGAATGAATCCAATATATTGTTTTATTTAAAATATTAATATGTCATCCACATAAAAATGCAATACATGAACTAGCCTAAGAATAAACAATTGATATTATATAAATGTAAACGAGACTGCCATATCTCCTGAACAAATATGAATAAAAAACCTTTAATAAACCCTAGTTAGGGCTGCATTAATGCTTCATGAAAATCAGCCGTGCGTCCACGAGCTGAAATGGTTATAAAAAGGAGACTGATAAAAAGTGCCTCTGTTATAAGTCACTGTCCTCCTTATACACAATAGAATCTCATTGGTAGAGAGTGTCCCAGTACTGGACTTGCGGACAACCGTGCTGTAGTATTGTGTGGCAAATGGATAGTGATGGTCAAAGAATAAAACACAGGCAAGGCTGCGCTCTAATTAGATTCAGCAATAATAGCTAATATTAAAAGAAACCAGTTCAATAAAAAAATCACAGGTATATATAAAACATTATATAACATGAATTCATGTACAATTTAAAAAAAAAGGTATATATTACCCTGATAATTGAGTCAGGACACGTATATATGATGCAGTAATGGGAATCCATTCCAATATTGCCCTTAGTAGTGAGTGTAGTCCAATATAGCAATAAGTCCCTTGTATGTAGGAGAGTTAAAACGGTATTAGAGTAGTAGGTGCACCGTTAGAGGAAAGCATTCACAGAGCTTCACTTTTTCCACATTTTGTTTAGTGATGAGCGGGTTCGGTTCCTCGGAAACCGAACCCCCCCGAACTTCACCCATTTTACACGGGTCCGAGGCATACTCGGATTCTCCCGTATGGCTCGGTTAACCCGAGCGCGCCCGAACGTCATCATCCCGCTGTCGGATTCTCGCGAGATTCGGATTCTATATAAGCAGCCGTGCGTCGTTGCCATTTTCACTCGTGCATTGGAAATGTTAGGGAGAGGACGTGGCTGGCGTCCTCTCCGTTTATTAATGTTGATGCAAATATTTGTGCTTATTGCTTAATTGTGGGGACTGGGGAGCAGCTGTATTATATAGGAGGAGTACAGTGCAGAGTTTTGCTGATCAGTGACCACCAGTTTTATCCGTTCTCTGTCTGAAAAACGCTCCATATCTGTGCTCAGTGTGCTGCATATATCTGTGCTCACACTGCTTTATTGTGGGGACTAGGGACCAGCAGTATTATATAGGAGGAGTACAGTGCAGAGTTTTGCTGACCAGTGACCACCAGTATTATACGTTGTCTGCCTGAAAAACGCTCCATATCTGTGCTCAGTGTGCTGCATATATCTGTGCTCACACTGCTTTATTGTGGGGACTGGGGACCAGCAGTATTATATAGGAGGAGTACAGTGCAGAGTTTTGCTGACAGTGACCACCAGTATATATAGCAGTACGGTACGGAAGGCCACTGCTCTACCTACCTCTGTGTCGTCAAGTATACTATCCATCTAGATCAGAGGTTCTCAAACTCGGTCCTCGGGGGCACACACAGTGCATGTTTTGCAGGTCTCCTCACAGAATCGCAAGTGAAATAATTAGCTCCACCTGTGGACCTTTTAAAATGTGTCAGTGAGTAATTAATACACCTGTGCACCTGCTGGGTTACCTGCAAAACATGCACTGTGTGTGCCCCCGAGGACCGAGTTTGAGAACCTCTGATCTAGATTCTATATCTGTGGTGCATTTTAGTTTTGCAGTTTGCGGACAGTGACCACCAGTATATATAGCAGTACGGTACGGAAGGCCACTGCTCTACCTACCTCTGTGTCGTCAAGTATACTATCCATCCATACCTGTGGTGCATTTCAGTTGTGCGCAGTATATATAGTAGTAGGCCATTGCTATTGATACTGGCATATAATTCCACACATTAAAAAATGGAGAACAAAAATGTGGAAGTTAAAATAGGGAAAGATCAAGATCCACTTCCACCTCGTGCTGAAGCTGCTGCCACTAGTCATGGCCGAGATGATGAAATGCCATCAACGTCGTCTGCCAAGGCCGATGCCCAATGTCATAGTAGAGAGCATGTAAAATCCAAAAAACAAAAGTTCAGTAAAATGACCGAAAAATCAAAATTGAAAGCGTCTGATGAGAAGCGTAAACTTGCCAATATGCCATTTACGGCACGGAGTGGCAAGGAACGGCTGAGGCCTTGGCCTATGTTCATGGCTAGTGGTTCAGATTCACATGAGGATGGAAGCACTCATCCTCTCGCTAGAAAACTGCAGTGCAACTCCTAGATGGGCCAGGTGTTTGTGTCGGCCACTTGTGTCGCTTAGCTTAGTCACACAGCAACCTTGGTGCGCCTCTTTTTTTCTTTGCATCATGTGCTGTTTCGGGACTATTTTTTTGAAGTGCCATCCTGCCTGACACTGCAGTGCCACTCCTAGATGGGCCAGGTGTTTGTGTCGGCCACTTGTGTCGCTTAGCTTAGTCACACAGCGACCTTGGTGCGCCTCTTTTTTTCTTTGCATCATGTGCTGTTTGGGGACTATTTTTTTGAAGTGCCATCCTGCCTGACACTGCAGTGCCACTCCTAGATGGGCCAGGTGTTTGTGTCGGCCACTTGTGTCACTTAGCTTAGTCACACAGCGACCTTGGTGCGCCTCTTTTTTTCTTTGCATCATGTGCTGTTTGGGGACTATTTTTTTGAAGTGCCATCCTGCCTGACACTGCAGTGCCACTCCTAGATGGGCCAGGTGTTTGTGTCGGCCACTTGTGTCGCTTAGCTTGGTCGCATTGCGACCTTGGTGCGCCTCTTTTTTTCTTTGCATCATGTGCTGTTTGGGGACTATTTTTTTGAAGTGCCATCCTGCCTGACACTGCAGTGCCACTCCTAGATGGGCCAGGTGTTTGTGTCGGCCACTTGTGTCACTTAGCTTAGTCACACAGCGACCTTGGTGCGCCTCTTTTTCTCTTTGCATCATGTGCTGTTTGGGGACTATTTTTTTGAAGTGCCATCCTGCCTGACACTGCAGTGCCACTCCTAGATGGGCCAGGTGTTTGTGTCGGCCACTTGTGTCGCTTAGCTTAGCCATCCAGCGACCTCGGTGCAAATTTTAGGACTAAAAATAATATTGTGAGGTGTGAGGTGTTCAGAATAGACTGAAAATGAGTGTAAATTATGGTTATTGAGGTTAATAATACTATGGGATCAAAATGACCCCCAAATTCTATGATTTAAGCTGTTTTTGAGGGTTTTTTGTAAAAAAACACCCGAATCCAAAACACACCCAAATCCGACAAAATATTTTCAGGGAGGTTTTGCCAAAACGCGTCTGAATCCAAAACACGGCCGCGGAACCGAATCCAAAACCAAAACACAAAACCCGAAAAATTTTCGGTGCACATCACTAATTTTGTTATGTTATAGCCTTATTCCAAAATGGAATAAATTCATTTTTTTCCTTCAAAATTCTACACACAATACCGCATAATGACAACGTGGAAAAAGTTTTTTTTTGTTGAGATTTTTACAAATTTATTAAAAATAAAAAACTAAGAAATCACATGTATATAAGTATTCACAGCCTTTGCTCATTACTTTGTTGATGCACCTTTGGCAACAATTACAGCCTCAAGTCTTTTTGAATATGGTTCCACAAGCTTGGCACACATATCTTTGGCCAGTTTCGCCATTTCCTCTTTGCAGTACCTCTAAAGCTCCATCAGGTTGGATGGGAAGTGTCTGTGCACAGCCATTTTCAGATCTCTCCAGAGATGTTCAATCGGATTTAAGTCTGGACTCTGGCTGGGCCACTCAAGGACATTCACAGAGTTGTACTGAAGCCACTCCTTTGATATCTTGGCTGTGTGCTTAGGGTCATTGTCCTGCTGAAAGATGAACCGTCGACCCAGATTAGACCGCTCTGGAGCAGGTTTTCATCCAGGATGTCTTTGTACATTTGTACTTTGTACATTCATCTTTCCCTTTATACTGACTAGTCTCCCAGTTCCTGCCGCTGAAAAACATCCCCACAGCATGATGCTGCCACCACCATGCTTCACTGTAGGGATTGTATTGGCCTGGTGATGAGCGGTGCCTAGTTTCCTCCAAACGTGACGCTTGGCATTCACGCCAAAGAGTTCAATCTTTGTCTCATCAGACTTGAGAATTTTGTTTCTCATGGTCTGAAAGTCCTTCAGATGCATTTTGGCAAACTCCAGGTGGGCTGCTATGTGCTTTTTACTGTGGAGTGGCTTCCGTCCGGCCACTCTACCATACAGGTCTGATTGGTGGATTGCTGCAGAGACGGTTGTCCTTCTGGAAAGTTCTCCTCTCTCCACAGAGGAATGCTGTAGCTTTGACAGAGTGACCCTCGGGTTCTTGGTCACCTCCCTGACTAGGGCCCTTCTCCCACGATCGCTCAGTTTAGATGGCCGGCCAGCTCTAGGATAAGTCCTGGTGGTTGCGAACTTCTTCCATGTACGGATGATGGAGGCCACTGTGCTCATTGGGACCTTCAAAGCAGCATATATTTTTCTGTACCCTTCCCCAGATTTGTGCCTTGAGACAATCCTGTCTCGAAGGTCTGCAGACAATTCCTTTGACTTCATGCTGAGTTTGTGCTCAGACATGCACTGTCAAGTGTGGGACATTGTATAGACAGGTGTGTGCCTTTCCAAATCATGTCCAATCAACTGAATTTACCACAGGTGGACTCCAATTAAGCTGTAGGAACATCTCAAGGATGATCAGTGGAAAAAGGATGTTCCTGAGTTCAATTTTGAGCTTTATGGCAAAGGCTGTGAATACCTATGTACATGTGATTTCTTAGGGTTTTTTTTAAATAAATTTGCAAATCTCAAGAAACCTTTTTTCACGTTGTCATTATGGGGGTATTGGGGGTAATTCAGACCTGATCGCTCTCTAGCATTTTTTGCAGAGCTGCGATCAGGTCAGAACTGCGCATGAGTATGCACCGCAATGCGCAGGCGCGTTGCACGGGTACAAAGCGGATCATTGCTGTGCGATGGGTTTTACAAAGAATGCATTCGCACAGCCGATCGCAAGGAGATTAACAGGAAGAAGGCGTTTGTGGGTGGCAACTGACTGTTTCCAGGGAGTGGTTGGAAAAATGCAGGCGTGTCCAAGCATTTGCAGGGCGGGTGTCTGACGTCAATTCCGGCACCGGACAGGCTGAAGTGATCGCAGCAGCTGAGTTGGTCCTGGGCAACTCAGAAACTGCACAAAGTTTTTTTATACCGTAATTGCACACTTGCGCAGCTAAAATACACTCCACAGTGGGCGGCGACTATGTGAACGCAGGACTGCAAAAAACAGCTAGTGAGCAATCAGGTCTGAATTATACCCATTGTGTGTAGAATTTTGAGGGAAAAAATTAATTTATTCCATTTTGGAATAACTCTGTAACATAAAATGTTGAAAAAGTGAAGCACTGTGAAAACTTTCTGAGTGCACTGTAGAACCCACTAGATGTTATAGATAGGCAACCAATGTTCCTGATTTATATATGATGGGGAACAGTTTTTAATAAATGCAAAAGCAGTTTTCCATATAAAATGTAATTAGATACAAGCACCTCCGCATACATTGTTTACCCTTTTTAAAATCAAATGGGCCATCTTATTTCTTGCAGCAGACCAAATATGAATGAGAAATAAGTAAGGCGAAAGGACGCCTACTGTGACAGCATATAAAATAGGGCCTCATTCAGAGATGTATGCAATACTGAGCTGTTGTGAGCGATATTTGTCACTGCACGTGCGTGTAAGTCACATTGCGCACGTGCGATGACGTCGCAGAGAGAATTGGCAGTCAGGGAGCATGTGTGGAAGGTAATGGGGGGAGTGGCTACTCAAATGAAGGTGTATCACATCTTGCGGCTGTACTCCTGTATGCAGTTACTTCTGGCAGCAATGCTGCGCGGCTGTAGGGTTACACAGAAGGTCAATGAGCAACCAATGTGCACCTGATTGTGTCTTTGTACACAAGCAGCAGATCTGAGACGCCTACAGTGGGCATAGTAATAAAAATCCTGGTGGCTGCGACATTTGCATATATTCACACAACCACTGCATATGGAATTGTATCTGGACAGCGTTTGCATCCATCTATGAATCAGGCCCATAGTCACATCACTAATGAACTAAGAAGTGTCCATTGGAGAAGTCAAAGCACAAACAGCATATCAGTTATATGTATAGGTATAAACAGTGCTGCTGATGGTCATCTCATGAGAGAAGGAGTCCACTTACATGAACTGACTTTTACTGTACCTAAGGGCAGATCCAGAACAAAATGATGGGGGGCACCACAATAGGGGAATGAAGTGGGGTTCAGCACATGCGCTCCTGGGAAACAGGGTGTGGCATATTAACAAGGAGTGTGGCCTCACAGAGAATGTCATACCCATGAGTCATGCGATCGTTTTTTGTTTTTTTTTAAATATTAATTTGTATTAAAGATTTTCAAGTATATATAACTCCCCATCCAAAATAAGTCTAAATTTAGCACATCTACAATCAGGCACTTAGACATGCAGGGGGACACCCTGCACAGGGCTAGTCCGCCCCGCATGTCAGGCCCGACCCCCCCGCTCAAAGTACAAAAGCATTGCACAGCGGCGATGCTTTTGTACTTTAGGAGTAGCTCTCTGCCAGCGCAGCTCCTGCGTGCTGGCAGGAGCTACACATCGCTGTGAGGGTCACAGTGGCTTGTGTGATGTCACGCATCCACCAAGGCCCGCCCCCACAACAGTCCGGGCACGCCTGCATTGCCCGGACCGCGCTCCCTAAACGGCGGCCAAACGACGCAAGGCCCGCCCCCTCCTGCCCAGCGACCGCCTCTGCCTGTCAATCAGGCAGAGGCGATCGAAGGACTGAGACAGCAGCGATCAGGTCTGAATTAGGCCCTCTGTTCCTTTCCTAATCCACAGGGATGGTAAGGATAATTTCACCCTGGAAGCAGTGTATTGAAGGCACAGTAGTAGAACAGCTGTATAATCTTGCTTGTAATCTTACTCTGTCACTGCCTGTCCTCTGTAAGAGCGGTAGCGGTTAGCTAGTTGTCAGCTTCCAGACTGTCAGTAGTGATTGCTGCTCCTAACAAGGGTGGTGAATAGCCATTTATATGACGCTCAGACGCTGCAGGTGCAATACTGTTAATTCCTCGGTAGAGAAGCTATAGATGGCTATCGTGAACTCTAAACTTCATAAACTATAAAGCTTTCCAGTTCTTTGCTGACTGCTGAGGAGGCTGACAAGCATAAATGTCTTAGAGCTACTGAGGGCTGACGGGCACCGACCTAGCTCTATAATAGGCTGCGGTTCTCATATAACGTTCAATACTTTAAGATATGTAGTCTTAATATAAGTTTATTCATTCATAAAGTCTACTCCAATTGAATAGTGTAAATGTATATTAATGTAGCTCTGTGCAGTGTTATCACTAATGTAGAGGTGTGAGCACTGTATACCTCTCTGACAGGGCTGCCAATATTGATCTCCACCTACCTCCTTCGTAGGAGGATCCGGGTCCACCTTGCTATCTACTGGACTGTATTTCTCTGTGCTGGGGACAGGATATATGGCCCCTCCCGTCGCTGCTACTCACCACTTAGGCCGCCTCTCGGGGCTGTCTTACTTGCGGATAGTGCCTCCTCCGTTCTAAAGCAAGGGATGACCAGGCCGGGACCCGCCCGCCATCATCATTCACAGCGGGCCGCCCACGGCTTAGTTGTCTCCGCCGGAGCTCCGATACAGGACACCACATCGGAGCAGACTGGGAGGCTGGTAAATCGGGATGCTGGGAGATTACACTCAGGGCTCACCACCGCCGTCAGGAAATACAGTGCAGCCCATCCTCTCAGTTCCTCCTCAGCCGCACGTCACCAACGGTCCTCACCAGCCCTTCTTTAAAGGCTTCCCCCGGGGTCCCCAGATGCTTCCCGCCGAGGCCTTGAGCTGTTGCAGAGCTGGCGCGTGTAAGAGTGTCCCAGATCATCCCCACGCTCTGGTGCTGCTCCCACTGTCAACAATGCAGCACAGTCTAAAACAGGAGGATGGGCTGCATGCCATGAGTATTAACAAAGGGTCTTTCTCTTCATTCACTCATGAATAGCAGTAGCTTGACTGGGTCACTTAAAGGACAATTGGTGGAATTTTTCCATCCTTCTGATGGAAGAATTGCTTTCCCCTGAGCAATCTCTTGCACTATTTTGGATATGCATAACTTGAGCTGATTTCGTGTACCATTATTGAATCACTATCAGTTGCTCCTTCTTTCTTGACTTCATAGACAACAATGTCCGGAGTTGGCAGGCTCATTACCATGTAGGGTATAATTTCCCACTTGGTATCTAGTTTGCTACTACATTGATTGTTCTTTTTCCAGACTTTAGGGGACATTTATTAAGCAGTGATAAGAGCGGAGAAGTGAGCCAGTGGAGAAGTTGCCCCATCAACCAATCAGCAGCTCTGTATAATTTTATAGTATGCAAATTATAGATGTTACTTCAGTGCTGATTGGTTACGATGGGCAACTTCTCCACTGGCTCACTTCTCCACTTTTATCACTGCTTAGCAAATGTCCCCCTTTATCCCCAACTTGCAAAGGTTTAGCATGTGCATCTTTGTTGTAGTAATCCTCTTGCCTATGGTGCACTTCTTCTATCTTCTGCTCTACCACTTTTCTGCCTATTTCAATGTGGTGTTTGTGCTCGATCACCCAGTCTGTTTGTGGAGTGATTACATCATCTGGAAGTGTATTTAACTCCAGATCCGTAGGCAGTTTACCTGATCTTCCAAACAGGAGATAGTATGGTGTGTATCCAGTGGATGCGTCTTCCATATTATTGTAAAGGTAGATAAGCTCTGGCAGCAATGTAGGCCAGTTTAATCATTGGGGCATTGGAATGGTGAGGAGCATCTCTATTAGAGTCTGATTTGCTCACTCACATAAACCATTATGCTGGTAAGGGGTGGTCTGGAGTTTCTTACACCTGTAGACTTTGCACAACTCTGTGAACAACAAGGGTTCAAACAGAATGAAAGTGGAAAATAGAAACCGACAGTGGCGCTAAATGGTTAAAGCTGCCCAAGCGTTATTCTGGTGGAACCCACCCACCCAAATATAAGAAATATGCAAAAAAGAATTTGAAAACACCTGTGGCGCTAACATAAAACAATTAGCATGAAATGGAAGTCAACTGTCTCGTGATGTCTTAGTTCATTACAGGCAGGAATAAAGTCATCTGATGATCTGTATATTAATATAGTCCTGGAGCAATTTGGAAGAGAAAGTAGTCCCCAAACTTCAAATATGTCTCAGTTTTCACACCGGATTTTTCTCTCAAAGATCCTCAATTATGTTGATAGTAAACTCTCCATAGAAAATTAAAACACGGCAAATGGAGGAATATAGTGTAGTATTTTCCTTTTAAAGGTGCAAAAGATTTTTAAAATGGCTTTTACAAATTTAATAGTTCCACGATAAAAAAGTATCCACAGCAACAAATAAAAAGTGGACCCATACCGTGTCAAGCTCCTGGCAAGGAGCAGTGAAGTAAGATATAATGGGAGGCTTCGGATACTTCCTTTCACCCTCCACGCTAATCACCAGCCTTGAGACACGATGTGCCCCTTCAAAGTAATAGGATACAGGTAGGTAATCACCCGTGTCCGCCAATGCATTTTGAGTTATCAGTAACTCTTCTTCAAGGCAGTGTGAATTCCCACCTGCATGCATCCTTATTTAAACCCAATTTTACCCGGAAGTGATCACCAACCTCAATTGATCATCCGGGATTCTCCATCAATCCCTGAGTGTACACCTTGAAAGGAAGCTCATAATTAGGGTAAGTGAGAAGTGGGGCTTCCGTTCGCAGCATTTTCAATCTCTTAAATGCCTCTTCCTGATGACTTGTCCAGTTAACAGTGTTATTGTTATTTCTTAACAATTCATGCGGGGGAGCAGCGATTTTCGCGAAGTTAGCTATGAACCTTCTATAATAGCCTATGAATCCAAGGAAGCATCTCACATCTCGAATAGTTACAGGGGTAGGCCAGTCTCTTACCACTTTCACCTTTTCAGGGTCAGGCTCCACCCCCTTGGAGCTAACCATATGGCCTAGGTACTGTACACTGGACTTGAATAAGTGGCATTTGGATGGCTTTAGTTTGAACCCGTAATTGGCAAGTCAAACAAAAACTTCTTCCAAATGTTTTAGATGCTCTTGATAATCTTTGAAGAACACTATGATGTCATCTAGGTAAAGGATAAGCATGTTGAAGTTGCGGTAACCCAGACAGTGTTTCATCACATGCTGAAAATGTGGCTGGAGCATTGCACAGTCCAAAGGGCATCCTATCAAATTCAAAAAACCCCATTTGGGTAGTAAAGGCCATCTTTTCCCTGTCCTCAGGGGCCACAGAGATCTGACAATACCCACTGGTTAGGTCTAGGGTGGAAAAATAAGCAGCCAATGATTATTCTATCTTAGGCAGAGGATACGCGTCCCTATGTGTGACTGAATTTAACTTCCTATAGTCTACACAGAAGCGCAAGCTTCCATCCTTCTTCTTGAATAAGACAAGGAGTGCAGCCCATGGACTGTGTCTTTCTCTAACCACTCCAGTTGCTTTCATTTCCTCTATCATCTTATTTACTGGTTGATATAATGCTGGAGGAATAGGATGATAATGCTCTCGTACAGGAGTAGCAGTTCCTGTTGGGATATGTTGAATGTCTTTGATGTGTCCAAAGTCTGATGGATTTTTACTAAAGGTTCTCTCATTCTTCTGTACTAATTGCAGGGCTCCTGCTCTTTCCTCTTCCGGGGTATCTTGATCACCTATATTTGTTCCGCTCCACCAAGAGGTGTCTCCCCCTTCTCCGGAATGACTGTCTGCTGTCATGCTCTGTTGAGCTGCAGTAGATTCCATGCCAACTATATCCTGGAAAGTAACTTCAAAAATCTGTATGATGGGTTGATATCTGTATAGTCTAATGGGGTGGTTATGAGGGTTCAATATCCGTACAGGCACCCTCTCTCGTTCCACTGTTACTAAAGTTCTGGCTACAGTGAAATAATTTGTCCAGCCTTCTTGACTCTTTTCGATAATGGCTTCATAGTTTTGTCCACGGGGTCCTATTTTGGTTCTACACCAAATGATGTTTTCTGAGTTTGGAGGTAATATTATAGTCTGCTGTTCAGTGACCCTTGACAGTGCCGATTTCCCCATTAGTATTAGCGAATCTTTGCTGGCTCTGAAGAAAGCGTATATCCTGTTGCAGCGTTCGCCTCTCTGAACAAGTATGGGTGAATAATTCTTGTTTTAATATTGTGATCAATTCCTCAGGGCAACTTCTTAAGATATTCATCCCAATTATGACAGGTGGCAAACCTCTATCTTCAATAGTGGTAATAAGACAGCCTTGCTTCGGTAACTGAGCTTGACCAATTTTCACTTCAACTTCCCAATAGCCACAACACTCTACCTTGACCATTGCTGGCTAATAAATTCAGCCACGCTGAACGGTGGTGGTGGTGCAGTCATTTCATATTCTTTTCAGTGTCGTGCAAATTCTGCCCATTGAATCATTGTAACGTGAGACCTTGTGTCTAACAGCACCAGCATAGTGACCCCATTGATCTCAATTTCTATTGATGGGCATTGATCCACATACTGAGGCCACCATTCTTGAGGCGAGGGACCTACTGATGAGAGTTCTCCCGAGGGTTAGTCCCGAACCTCGGGATGTCCGTCTTTAAAGGCTCCTGTTATCTACAATTACGCTCTATATGTCCACTCCTTTGGCAGCATCTGCAGATCGGTCTGCCTTGTTCATCAAATTGATCAGTAGGTCAGTGACGGGAGCCCCAGGTAGTATCTCCTCTATCAAAACGAGGTCTTTTTCCCATCAGCCATCACCTTTCTTGCTCACGAGGTGTTTCTTTAAGCGATTTTAGTTCCCGACACAAATCAGTCATCCCTTGAGTCAATTCGGCAATCTGCCCTCTCATCACCTTAAGTGAGTCTGCTGAAGCTGTTGACTGAACTTAGTTTCGAAACTGCCCCCAACTGCCCTTGCTTAGGTTTGTCTCCTAATAATCTTATTGCCAATTCTTTGAATTCTTTAAAGTTGTTGGTTGTCTCCTGCCATTGTAACATTTTTAGTTAAGCTTTCGTATTGTCATTATAAATGCCATCTATAAACTGATTGATGAACGTCTCATCTTCCTCCTAGCTTGGAGTGCCTCCTGCAACTCAAGAGCAAACTCATGTAAGGTCTCCTGGGGCTGCTGTTTATGGGCATAGAAACGTATCTTTAGTTCTGACAAGGTTTTCGTATCAAATATGTTTTTAATATTTCCTCCACCGTCTTCTTTTGGCTAACTGGCCACGACTTCACCTCCCGCAGGGCAAAACCTTTTAACTGCCCAACCAGTATCTCAATCTTTTGGGACTTATTAAGAGGATACAAATGAAACATGGCTTTAATCTTGTCTTTAAAATCACAAAACCCACTAGATCCAGTGGAATGGGTATCTCCAGAATAAGTAGGGAGCCATGGTGCACCAAAATAATATGGCATGGTAATAGGTGCAGAAGTGTGCATGGTTGAGCTTTCCTGACTGGATGTGTCCCCTTGACCTGCCTGGCTATTTTCTTGCGATATTTTTGGTTCTGCTAATGGGGTACAATCTTAGAACTTGTAAGAATCATGTTTGTCGGATGCCAAATGTCACACTCTCATGTAAAGGTAAGTGCTTTGGTTGTTGTGTAAGGTAAGTATCACGGTAAGGTAACTCAAAAACTGACGGCTGCCTGTGTGGATGGTAAGTATCTGAATAAATAGCCCCTTATCGGAAGTTCATCTAGTTACCTTTCGGGTTATTCATCACAGTTCCCCTCGCTCCGTGATTCTTCAGGTAAGTGGGAGTGAATGAGTCAACTCAAGAGTTCTACTTCATATGAATCCTAGGACAATTTTATCATATGATTAAACACATGGCATTTAATACAATAACTGTTACACTAATCCCAATAAACAACTGTTATTATTCTGGAAAGTATGGACGTTGTTTCTCCTTGTTCAACGCAAAAGAACACAGCAGATGACAATAATACCCACTAACATTTACATTAACTGTAGATACAATTATACCTTCTTCGTATTATACACTAACAGTAGTCTGACATTACCATTCACTTTCCTGTGCAGATAATATCAAATATTCATATTTTACCTCAAGGTAAATATCTTTAGTCTAATTGAGCTCTCTGTAGGTGGTGCACATTTGAAGAATTCTTTGTGGTGTCAATTACGAAACTTGTTAGCACTCTGCTAAATAAATCTTATATCTTATTAGCCCAACTTCAGGCTACTAGTCTCCAGAAGCTTAAGCAGTGCTAATAAGATCTCCTCAATCTATCTCTGTTCCTTTCCTAATCCACAGGGATGGTAAGAATAATTTTGCCCTGGAAGCAATGTATTCAAGGCACAGTAATAGAACAGCTGTATAATCCTGCTTGTAATCTTACTCTGTCTCTGTGTAACATGCATATGGGTTATTTCTTTTGTTGTCAATAATATACGATTGGTAATGTATTTATAAATGAATTGAAGGGCGTTATTTGTATGTATTAATTTATTGAGGTAATATTGTATGCCTGTATGCTTAATTTATGTATATATGTTTATGGAAAAGTGTTGTATTATACATTTTATACTGAGAGGAAGGCAGCAGAGTGCAGCACAGTGTAAATGTAGCCAGCCCCACTATGAGTGTTGAGTGTCCGAGTGCTGGTATTAAAAGGCTAGCAGCAGGAGGAGACAACCTGCATGAGCAGGTAGCTTGGCTGAGGCCATGTGCAAACAGGGTCTCCGCGAACCAGTAATATCTGAGGGCCGTGTGCAAAATGGGTCCGCGAGCCGGTAATAACTGAGGGCCATGTGCAAAAAGGGGTCCCTGCGCCAGTGGAGGAGAGCATATAAAAGGCGCTCCCTGCTGGTGGTGCGGCAGACTGGAGAACCTCCTGTTAGTGCTTGTCTTCCTGAGCTCTCACTACCGCTGACTGAGGTGTAAATGCTGTAAACATACAGCGGCGGCTGAGGTTTGGGAGATGGAGCCCACACAGGACAGGCTAGCCGGACCTAGCCAAAGTGGAGGGCGCATATAGGAGTGTGTGGGTGCGCTGGGCTGCAGCTCTCACCGCCACTGACATCCGAGCTGTAAGGTGCTGTAAACATACAGCGGTGGCGGAGGCTCAGACAGTGTAACCCTATAAACACTCAGCAGCAAAACGCAATCCTTACCTCCATGTACCAATTCAGCAGCAGCAGAGCGGAGAGAGGTGTTTTGGCAAGTGACAGCAGCGTCTAGAGAGGAGGCAGGGCAGAGCAGAGCAGTGAGAGAGGCTTACCAGCGATTCAGAGGGAAAAGGCAGCACTGCAGGATATGCTAATTAGCCAGCCAGCCGGCCAGTGATATTCCAAGGGAGGAGACGGGGGCAGGGCCGGCGCCACCATTAGGCAGCTTTAGGCAGCTGCCTATGGGCGCCGGCCACTGGAGGGCGGCACCGCATGCTGCAGAGAAATGCGTCTTCTATTATTCTGTTATGTGTGCTCCTCGTTTTTCTTATGAGACAAGGAGCAGGGATGACCCGCGGCCGCCCATCAATTACCAGCCGGCACTGACGCGTGAGTCAGTGTGTACCATCAGCTGCTCTACGTGTAAGCACTCCCTCTGCAGTCCTCCCTGAGCACTCACCCGCGATAGCACATGGCATTTCCCACCCCACACCACAACAGCATCTCCCCCCCAATTGCAGCCGTCATTTTCTCTCCCTCCAACCTACCGTTCATGACCACCGCCGCCGCCCGCCGCCCCCCCCCCCTACCGCCCGAACACCCCCTACCCTTCCTCCGCACTGAGCAAACTGACCAGCTGTCAAGTTAAACTTTTTTACAGCCAGCTGGACTAGCTGGGCGCATAGGAGGAGGCTGGATCCCTGCGTTCAGAGGAGGAGAGACAGTGAGTGAAGCATAAGTAAAGACAGGCTGTATTCATTCTATTTTTTTTTTTCTGTGACCAACTAAATTTGAGTTTTAGGCTGTGGTTTATATATATATATATATATATATATATATATAAAATTTATGGGATGTAGTCAGGATCCCGGCACTCAGGAGACCGATGCCGTGATCCCGACCGCCGGAATGCCAACAACTATTCTCCCTCTGAGGGGAGAATAAAAAATGTGGCGCGTAAAGCTCTCCAACGTGCCTGCAGCATGGTGAGCAAAGCTGCAGGTATTTCGGCGTCCGGCATCCCGCTGCCAGGATTCTGTTCACCGGGATGCCTGCTGCTGGCATCCCGATACCAATATATATATATATATATATATATATATATCCATTGTAGAAGAGCCGCACTCACATGTCGTTAATAATCACAGTTGCTGGGGTGCAAAATCCAGGAACAGGTCCTATCAGAACAAAGTTCCACGATACATGTGCACAAATAAGGATGCACTCACCAGACTTCTCCAGGGTGAAATTGATAGATTTTAATCCAGACAGTACATAGAAGGACCTTCTATTTGTGAGTATGTGCTGTCTGGATTAAAATCTATCAATTTCATCCTGGAGAAATCTGGTGAGTGCATCCTTATTTGTGCATATATATATATATATATATATGCTAGGGATTATCCACACTCATGTGCTGCATAGAAAAATGCTGGGGTAGCATCCAAGTGGGCAGAGCAAAGCCCTACTCCAACACAAATCCAATAGTAAAGCAGGAGCACTCACCAGTCTTTAAAGTAGCAAAGATTATTTAATCAGGTCATCAAAGCAGAGTTCTGATCGACGTTTCGGTCTATATGCAGACCTTTGTCAAGATAATTACAAACTGAACAGATTACCCTTATATACCCTACATGAACCCACCCACCAATTAATCAAAGCAACACCCCTACACCCCAAATCAAAATCATAATCAACATATCACGGATATTATATGTGTGTGTATATATCATAAATGAATCAACACTTGCGTTGCCAGTCATCACCTTACCCAATTCCAAGTCAAGATCCAGATATCGATCTGTGCATAACATTAAAAGCACATTTTCTGCTTAGTACTCCGGCGTGCGTTCCAGGGCATCCCCACTTCCTGCCTATGGAACGCATCAGCTGACCGGAAGTAAAGGGAGAGAAAGCCGAGACCAGAGTAAAGATACACTATACTCACACTGACAACAACATCGCACGTTCCCATAGGCAGTAAGAAAGCCCCATTCATAGTAGAGAGCATCACAGAAACCCACAGCGTAGTGCATAGAGTCACATGATCGCTACTCCACATTCAGCCGCTACGTTACCATGGCAATACCCAAATGAGCTAAGGGCTCAAACGTGCGTTTCAAATATATCCTCATATCCTGTATATGGAGCGCATCAGCTGATCATATGTACAGCGCTGCCATGGAGACGGAATGTCAAGCCCAGAGAATAAAATATTGTGTATTTCTCAGGCAAAGAAAGTGGATAGTCTAATATCCTAAAATCATAGTTAAAGCGTCACAGATGTTAAAAGTAAACTTGCTAATCACTTATAATCAAAGAAGATAGTCTGGCAATCGGGTATTTAAGTATCTAGATTTAGACTGGATAGGCCAGGTGACATTGGCATCAAATTAAATCGTCAAAATTAGTAAACAAATGAATCTACAGAAGCAAATCAACTAAGAAAAAAAGGGAGAAGAATGCACATATTTATATATATATATATAGTAGAATTATCAACTCCTGCATCGGTGTCTATATACCCGCAACGCTGCTTGTTCCCCTCCTCTGGCGATACCAGTGATTAGTACTACTAATCAAGCTACTGGCACATGCTTGTTGTACTCAATGCTACAGTAGTACTATTTTATTTATTATTTTTTATTTATTATTTATTTATTTATAATTGGACCAACAGTAATAGAACAAAACTGGATATTAGCAGGGGCGTAGGGAGGGTTGTTCCGGTGAAGCTCGAGCTCCAGGTGCCCAAGACAGTACAGGGCGTCCCAGCTTGACTCCGCCTAACCGCACGGAGCTCGCAGCTGTCAGTCACTGACAGCTGCGAGCCTGAGCAGCGTCAGCTCTCTTCCTCCCTCCCCTCCACCCCTCCGTGCTCCGTGATGCACGGGCGTCTGACGTCATGATGTCAGACGGGTGGAGACGCGCCGCAGCCAGACTGCATAGGACTGCGGAGACGGAGCAGCAGCAACGGCAAGCAGGAGCGGGGCAGGTGAGTATTGTTTTTTTGTTGTTTTTCTTTCGTGTGTGTAAGCGGCGCTACCAGGGGGCACAACTACTGGGGGCAAATCTACAGGGGCCACAACTACTGTGGGCAAATCTACAGGGGGCACAACTACTGGGGGCAAATCTACAGGGGGCACAACTACTGTGGGCAAATCTACTGAGGGTACAGCTACAGGGGGCACAACAACTGGGGGCAAATCTACAGGGGGCACAGCTACAGGGGCAAATCTACTGAGGGCACAACTACTGGGGGCAAATCTACTGAGGGCACAACTACTGGGGGCAAATCTACAGGGGGCACAACTACTGGGGGCAAATCTACTGAGGGCACAGATACAGGGGCACAACTACAAGGGGCACAACTACTGGGGGCACAGCTACAGGGGGCACATCTACAGGAGGCACAACTACTGGGGCAAATCTACTGGGAGCAAATCTACAGGGGCACAACTACTGGGGCAAATCTACAGGGGCACAGCTACAGGGGCACAGCTACTGGGGCAAATCTACAGTGGGCACAGCTACTGGGGGCACAACTACTGGGGGCACAACTACTGAGGGCAAATCTACAGGGGGCTCAGCTACAGGGGCACAACTACTGGGGGCAAATCTACAGGGGAACAGCTACAGGGGGCACAACTACAGGTGGCAAATCTGAGGGCACAACTACAGGGGGCAAATCTACAGCTGGCACAGCTACAGGGGGCACAACTACTGCGGGCACAGCTACAGGGAGCACAACTACTGGGTCCATAACTACAGGCGGCATAACTGTGGCCATGCCCCTTCCCTATGAAGCCACGCTCCTTTTCTTTGCCACGCGCTTTCGGCGCGCACTATGTTTCACCTACGGGTGTGTGTGTGTGTGGGGGGGGGGCGCCAAAGGAAACTTTCGCTCTGAGTGCCACAAGGTCTAGAACCGGCCCAGGTGGCCACGCCCCCAATTCAGTACAAGGGAGGGGGGCGCCGAAACATACCTTGCTCCAGGCACCATGACACCTTGCTACACTTCTGGATAGTAGCAGACATCGAGGTAGGAAGGCCCTGCTCGCAGGCTTACACTCTATAGGTAGCATTGATACACGAGGATACGTGCTACCTATTATTACCAATAGATTGGGTATGGGATGCTGGTGGTCAGACTGTTTGAAATCCCGACTGGGGCAGTGGAGGTAAGTATACCTATTCCTAACCCTTCCTCCCCACAGCCGAACCCTAACCCAAACCCTCCCCTTCCCACAGCCTAACATTAACCTCCCAAGTATACTTACGTTCGGAATTCCGGCTGCCGGGATTCTGGCACTGGTATCCCAACTACATCCCTTACCAGTTATTTATATAGCACAGACATATTCCAGCAGCACTTTACAGAGCATATTTGGCCATTCACATCAGTCCCTGCCCCAGTGGAGCTTACACTCTATGGCCCTCATTCCGAGTTGATCGGTCGCAAGGCGAATTTAGCAGAGTTACACACGCTAAGCCTACGCCTACTGGGAGTGTATCTTAGCTTCTTAAAATTGCGACCGATGTATTCGCAATATTGCGATTACAAACTACTTTGCAGTTTCTGAGTAACTTCAACCTTACTCTGCCTGTGCGATCAGTTCAGTGCTTGTCGTTCCTGGTTTGACGTCACAAACACACCCAGCGTTCGCCCAGCCACTCCTCCGTTTCTCCTGCCACTCCTGCGTTTTTTCCGGAAACGGTAGCGTTTTCATCCACACGCCCATAAAACGCTGTGTTTCCGCCCAGTAACACCCATTTCCTGTCAATCACATTACGATCGCCGGAGCGATGAAAAAGCCGTGAGTAAAAATACTATCTTCATTGTTAAATTACTTGGCGCAGTCGCAGTGCGAATATTGCGCATGCGTACTAAGCGGATTTTCATTGCGATGCGATGAAAAATACCGACCGATCAACTCGGAATGAGGGCCTATATTCCCTGCCACATGTACACACAGACACATTCACACTATTGTTAATTTTTGTTGCGAGCCAAATAACCTACCAGTATATTTTTGGAATATGGGAGGAAACCGGAGTACCCGGAGGAAACCCACGCAAGTACGGGGAGAGTATACAAACTCCACACAGTTAGGGCCATGGTGGGAATCAAACCCATGACTGCAGCGCTGTGAGGCAGTAATGCTAACCATTACACTGTCTATGCTATTGCATAAAGGTCCATGCAGATAGCAAATGTTCTTAATGGGCTGTATGATATGGTCACCCAGCACTGTTGTCCAGGGGTCAGGAGGATGTAAAAGTGAGGAAACACAAAATATGTAAGGTTATGTGTGGACTGTACAGAGTGTATGTGCCAAGGCTATGTGGGTGGGTCCGGAACGTATAAGACCTTGCATTCACACTTTCACCTGAAGGATTGGGAAGTGTGTGGGGGGGGGCGAAGTTTTGCCTATGGTGCCAAGAAACCTTGCACCGGCCCTGGACGGGGGAGCGCCATCTACACCACAAAGTGAAATTACAGGAGGTGTAAGTGGAAAAACTAACGCACCACACTAGTATTTAGATATACCTTAGCTGATTTCAGTAACTACAAGTAGCCTATAGAGACAGGCACTGAGGGTATCTGCAGCAACTTAACACTAACTGCAGCAACAGTATTATAGCCCAGTGCCTGACTATAAGAGACAAACTGCATCAAGGGCAATAGGAAAATAAATATGATATGTCATAGACACTGTGAACTGTAAAGTTGAGCTGTCAGCATATAAACCATCTAGAGAAAACAGGACTTGTTATTTAATACAGCACACGGAACTATTGAGCTGCTATATCAAAAGTTAAATTACCTTGTGCAGGATTGATGTGAGGGATATTCACAGGCAGACTGTAACGGAAAGGACTGTTTAGCACAAGTTTTATATATATATATATATATATATATATATATATATACCAAACGAAAGGGACGGCACTCAGAGGATTTAAGTGAAAATGCTTGTATTCAAAAAATAATCTTAATTACATCATCATCATCATCATCATGATGATGTAATTAAGATTATTTTTTGAATACAAGCATTTTCACTTAAATCCTCTGAGTGCCGTCCCTTTCGTTTGGTATAGCAGTGGACGCTCCACTTTGGACTTGGACACCGGGGTAAGAAACCTTAATATTTTGAGTGCCGGACACAGCAAATATATATATATATATATATATATATATAAAAATATAATTTTTTATTTTTTTTGTATATGCATGAGTTAATATACAGCTGAATTTCCCTTTTCATTGATATATTTATACTTTACATTGGGACAACATCCAAGCCTACAGCTACATATTAATAAGTTGGAGGAGCGGCTGTTATATGACATACTTCAGTGGATTAAAACTAACTCCCTACTTAAAGGAAACAGAGTAGCCTAAGGGATATTCGCTGGAACCAACGGAGGCCAGGACATTTATAGAGTGCTACATAATTTATATGACTCTATAGATAATTCTTAGTGACACAATAGACTTACCCAGGCGGGCCTAGGATCTTAAATACATAGCTTGGGTGGAGGCACACAATTTGTGATAACCCACAATTAGAAACAAGGGTTACATCTGCTTGTCCTCTGTAAGAGCAGATGTGGTTAACTAGATGTCAGCTTCCAGACTGTCAGTAGTGATTGCTGCTCCTAACAATTGTGGTGAATAGCCATTTATATGAAGTTCAGATGCTGCAGGTGCAATACTGTTAATTCCTCTGTAGAGAAGCTATAGTCGGCTATCGTGAACTCTAAACTTCATAAACTATTAACCTTTCCAGTTCCTGACTAACTGCTGAGGAGGATGACGAGCAAAATGTCTTAGTAAATTGGGATGCTGGGAGATTACACTCAGGGCTCACTGGCGATGTCGGGAAATACAGCGCAGCCTGTCCTATCCGTTCCTCCTCAGTTGCACGACGCCAACGGTCCTCACCAGTCCTCCTTTAAAGGCTTCCCCGGGGTCCCCGGATGTTTCCCAACAGGGCCTCGAGCTGTTGGAGAGCTGACACGTGGAAGAGTGTCCCAGATCATCCCCACGCTCTAGCGCTGCTCCCACTGTCACCAATGCAGCACCGTCTAAAACAGCAGGATGGGCTGCATGCCATGAGCATTAATAAAGGGTCTCTCCTCAACCTCCCATTTCTCCTCGTTCTGGGGTAAAATTAGTCTGTTTACGGGACATTTATAACAGTGGGGCACCACAAGAAGACACACTCTTTTTCATATGCAGAACAGCAATAGGATAGATTTCAGGAAGGCTGATTTGGTAGAAAAGGGAATATGTGTAAGCAGTTCTTTGGCAGATTGGAGGAACCTGGAAGGAGAGCAGGAGAGGTGGAAAAATTAAAAAGTACAATACTACAGCCAATAGACCTTTGTATCAAAAGGATTAGGAAAAGCACAAGGAAAAGAACGCCAGTGTGGTCTGCAAAAGAAGTAGCAAGTATTGTGAAAGTAAAAAAGATGACCTTTAGGAAATATAGGAAGATGCAGAATAATTAAGTCAAACAGGTATGGCTATTAGACAGAAGGAGGCTAAGAAAGTAAACAGCTGTGCAAAGACACAAGCTGAAGAGAAAATGGCCCAGCCAGTAGGTAAATGGGACAAAACTTTATTAGGTATATAAGAGAAAGGAGAAAAACAAAAGGCGGAATAATAAGACAAAAGACAGAGACTGGGAGTCTTGTTGAGGCAGACAATGTAATAGCAGATCATCAGCGGTGGCTCTGCGTGATTGTAGGAGGGGGGCTGTAACTACCCGTACCTGGAGAGGAGACTTCCAGCTGGGTCCTGGCACCTGCGCAATAGATCTGACAAGTGCTGGGACCGGCACATGCACATAACCGGCGGTGGGAATTGCACAAGCGCAAGGCTCCTGGTTCTATGGGATGCATTGGCAGCAGCCCATAGAAGCTGGCTAGGGCTGATGATAAGACAGGGAGTGGTTTCCCGCAGTAAGCACACTTTCTGCTAATTGCAGCCAGGGGTGGCAGGCCCAGAGGGAGACACCTGCCATTGGGACTGCCTGTCCTGAAGGTGACTGGCAGGTAGCACGTAACAATACCGACAACTACATTCTCACAATCCCGACAGTCGGCATGCTGACTAGCAGGGACTATTCTCTCTCATGGGTGTTCACGACACCCGCAGGGTGGGAATAGAACCTGTGGCAAGCGCAGTTCGCCACCGAGCCTGCAAGGGGCTTCGTTGCACTTGCCCCCTTCCCTGCTGGCATTGTAATCCATGGGATCCTGGCGCTGTTATGGTGACCGTCAGGGTCCCAAGCACCGGTCACCCATACCCAACCTGTAGAAACAAATACATTTACAGAGGAGAATGTCCTAACAGAATTCTCAAAACTGAAAGTTGATAAATGAGTGGGGCCAGATGGGATACGTCCAAGAATACTAAAAGAGCTTAAAGGGATTCTGGTAGCACCATTAACAGAATTATTCAACCAATCACTAGCTACAGGAGTCCTTTCTGAGGACTGGAAAAGAGCGAACGTAGTCCCACTGCACAAGGAAGAGGCAAGCAACTACAGACCAGTGAGCCTTACATCAGTAGTAGGGAAATTGATGGAAACATTCTTAAAAGAAAGAGTTGTAGAATATCACACATCCAGCAACTTATTGGATCCCAAACAGCATGGAATTACTGGGGGAGATCATGCCAAACAAAGAAGTAGTAATTCCCTGGATAGGTGGCCTCACCTAGAATACTGTGTTCTGTTCTAGAGGTCATATCTCCGGAAGGATTTTAATGCATTAGAGGAGGCCTGGCCAACCTGTGGCTCTTCAGCTGTTGTGAAACTACAAGTCCCAGAATACCCTGCCAACGTTTTGCTACTAGGGAATGCTAAAACTGCGGAAGGGCATGCTGGGATGTGTGGTTTTACAACAGCTGGAGAGCCACACGTTGGCCAGGCCTGCATTAGAGGCTGTACAAAGAAGGGCAACAAAATTGGTACATGGAGTAGATCACAAATCGTAAGACTAAAAGATCTATGTATAGTTTGGAGCAGAGAAGGGAAAGGTGGGGCAGGATAGAAACTTTCAAATATATCAAGGGTTTTAACAAAGTCCAGGAGGGAAACATTCTTCAAAAGAAGAGAAGTATTAGAACACGAGGACATACACTGAAACTGGAGGCAGGTTCAGGGGAAATTTGAGGAAAAAAATACTTCACAGAAAGGGTAGTGGATAGGTTTACTATCCTCCCATCAGAGGTGGTAAAGACTAATACAGAAGAGCAATTGAAACATGCTTGGGATAGACATAAGGATATCCTTATACAGAAATAAGGATCAAATAAGGTTTTAGGTAACAATGTGGTTAATAAACGGGCAGACTAGATGGGCCAAGTGATTCTTATCTGCTGTCAAATTCTATTTTGTAATATGTGTATTTACACCACAAAAATCGATCTATGCCCAACTGCAAATGAGGTTATTAGTTTCTAATGTACTGTATTACCTTCAACTACTGTAAATGGCAGCAAATTGTATTGCCCCAGTATTATTAGCGATACACACTATTCTCCACACATATCACTTTTGCTGTTATTTCATTATGACAACATTTAAGTGATACATTAACTTTTTTTTAAATAAGATTTTTAGAAGGAGGTGTCATAAGTTTTCATTAAGAACTGATCCCTTGCTTTTGGGAACTACATGCTAAATTTATTGCGTGGTACTTTCCAAAGCCGCCGTGTCTTCAGCTGTTTTGGGTGCTCCATTTAAAGAGTTAATTATATTAAATGCAAAATATGGCAGGGTGTGTGCTGAATAGAATTGGCTGTTTAAATTCAATGGCCAAATTGCTGAAGACAGGATGGCTTTGAAATAGGCCGCATAGCAAATTTACGCCTACAGTACATGTCATCTTCTACTGTAAATGGTTAAAGTATGTTAAATAAAAAATATAAATCCTACCTTTCTATAAACTTTAATAAACTACAAAATATGAGATAGAGCTGAATAAATATTACTTCATGGCTTTTACAAGTATATAAAAGTAAACATGGTAACATATGTATTTTTTTATTTTAATAATTTTAACTCTATAATTCAAATGCATTTTATATCAAAAATGTTAACAAAAGTTAATAAACATCTTAGTGATATTTGGTGGACCCCTTTCTTTGAAAGTAAAGCATTCATAATCATAACCAGAAATAACGACACTGAGACTTGAATTTGGCAGAAAATTGCTAGCTATTTATTTGTCCCTAACCATTAGGAAACCTGTAATAAAAAGAGATTAATTTAATATGCCGCTCCATCTGGCATATGGTGGCGGCCCAAAAGAACGGCTCCTTAATCTAAATTAACTTAAATAACTCAATCCTATAAAATTACTAAAAGCTTACCATAAACCGGTAATAGGTGACAACTCAACCCCCACAGTGGCTACCCACCGCTCCTGGGTGCCCTGCCGCTGCCTTCCCGGATGGGTGGTCAAGCGGCCATAAGTCGATGGAGGTGAGTGCACCTAAACCACAACAAACTGTAAAACACTACAGTTTTCTCTACCATACGAAACTGCCGTTCTTTTCCGCCAATAAATAGCCAACGAAAACAGCCAACAACTTAGAGCCAAAGCACCACGTGCCACAATCTCCAACTACCAGGGCGGGAGGGAGGGAAACCAAATCACCAAGAGACTTAAAATGGCCTCGCCTTCCCTATATATATCAAGCCCTCCCCTTAAAGGCTGTACTTTCCTAACAGCTAGGTCCACCCCTCCCCAGATGTTTAACTCTTTTCTCTCCTATGCAGTCAATACTCTCTTCTAAACATCTTAGTGATATTTGGTGGACCCCTTTCTTTGAAAGTAAAGCATTCATAATCATAACCAGAAATAACGACACTGAGACTTGAATTTGGCAGAAAATTGCTAGCTATTTATTTGTCCCTAACCATTAGGAAACCTGTAATAAAAAGAGATTAATTTAATATGCCGCTCCATCTGGCATATGGTGGCGGCCCAAAAGAACGGCTCCTTAATCTAAATTAACTTAAATAACTCAATCCTATAAATTTACTAAAAGCTTACCATAAACCGGTAATAGGTGACAACTCAACCCCCACAGTGGCTACCCACCGCTCCTGGGTGCCCTGCCGCTGCCTTCCCGGATGGGTGGTCAAGCGGCCATAAGTCGATGGAGGTGAGTGCACCTAAACCACAACAAACTGTAAAACACTACAGTTTTCTCTACCATACGAAACTGCCGTTCTTTTCCGCCAACAGCGAAAGACTCATCCCCAAACTCTTTCGCACCGCCACCAGAAACCTACCCTAACTCCTGCAAAGCGAAACCTAGATCCTCCAGAAAAAACATCATCTCCTCCTCGGATAGATGTACTCCATCGCACCGGAAAAGGTGGCTGTCTCTGCACCGTATCCTCGGGTGGCGGACCACCCTACCCGCCGTGGGACAGCACCCACTGTGCCACAGCTCCTTACACCATTTACCGGGCCTCATCAATCCGGCGACCATCCGCCACACCCCTCCAACACAAATCTCGGCACCATCATGGGAAAAAACCAACACACAAATTGGTCCATTGCGCGGTCACACTTGCCAGATCCTGTATCATGGCCCACCGCAGCTCCAAGGATGTCCTCTTCCCCTAGTCGCTGCCCCCTAGATGGACAACGAAAACCTTAGGGACTCCATGCTTGCTGGCCTGACTCACTAACCTACTACTCAGCTCACCCCACATCATTCCGCGCCAGCCAAGCCATCTGACACCCTGTATTCCAAACAATGCCTGAGACCCTTCTGAGGCCACAAACCTGGCCGCCCCGTAAATGTAAGAGTGGCCAACCACCCAAATGGTCAAATTGACTTAAAACCATCCTGAAGGGAAAAAGAGGGGTAGGATTGATTACTAAGAGGCTTATTCATTGTTTATACTGAAGGATCTGCCAAAAAAGAAAACTTTATGACTCGCTGTTGCAGCAGTCACGGCCTAGCCGACTGCACCACTTTTCGTTGCCAATTTAGAAGTGCAATTAAAGACACAAAGGGGGAAAATCAAATAAAATTAAACGAAATAAAAACAGGGGGGGGGGGTGGAAGGGGGGGGGGGGGTATAAAATGGGAAACACATGTAATAACTCAGCTGGAGGTGAAACGTAAAGACCTGCTGAGGGACTCTGATTAGACCAAATTAGCCGAATTATGGATTAGAATTCAGTCCGTCAAGTCAGGCAAAAAATCGCAAATAACTCCAGACCCCCGCTGCCGACTCATGCCAGCAACGGCGAGTAGCTAATCCCTGAGTAGGATAACAAACAAAAACAAAACAAAAGGGGTAACACCAACAGACGCACAACACCACAAATTCACAGAACTGTAACAGCATAATACATTGCGACTTTACGCAAAGCACCAAGCGCAAACCGACCTCTCATGCGACGGGGCGAATATATCGTCTATAACTCGCTGCTTTCCATCGCCCCACCGCCTGTATATCCGTTCTGGAGTAGCCCGCCGCAGCAGCCGACGTCACTGCGCCTATGCGAAAGGAGTGGGTACCAAAAGCAGTGGGTGGGAGGCCCAGGCCCGCCAAACAGCGACTCAGCATCCATTGAAACTGGTATTTCGTGACTGGCAGCCCATCATAATGCAACAGCCCAGACCCCTCCTTAACGGGTCGCACCCCCACGTATTGCAGTGCCAGCCTCACCGGGCAACGCTCTCTTCCAGCGCTGATACCATTGTAACCCAGCGCCCTCTCCCCACCTGATCCGTCTTGGAGCGTCGTAACCTGCACAGCCAGGACCTCTCACCCACTACCAAGTCCTCGACCAGCAAACGCGAATCTGCTCTCTTGGAAGGCGCTAACAACTCAGAAAATCGAAAGGCTCCGTGGAAAGCCATCGAGAACGCCAAACTAAACAAAAGCGTCTCAAACCTGGACGACTCAACTCGCCCTCCGGCCATTATTACGGCCGGCAACAAAGCCGCATCGATGGCCGCCTCCTATCTGGTGGCGACGGCGCAACTCGCGCCCACCCTTTCACTGCCTTCCGCAGAACTTCGCTTTTCGTTACGTCAGGGACGCCTCGCAGCTTGCAGAAAAAGAAATGCCTGCCAAGTACCGAGAAACCACTGCTCGTGACCTGTCGGAGACGTAGCGCTGCCACCTAACAGAAAGCAACAGCCGATGCCTGCTCTTACCTTGATGTTGCCGCCCCCGGACAAACTCCTCCCACTCACTCCAAGCCTGTCCGTACACCTTGCGCGTGTCCGGCGCGATTGACCGCAACGCTAAACCCTTCAGTCCGGTACGGTCACCTGCCAAACATAACCGGGACAGTGAAAACCTTGCTCTTCGGCCTTGGGAGCCAAACCCCCGAAATCTCTCCCACTGTCCACGCGACAACGCGTCTGCGATTTCGTTTTCCAACCCGAGCACGTGCTGCGTCCGGAACTATAGGTTCTTACGCAAGCAAGTGAAAAGCAGTTGTACAAGAACCCGTAGTACCACCAGCGATTTCGCCCTTTGGTTATTAATCGCATGTACCACGGCCAGATTAACTCCCTGAACACTATGCTGCGGTTAGCCAACCGATCGCCCCAAACTTCCAGCGCCACCATAATGGGAAAAAAGCTCCAGCAGCACCAGATCCTTTTTAAGACCTTCGCTATGCCACTTCGCCGGCCAAGATGCCGCACACCACGATCCCTACAGAAGACAGCCGAATCCAGAGGAACCCGCAGCATTGGTAAAAAACTGCAAACTCTCGCTGTCAATGGCTGGCGCTTGCCATATGCTCACCCCGTTGAATTCCTCCAGGAATGAAGCCCAAACGGCCAAATCCCTTTTTAACTCAGAGGACAAACGAACGAAATGATGCGGCCTGGCACACCCCGCTGCAGCTCTGTCGAGCTTCCTGCAGAAAACCCTGCCCATCGGTATCACCCGACAAGCAAAGTTCAGCATGCCCCGCACGGACTGAGCCTGCCGCAGCGTGACTTTACGCGAGCCGTTGAAACGGCGAATAGTTTCGCGGAGCTTTGACACTTCGTCCTGGGGCGGGCTACACTCTCCCGCCACGGTGTCAATTTCATTCCCCCAAAATTGATAGACAGGATGCCGCAGTAATCTAAAAGCTGACTCAACATCGATCTTAGCCATGAGGGCCCCGCTCCCGTAGCTGCGGACCATACCTAGCGTCTCGTCGAACGACTGATACACCACCGAGCAATGAGCCGGTGGTATGGCGTCGCTGACCGACGCTCGTGGCGGGTAAGAAAAATGCTGAATCAGCCGAAAGGCGCCCGGAGTCTTCTTTGGCACCACCCGAACCGGGGAGATGACCAAGTCATCCACCGGGATTGACTTAAACGGCCCCTCCATCCTGCTCAACCTGAGCTCCCTATCCACTTTTCCCGCAACACCATCGGCGAAGCTCGGGCGGATTGAAGGTTCTGTGCGCACGCACGGACATCTCGCTTGCAACAGGCAAGCGGAACCCGAACTTAAAAACATCTAACCAAAAATTTGCATCCCGTTTATTAGGATAAAGACCCAACCATTTACCCATAGTTTCCAACTTAACTGGCGCTGGTGCCCTGCTGAGCGGTCCCGCTCGCGGCCTGCTTAGGGTAGGGTTGTTTCCCCCGATTGCCCTGTCGTCCCCCTTTGGAACGAAAGGAGGCTGGTTGGGTTCCACCGCCCTGCTGGCAAGAGTGGCGAAAACGGCACTGTTTGTCAATGAACATGCTCCGCTGTTAAAAGCGAAGCATTTCCCCCGAGGGGCAGACCGCCCGCCCATGCGAACGGCCAATCCGCCTGTTTTGGCAAATGCCCCGTCCGCGCCCGCTCCCTGCGCTGACGACCCCCCGCGGCGCCCCCCCGTACCCTGTTCCTGGGTCTCGTCCTCCCGCTGGGATGCCCGGGTCACTTTGAGACAGACCTCCAGGTCTTTGAACGCGAAGTCCATGACCCGTAACCTGTCCTGCTTCTCCCGAAACTCTTGGTCATATCGCCGCCATTCCGAACCCCAGGATGTGCGCTGCATGTCGTGCACTAGATGAAGGTAACGGGTGATATTCACGTGCTCTTCCGGCCTGTCCTCCAAATAGCAAGCCGCAAACACCCCAATCCGGCCAGCCATTTATCAAAAGACCTGGAAGCTTCCGCCCCCATGCCCTTTGTAGCGGCCGCCGCTTTGTAATCCTTCTTCATGGCCTTAGTCAAACCAAATAGTCTACAAAGTCACCCCTACGTATCTGTTTGCGGCAGCTATCTCGCAGGCCCCGCGTCACTGCCGTATACCCGCAGCGCACTACCCCCGGAAGATCTCGCCTCTTCTTCGCCCTACGCTCCTCTTCCCACATTCGCCTGCCGCTTACGCCTCTTCTGCTGCTTTGCCGCCCTTTTGGCAAGTTTCTCAGTCTCCTTCCGTGTCCTAGCAGTACTATCAGCGTCGGACGTCTGCGATGCCCAAGAGGAGGATGAGGAGGGGGATGAAGAGTTACGCGAACTCGAGCTCGCGGCGGAATTTGATAAAGACTGTCCCAACTCACCGGATGCCGTCGACCTCTCCGACCCGGATTCTTCGTCGTCATCCTTCCAATCATCGTCAATCACGAAGTCTGCCAAATCCCTGTCACCTCGGTCCTCTGTGGAAGATAAAACAAAAAAAGGGGGGGGGGGGGGGCGGCCCCCACCTGCGGCGCACGCCGGGCACCCCGCGTGGAATACGCAGCGACCGTGCTCCCCTGCCGTTACCGGTCTGATCCTAGCTTATAAATGAATATATATATAAATCTCGCAGCCTTTTTCTAGTGCTGCATGCGTGATTTTGCGATTCACCTGGAGATTCCATCTGCCAAGTCCTTTGCCATGACCTATGCGGAGCACTGTTTCCAGGTGTAGGGTCCTTGCTTTAGACATGTTGGTTAAAACCCCGTACCAGGGTATTTCACAGCACTGCCACCCTTTTAACTAGGAAGAGAAAGGCTGTGAGTGATGACGGAGCAAGGCTATCGGATCCGGCTGGAATTACTGTTCTCTTCTTTACATAGAATCCAGAACATGAGAAATGTATATATATAAATAAATGGGGGAAAAACGTTTAAACCACCAGCCGACATGCCGATATACACCCTTAACTGTAACTCAGCTACGCGGTAGAGTTGGTATCCGCTTGCTTCGTACAATACAATAGTCCAAAGGATTATTTTGTAAAGTAGATCCTCACATTTCTGCATATACTTTTTCGCCATTAGAGGGAGCTATTGGCACACATAAAACATCCCTCTGATCTATACAGGGGGGGGGGGGCTATCCCTTCCCCGTAAATGGCGCTCGTTTGGGATATTTAAGATAGCTGACTATTAAGACCTTTTTAATAATTCTAACCATATGGGGAGGCGCGCTATTGTACTGAGCGGCCTCTCCCCCACACAAAGCTGAGGAGAACTTCTCCTACAGCCGCCCGGAAACACTGCGGCGTCTCTGGTGTGCGCATGCGCTACGAGACCGTTTCACACCAAGTCCCGTAGCGGCGCCATACAGTGTCTCCCCGCACGCTGGTAATGTCCCGGACGCGGCTCTCCCCCTGGCCGCTGGTGATTAGCACCCATTCAGTGCCTGCCCGCAGCTGAGTAAATCTCCTCAGCTGCGTGCTCACTGCCGCGTCTCTCCCCTGCTCCCCGCCTCCGGCGGCTGAGGGCATGTGCACCGCCGCACGGCATTGGGATCTCCCGCTGGCTGGGCGCGCTGGGACCGCTCGATCAGGTCCCGCAGGGCGCCTCCCTGTTAGGGGAAACTTTGCGGGAGGGATCCCGGCCGCCTCACAGCGGTGTGTCCGCTGCGATACAGAGGGGAGGGGGAAACTGACCACAATAAATGGTTTCTAAAACCTGTCATATGCAGGAAGCTGTGCTAACTGGCCCTTAATACAACCAGTACTCACAGCCAGATGATTTGCAGAGGATCGCCTGTGCCTCTCCCAGTGATGCAGATCCCTTCAAAAGGGGATCTTTGTCTCCTCTGCATTATCAGGCTTTGTCCCCCTTTTCCTAGGGAGACGCAGCACTGTCTTGCATAAAACCAAATCACCAAGAGACTTAAAATGGCCTCGCCTTCCCTATATATATCAAGCCCTCCCCTTAAAGGCTGTACTTTCCTAACAGCTAGGTCCACCCCTCCCCAGATGTTTAACTCTTTTCTCTCCTATGCAGTCAATACTCTCTTCTTCTGATGAAAAACAAAACCAAGAATCAAATTGAGTTTGCAAGTAGCTGAGGCTGTGTTTCACACGGAAAGTGGCATGCAGGGTGGCAGGGTAAGGGTTATTGCTTCCATTCCTGGAAAGCCACCGCTGTGTTTGTGATTGACAGCACAGGCCAGCATGCCAGAAATTCATGTATGTCTATAGGGGGTAATTCCAAGTTGATCGCAGCAGGAATTTTGTTAGCAGTGGTCAAAACCATGGGGGTCATTCCGAGTTGTTCGCTCTGTATTATTTTCTCGCAACAGAGCGATTAGTCGCTAATGCGCATGCGCAATGCCCGCAGTGCGACTGCGCCAAGTAAATTTGCTATGCAGTTAGGTATTTTACTCACGGCATTACAAGGTTTTTTCTTCGTTCTGTTGATCGTAATGTGATTGACAGGAAGTGGGTGTTTCTGGGCGGAAACAGGCCTTTTTTATGGGTGTGTGCGAAAAAATGCTACCGTTTCTGGGAAAAACGCGGGAGTGGCTGGAGAAACGGAGGAGTGTCTGGGCGAACGCTGGGTGTGTTTGTGACGTCAAACCAGGAACGACAAGCACTGAACTGATCGCAGATGCCGAGTAAGTGTGGAGCTACTCAGAAATTGCTAAGAAGTGTCTATTCGCTATTTTGCTAATCTTTCGTTCACAATTTTGATAAGCTAAGATTCACTCCCAGTAGGCGGCGGCTTAGCGTGTGCAAAGCTGCTAAAAGCAGCTTGCGAGCGAACAACTCGGAATGACCCCCCCCATGTGCACTGCAGGGGAGGCAGATTTAACATGTGCAGAGAGCGTTAGATTTGGGTGTGGTGTGTTCAATCTTCAATCTAATTTGCAGTGTAAAAATAAAGCAGCCAGTATTTACCCTGCACAGAAACAAAATAACCCACCCAAATCTAACTCTCTCTGCACATGTTATATCTGCCTCCCCTGCAGTGCACATGGTTTTTCCCAACTGCTAACAAAATTCCTGCTGCGATCAACTTGGAATTACCCTCATAGACCTCAGGTCATCCTTAAATGCTGGAAGACTGTGCATGCAGGTTTTTCTGGCATGCTGACCTTTAAAATTTACAAAATACATTGCTTTCTTTGCATAAAAGCAGCTATTTGTCCACCAAGCACACTTTAAGGTGTCTGGATGATTCCCATTGTTAGGAACGTCCATGTAAATGTGGGATGCCTGTACTTTTCGTGGTTCTGCTATAAATGTGCATGGTGAAAATGGCAAAAGCGTCACTTTAATGTTTGACCCACTGCCACTGTAGGTACTTAACCTTTGATCATTCTCTTAAAATGCTGCTTAATTTGCCTCCATTTGTGTCTTACACTTATCAAGAGAAAGAAGAGAGAGCAAGTTTGTATTACATGGGTCAACTGTTGTGGATTGGAACATACAATACTTATTACATTGGTTGAAATGCACCTACAAATAGACTTCCCAAAATACTGTGCTGCAAAGCAGTATACACACTTTTACAATCACAGTGGTACCTCATACACACCTATACAATCGTCTGACCATCTACCCGATATGGTAATGGTGATCGGGCCATAGATTGTATAGGATTGTGCCCAGCTTAAGTGTGAGATGCAAAACGTTCTCATTGATAGTTTAAGATAAGGGTGAGAAAATACCTTTCTACAGCAGGGTACATTGTGTTCCACAGGGAAACATGAGGGTGTAGAGTGGATCTTGATCCAGAAGCACCAACAGGCTAAAGCTTTAGGCTGTCCCAGGATGCATTGGGGCCTCCTATATAAACCCCACCTCCAGGCACTGGAGCTCAGTTTCAAGTTGGTGCCTGCAGCAGCAGGTCACTTAACAGGGGGGCTGCACTGGGCAGCCCTGAAAAGCTTTCTAAGAAGACTTCAAGGGCCACAGCGCTGATATGTCAGTGTTACATTCTGTACTGCGGCTCCATCACCTCCCAAGCGGCGTCGCATACTCCCCGGCCTGTTCCCAGGTACTTGCGGTGGAGACGCTTCGGCTGTAGGCACACAGTCACAGACGATCTCCTGGTTCGCGTGGCTGCTACGGAGAGGATGAGGACCCGCCATTAAATCGCGTTCCTGTTGTGATCTAGGGAGATGGACCGCAACGCTGGCATGGGCACTGTCACCGAGCAGGGACCCCACTAGACCACCAGGGCATAGGAGTACAGGTCGGGTGTACTTACGCCCATTTTAATAAGACTCCGTAGTACCGGCGCTGAGGATCAGCATAGGGGAGCTGGCGGTTGACCTGTAGCCCCTTCCCGGCCCCAGGGTGCCATCTACTGCAGATTTTCCCACCCTGGGGATACCTCATACTCTCCCTCACTTACTGTCTGAGACGCTTGGTGCCATCTTGTAAGTATAGCCGCGGTTGGTCTCTGGGACTGCAGGGCAAGGTCTCCTTGTAAAGCCGCCAGTATACAGCGCTGTGACTTTACAAACACTTAAGTATTCTACATGTCTCTATACAGACAGCGTTAGTTAAGAAAGAGTGTACCTATTTACAGAATATTTTGTACGAGTATTTTGACATATACCTCCGGTCTAGGACCGCGCTGTGTTATATATACAGTATTTCTGTACATATACTAGTCCATTGCAGTTTTATTGTCATAATAATTATTTGCATTACCTGTGACTGTGTGCCTGTATCTGCTGTGTGGTTTCACTCTCAGTGTTTCCCAGATATATCTATCACTATATTCTGCACCGTAAGGGACTAGGTGCGTCTGTGTCATATATATAGTGCGTCACAGTATTTAGCTATTAAAGCCCATTCTACTCGGTCTGTTGGACCTTCTTGGGTGGCCCGCCGTGGCGCGTCCGCCGAACAATTGTGCAAGGCGGCTACGTGGTCCACAGTGAACATGTTCATTAGGTTCTATGCCTTTGATACTTCCGCCTCCCAGGATGCTTCCTTTGGGTGCCGGGTTCTCATACCCGCTAAGGCGTGTCCCCTACCTTGAGGAACTGCTTTAGGACATCCCCAATGTTTCCCTGTGGAACACAATGTACCCTGCTGCAGAAAAGGAGAGTTATGGTGGACTTACCATGGTTAGCTCTCTTTCTGCGGGGTACATTGGGTTCCACAGGGCGCCCACCCTGACGCACATAGGGGGTCATTCGACCTGTTCGCTCGCTGCATTTTCACGCAGCAGAGCGAACGGGTCCCTGCTGCGCATGTGCCGACGCCTTTGTGCGCCTGCAGGACGGCTGACGGCCGTAGCAGGGCAGCGATCGCCTCTGCCTGACTGACAGGCAGAGGCGATCGATGGACGGGAGGGGGCGAAATGGCAGCGTTTGGCCGCCATTTCGTAGGCACGGTCCGGGCCAATGCAGGCGTGGCCGGACCGAACTGGGGGAGGGCCGCAGCGGCTGCGTGACGTCATACGCAGCTGCTGCGGGCCAGGGAGCTGTGCGATGCCTTTGCACTTCTGCGAGGGGGGGCCGGACTGACATGCGGGGCGGGCTAACCACGTGCTGGGCATCCCCCCGCATGTCAGGAAAGTTGATCGTAGCTGTGCTAAATTTTGCACAGCTACGATCAACTCGGAATGACCCCCATAGCTTCTATGGGTTTGTATGGCATAAGCCATTGATCCCATCTCCTGTCGTAAGAATGTGGTTCTATGTGAATAACATCTGCTTTCTCTCTTTCCTGCTCCTGCATTTGACTGGTTAACAAAACTGAGCTCCAGTGCCTGGAGGCAGGGTTTATAGAGGATTTATTACAGGGCCTGGAAATTTTACTTCACCTGGTGTGCTGATAAGAATTATGATGCATACAGATTCAGAACTTCCAGAATTCTGTCTTCTCTGCGACGCGACCTGGATTTAGGCATTCATCTGGCCTCCCTCAAGGTTCATATATCTGCCTCGTCGGTTTGGTTTCAGAGAATAATTGCATCTATACCTTACGTTCATACATTCACTCAGGGTGTCTTACGGATTCAGCCTCCCTATGTTCCTCCTGTGGCTCCATGGGATCTGTCTGTTGTCCTGAATGCCCTGCAAAAGTCTCCATTGGAACCTCTTGAGTTGGTGGACCTTAAATGGCTCACAGCCAAGGTCTTGTTTTTACTGGCTATTGCCTCTGCTAGAAGGGTGTCAAACTGAGGCGCTTTGTCCTGTCGTCCACCCTTTCTGATATTTCATTGTGACTGTGCAGTTCTTAGAACTCGCTCAGGTTATTTACCTAAGGTTGTGTCATCTTTTCACCTTAACCAAGAGATTGTGGCTCCGGCCTTTATCTCTTCTGATTTGTCCTCCAAAAAGCGGTCTTTGGATGAGGTAAGGGCTCTCCGTATATATATATGTCGAGAGGACTGCCTCTATCAGGAGGTCAGATTCCCTTTTTGTCTTGTGTGGTTTTCACAAACGTGGCAGGCATGCGAATAAGCAAACTTTGGCTAGATGGATTAGGATGGTGATTGCACAAGCTTATGCGCAGGCTGGACTCCCAGCTCCTGCTGCTATTAAAGCCCATTCTACTCGGTCTGTTGGACCTTCTTGGGTGGCCCGCCGTGGCGCGTCCGCCGAACAATTGTGCAAGGCGGCTACGTGGTCCACAGTGAACATGTTGATTAGGTTCTATGCCTTTGATACTTCCGCCTCCCAGGATGCTTCCTTTGGGTGCCGGGTTCTCATACCCGCTAAGGCGTGTCCCCTACCTTGAGGAACTGCTTTAGGACATCCCCAATGTTTCCCTGTGGAACACAATGTACCCTGCTGCAGAAAAGGAGAGTTATGGTGGACTTACCATGGTTAGCTCTCTTTCTGCGGGGTACATTGGGTTCCACAGGGCGCCCACCCTGACGCACATAGGGGGTCATTCGTCCTGTTCGCTCGCTGCATTTTCACGCAGCAGAGCGAACGGGTCCCTGCTGCGCATGTGCCGACGCCTTTGTGTGCCTGCAGGACGGCTGACGGCCGTAGCAGGGCAGCGATCGCCTCTGCTTGACTGACAGGCAGAGGCGATCGATGGACGGGAGGGGGCGAAATGGCAGCATTTGGCCGCCATTTCGTAGGCACGGTCCGGCCAATGCAGGCGTGGCCGGACCGAACTGGGGGAGGGCCGCAGCGGCTGCGTGACGTCATACGCAGCTGCTGCGGGCCAGGGAGCTGTGCGATGCCTTTGCACTTCTGCGAGGGGGGGCCGGACTGACATGCGGGGCGGGCTAACCACGTGCTGGGCATCCCCCCGCATGTCAGGAAAGTTGATCGTAGCTGTGCTAAATTTTGCACAGCTACGATCAACTCGGAATGACCCCCATAGCTTCTATGGGTTTGTATGGCATAAGCCATTGATCCCTTCTCCTGTCGTAAGAATGTGGTTCTATGTGAATAACATCTACTTTCTCTCTTTCCTGCTCCTGCATTTGACTGGTGAGGCAGGGTTTATAGAGGAGGCACCAATGTATCCTGGGACAGTCTAAAGCTTTAGCCTGTTGGTGCCTCTGGATCAAGATCCACTCTACACCCTGATGTTTCCCTGTGGAACCCAATGTATCTTGATAATGTCGATATTATCTTAAACCATAAAGCTATACCTCTAAATATACTTTTATCGTGGAACCGCTACGGCCGCTAGACGTAATACACACGCTACGCACTTTGTACGCTATTTGCGTACAGAGTCCCGTACGTTGTACGGACTTAGCGTACACACACCGTGCTGGGTACAGAGCACGCACAGCGTGCGCACACACTCTTTATAAACTTTAAACCTTATTCGTAGTGCAATGCAATGTTATTCTTACACTCTAAACCATGTGCCGCAAAGCACTGTAATGATGTTACACCTTAAACCTTGCACAGCGCTGACGGTATGAAATACCCGCAGTGCGTACACCTTATCAATACTCTTAAACCTTATGCAGTTAAATACGCTTTAAACCATAGCATGGAAATGAGGACACAACACCGATATGTAGTCAACCGCTGGGTTCTAAGGCCACAGTGGATTATTTGAAAGGGGATAACAGTACAAATTATACTCTACAAGGCTAACAAGATAAATCTACAACAGAATAATGGCTACAGAAAATGTACATACGTGAGAATGTTCGCTTGCGCAACCTGGACCAGTCCTCCGTTTATCAGGTAGAAAGCGTTCAGAGTCTTCTGACCAGCCAGGCAGCAACAGGCTTTTTATACACTACTTCCATATACAATACAATGGTCACTGTAATCCCTTTGTCTACTGGACAGAGATGCATCTTTCCATTACAGGAGAGGTTATAGGTTGATTTGAAAAGGTGGGCGATGTCTTTCTCAACTGCTCTTGGGGGTGGTATCCTCTGGATTCCCGCCGCATACATAATATACAGTAAATACAGTTTCTATCTATATTCTACTTCTGCACATAACTATACGCAGGAACATGCGATCTTTCTCTAACCAACACCGGAATGTTACCCTTAAAATACCCTACAGCTGGATACTAGACATCACCTTCTAACCTTAACTATGTGTAAAATGTGCACTATTTGGGTTAAATCTGTAATGTTCTAATAACCCTCTACGCGCTCACAAACCCCGCCGTAAATACCCATACCACGCGCAGGAACGCGGGAGCTGGAGCAATCATACGCAAATTGCGGATATGTGCACGCACGGCTTTGACAATCTTGAAGAAAGAGAGTTAACCATGGTAAATCTACCATAACTCTCCTTTTTGTGGGACTAAACATACCATGTGCTCCCTCATTCCTCTGCTAAACAGGAAACACCACCTAAATCTTTTCTATCACTTATGTATTCACATCCCCAAAACATTCTTAATTTTTGCATACGTGTCCATAATTTGGCACATCCATGGTGCTGTGTGACTGGACCTTTTCCCAGATTTGTCCATATACAAACTCAGACGCTGAATAGTTCAATCTGAGAGGGCATCACATTCACTGCAGTCACACTCAAATAGATGGGACAATTAGATCTACAACCTGAAAATGGCAGGGGGTGTAAGCATCTTAAGAGTGGCATAAAACTGGGAAATGTGGGAGTCCGAATTCTTTAATAAATATATTCATATAATATGCAGTATTCATTTTTTTTGTACCCACACTGAGTATAATGGTGATTCTCAGATGATATTTATATCCATTGTGTTTCACTTATCCCCTGATGATAGATATTTACAATAGATGAGTCTTACCGGGTAGCATTGTATTTCACAAAGTCTGTTGATGAACTGACGAAAATGAAGGCTGCAATCGTTGGGTAAGAACTAGCATTTTTATTACAGAATTTTCTGATAAAACAAATTTCCATTATAAATATTTAAGTGCATGCATGGTGGTATACTGTCACCTGGGCTTATTCATAGATGTAGAATGTGTGTATGTTGTTTGAGGTTAATAAAAAGTTGACCAACTAGTTCAATCAGGTACATAATAATGATATAGTAATACTTATGCACAGTTGTAGATAATGACTGATGAAAAATAAAAAATAGCAACATTAAAATGCTTGCCTTTTCAACTTCACAAAACTTGTTGCTACAGACATGCAGGTCTGCCATCAGAAATTGTGGGGCCCGGGACTGATAAAATAGCAGTTATACCCCTATCACCATATTATGCCCCACATAGTAATGCCCTGACATCATATTATGCCCCCACATTAATGTCCTTGTCACCATAATATGCAGTACCTACTCATTGTCAGGGTTCTGTTTATCAGGGACCCCCCCCCCCCGCCACCGCTGCAGCAGATTGTTCCGTCGCTTCAAGTAAAAAAACTATTAAAAATGTCTCTACCAAAATGGCCGCCGCCTCTAGAGCCTCTAGTATCTTTAATAACTGTCTGCTCTAAGGCGGTGGCCATCTTGAGAGGGACATTTTCAATAGAGCCTGCGAGCGGACAGGGATGAGCGGCCTGAGCCAACCACTCTCTGTTAGAGAGACGATGCCCGGGATAGCTATGCCCGCAGCAGCCCCCTGATGGCAGGCCTGCAGGCATGCAAGCCTTTTAGTAATAGTTTTTTTGGTTTTAGTTTTTTTTTTTTACTAATCACCCTTCTGTAAGTTTTGCTGTATGTATAGCCGCATCTTTCTGGCTACTTCCTATAATTTTCAGTCATATATTTGTCCTCTGAATTTATTTTTATTTCTATGGACGCAACACCAGGTTGATCTCTGGATACATTTGTATTCGATGCTTCAAGCTATGCCATATTCAATAATACTGTATATAAATATGCCTATCTGAAGATATATACATGCCTGAATAGCACAAAGCCGGAAAAATAAAGCATTGTATTTAGTAAAAGTTGCATGTGGGCTCGTTCAAGGCAATAACTTTAGGTAATCTGGTGATGGACAACACTTAATGACATGTGCAGTCTTACTAGAAGCATAGCATGTAACACTACAGTAATAAATAGGCTGATTGTGTCCACAACACATCATGTTACTAATAATGTCTGGGATGTACTTTTCCTGTTTGTTACATGACAGGCAACTGGTAATCGCAACCGGTGCATCTGTGTTTGTGGCTGGGATTGAAGCTGAGGGATCCACCAAATATATGAGTCCTCGGTAAGTTCATAAAATATGAGGTAAATTAGATACATATTTCTGTTTTATGCATGACAGACATAGGCATGTGCAGGAGACAACACGGAAGTGCCGCTCTGGGACTCCCCCCTACCCTCTGCCGCATTATGATCACATCCCCTCCATCCCACCCATCCAAGGCATAGACTGCTTACCTGGGCGGCCAAGGTGAGCAGGCTATGTCCCAGAGCAAGGGGTGGAAGAGATAGTCCATTACCCGTCGAAGTGGGGAAGTCCCATAGCGGCAACCCGGTGTTGGTTTCTGCACACGCCTATGACAACAAACAACATATGTCTTCATGTCTTAGCTGTAGCATAAAGTGTAAATAGAAAATATATGTTTTCCTTCTACATGTCCAACCTCAGGCCATTAACTAATGTGCAACAATTACCACCTCGCTACTGGACACTAAGACCTTAGGGTTTAGGTATTAGCATGTAAGATGCACGCTCTAGCAAGTTTATTGTGAGTCTGCCTGTATTTTTAAAACGGCAATCATTTAAAAAGAAACAGCAACCTGATTTGCTTTTTAAATTATTGCTACAGTCCAACCCTGCCCATGGCAACCAATCAGCTGCTCCGTACAATTGTATAGTATGCAAATTATAAATGTTACTTCAACACTAATTGGTTTCCATGGGCAACTTCTCCACTGGCTCACCTATCCACACTTTTCACTGCTTCATGAATAGACCCCATAAGCCCAAATGTATTAAATTGTGATAAAATGGAGTGTGATAAAGAGTGATAAAGTACTAGCCAATCAGCTTCCTAAGTGCAAGGATGTGTTTAAAAAATGACAGGAGCTGATTTGTTGATACTTTATCACTCTTTGGGGTAAATGCATGAAACAACAATATCTGGGGAAAGCGGTATCAGCGCTGATACCGCTTCCCCCTATGTATTATTGTGGCGGTATGTGCCCAGTGACAGGGGTGCTATGCGCTTCTGTCCGTAACGGCGCTGTTATCTAAAGTTAGTACGCCGATGTGCAGGGCAATGTATGAATGGCCAGTATCAATTTTGACAGCTGGATGCCCTATCTCCACAGCAGGGACAGAGCTGTTCCTGGTGGTGGCAGGTGACGGCTCCAGGATGAGCACTGGAGATCTTGCGTGAGTAGTGAGATCTCGTGCATGTCCAGTGAGCTGGCCAGGGGAGTGACACATTGCATCAGCACTAGGCTGGTGCACTGTGGGGGGCCTGGCAGGTATCGCCAGAGGGGGAGTTTTCACTCAGCTGAGATGTTCTTCTTACATCTTGGCGCTAGTGCTTCCCGCTTCGCCTCAGTAAAGAGGAGAAGCGGGAAGAGCCATACCGGCACGATATATGCCCGCTTCATACATCTGCCCCTTTATTACTTTTTGAGACTGAATACATTTGGGCCAATGTCTGTCATTGTTCAGTAATCATCACTTCTACAAATGATTTTATTTGTACACATAGCTGAACTGTTCTCTTACTCCCTGCCAGAGCTAATGAGCGAAGTACAATGTCTGTCTACTGTACATACACTAATGGGACAGCCATAACACCAGAAGAACTGAACAGGTCAGTAATACCCACACTCTGCCATTATGTTTCATGTGTTCATTACAGTCTGTGTGTGTTCTGCAGTTGGTAGGTGATCCGGTCATGTGACTGTCGCTCGGGATCCCAGTGGTCACCATGCTGACGCCGGGATCCCGAGCGATCAAAAGTCCTACAGTCGGCATTCCAACTAACAGGCACTGTTCCCACTCGTGGGTGTCCACAATACCAATAGAGTGGGAACAGAATCTGTAGCGAGCGCGGTGAGCCACCGAGCCCACTGCGTGGCAAGCACAGTGAACCCACAATGGGCTTTGTTGTGCTTGCTCCGTCCCGCCGGCATTCTGGCGGCTGGGATCACAGGGTCGGTATGCTGACCGTCGGGAACCCCACGACTGTCACCCAGCCCCAACCCTACGATACACTGCATGTAAACTGCATTCTAGTGTAAGGAAAGTCTACATGAATAAACAAATCAGGTGAGTTACAGTAAGTCAGTAAATAAAAGTGCAATCTGATCTAACAGTAGTTATCTTTGTGTATATTGCCCCTGTGAATGTAGTCTTTGCTGTGTTTATATTGCAGCTGATAAATGTGCTGAAATTAACAAAGGAATGGACTTCAGGGGCTTTTTATAAACATAGGGCCTAATTCATATTTATATGCAAACCCAATGGTTTGCATACAAATACAGTGTCTGGGGGTCTGCGCATGTGCAGAACGGGTCATGTGATAGATATGATTGACATGCTGCAGCCTTTGGGGGATGGAGTGGGGTGGCATCGTTCTTCAAAACGGGGGGCATGTCTCTCCCATTTTAGAGGCCTGACCAGTCCTGGGTCTGGATCCGGCCGCCAGTCCGAGTAATCTTCAGCTTACGCTGGTTGGCCAGTGCCTAAAACCATCACAAATTGGGACAGATGGTCATGATGGTGACTTGAGGCTGCGTCCTCAGACACAGCACTTGGATCCAGAATGCAAACAGGAGGCGTCTATCTCCTACAGACGCCTCCTGCTCCTTGCGGCTGTTCAATTCCATACAATCATGAATTGGCCCTATAATGCAACGGCATACATATCATACTTGGCTACTTTTGAGAAAGCATTTCATTCAAAATTATTTTAAATACAGGTGAAGGTCCAATAATAAGGCGCTGCAGATGTAACAGGTCATGTAAGAATCATTCCTATAGTCATGTTACAGGTTATCTTTATAAATAATATGATAGAAATGATGGCAGGATGCACAGTAATTTATGTTTATATTTTCTAAAGGATTATTCAGAGTAATGAAGACGTTCTGGGTAATCTTCTAAGACTTGGCCTCTATGTCATTGTGAGTATAAAATGAACATTAAGCTGTAACATGAATGCATCAAGATGGCAGCACCAGATTCACATTATATGCCACCACAGTGCAGTGCCAGATTCACATTATATGACCCCACAAGTGCCAGGTTCACATTATATGCCCCCACAAGTGCCAGATACACATTATATGCCCCCACAGTGCCAGACACACATTATATGCCTCCACAGTGCCAGACACACATTATATGCCCCCACAGTGCAAGATACACGCATGTCCCCACCGCCAGATACACACATGCTCCCAGTTCCAGATACACACATGCCCCCAGTGCAAGATACACATAATATGTCCCAGTGCCAGATGCACATGCCCCCAGTGCCAGTTACACACATGCCCCCAGTGCCAGTTACACACATGCCCCCAGTGCCAGTTACACACATGCCCCAGTACCAGATGCACATCCCCCCAGTGCCAGATGCACATCCCCCCAATGCCGGATGTACATGCCCCCAGTGCCAGATGCACATGCCCCCAGTGACAGATACAGATGCCCCCCAGTGCCAGAAACAGATGCCCCCCAGTGCCAGAAACACATGCTCTCAGTGCAAGATACACATATACCCCCAGCCCCAGCAGCTCTACTTACCGCCACCTCTGCTGTCTCGCAGTGGCTGCCTCCGCTGCTGACAGCCTGCCTGGTCTCCGGTGTTGGTCAATTTAGGTGCCGGTTAGTGAGCCAATCAAAGCTTGCGGTCCGGAAGCCAATTAGGAGCTGCCACCGGCCTGCGAGCTGTTTGACTCACGAACCCGGTGCAATATTTAAGTTGTATGATGGGCCAGCTGATGGACGCCCTTAGGAGTCTGGCGCCTAGCGTGGCCACTTCTAAGGAACATGCCTCGAGCCGGCCCAGGTATCTGGCTCCCCAGATGTGTATCACTCCTCATTTACATTGGCCACGCCCCATGTGTCATGTGGACACACCCGTTTCTTGGCGCACATGTTTTAGGCTTATGGTCAGGATGGCGGCTGTCGAGATTCCAGCATCAGGATCCTGTCCCATTCGGAGTTCCGATTTCTGATTTTTGTCGTAATCCCAGCGTCAGCATTTTGACTGCTGGGATCTCGACAGCCGGTATCTTGACCGCATCCTGATGGCAGAGCTCTATGGACTCAGTACACTCCACAATTACACTGCCATAAATTAGATTTCACGTTTGATGTTGAAATATTTAAATGACCTTCAGAGGTGGAAAGTGATCAACTTCTTAGGTTGTAAGGGAGCTGCAGAAACCCTTCCCAAAAAAATAAATTATTATTATACATTCTTATAGCTGGACAAATATTGGATCAGATCCCGAGTACATCAGTACAAAAAAAATAAATCCAATACAGTTGAAAATAATTGTTCAAGATGATATAAAAAATAAAATTAGCATTTGATTTTAAGTACTGCAGATATTGGGGGTTATTCAGGTAGCATCGCTAAGCGATTCACAGGCAGAGGCGTTCGGGGGTTGGTGGGGGGCGGCAACGGAGCATTGCGGGGGCAGCATGGGGAAAACTGGGTAGGTTAGCAGCATTTTTCGGGCAGCTGTATGACATCACACACAGCCATTCCAATGAGAAAAATGGCAGCTGACCGCCTGCATATGCAGCCTAGGTGCGGCTGCAGGGGGTCTTCTACAGTTGATGGGCAGGCCACTATGTATGCTTAGCGGCCTTGCCCTGCTATGGGCGGCATCCAAGTTTGCGATAGAAAGGATTGCAGATTCTGCTTTTTAGCAGAATCTGCAATTCGTACTGAATAACCCCCATTGTGTAGATTAATGTAACATCATTTTTTGGACGCATTTGTGCCCTGAACGTTAGCAGGAAAAGGAACACACATGGGGGGTAATTCTGAGTTGATCGCAGCAGGATCTTTGTTAGCAGTTGGGCAAAACCATGTGCATTGCAGGGGAGGCAGATATAACATGTGCAGAGAGAGTTAGATTTGGGTGGGTTATTTTGTTTCTGTGCAGGGTAAATACTGGCTGCTTTATTTTTACACTGCAATTTAGATTGCAGATTGAACACACCCCACCCAAATCTAACTCTCTCTGCACATGTTATATCTGCCTCCCCTGCAATGCACATGGTTTTGCCCAACTGCTAAAAAATTTCCTGCTGCGATCAACTCAGAATTACCCCCATGAGCAAGTGCATTTACTGTTAGAGTATAGCAACAGATACACTCTAAATGTTTCTTGGAAGCTCTACTGAAGAGACAGTAGGTGGCATTATATCACACTGTAAGTTATTATTGTCCCCCTTTGTTATGAAGACGTACTCTCTTATACCTTGTTTCTGTAAATCCTGCATGTTACTGTATGTTATGAAGTTTACTTGTGCTGTTAAAATAATTCTCAGCTGTCCCTAATATGTACACCTTGGTTGACTAGGATTCAGGGGCGGATTGGGAATAAAAAGCGGCCCTGGAAAAATTTGTACTCATGGCCCCACGTGGGCAGCACCAGATGTGTAAGGTCTAGCCATGGGCCATGGCAGCAGCAGCCTCCCCCCAAGACTTTCCAGATAGTGGGCATGTCCAGCATCAAGGGGGAAATTAAAAAGAACTTTACACAGCTAATTGAAGTGAGAATAGCTGATCTAGTGTGCTGCATTTCTAGTAGGCTAAGGCTGGGTACAAACTAGACGATGTACACACTTGCTGATGTCAGGTCCGATGGTGGTGGGGGGATTGGATTGGTGGTACATGCTAGCGACATCATATGTTGGCCATGCTGCAGGGCCAACGGGCAGATGTCGCTAGCGACCCGCTGCCCACAAGAGTGTCCATATCATAAGTACACACTAGACGATATAGCAGATATGTTGCTCCGAGCTGTGGGATCGAGTGAAATGTCCAGCTTAACATGCCTGGGATACCTAAACAGATGTCATGTTTATGTTATCATCAGGCAAACCCAAATGGGCCTGGACTAAATAGCCCAAATGAAGATCTCTATGGAATTATTGCAGGCCTGGCAGGAGCCCTGCTTCTCTTCATCATCATTATGATTGTCTCCCTGTTCTGCATGAAGAAAAGGTACATGTATAGTCTGTAACCTTATCATTTAATAGGCCAAAGCAACAAGTACAGCATCTTCTCTAAGGTAACATCAATGTATATTTACAGACAGTCATAGTAAAAATGTGCTTTGTTATAGGTCTGGACCTGAAGTAGTTTTGCTCTTAAGCTACTGATGCTCCCTACACAGTTACTCTGAATGTGACTATTAGGCATAGATTATATAACAGTTCATAATTGTCACATTATGTACATCTTCTAATAATACCGGAGGACAGTATGAATAATTCTGTGTGTTTTCCATGTACTGTGTGTAGGTATACATGCTGTGTGAATATACTGTAGATCAATAGTTGTTGGTGCAGCCTAAATGTTTTATATAACTTACAGACTGACATCTTCTCCATATTTATTTCTACAGTCACCAAAGGAAGTTACGGGCTGTCAAAGCTTCAAAGGTTGCAAAATCATTGCCAGGAGAGGTGCACGGAGTAGAAGCCATACCAGGGACAAATAGGTTTAACTCAGATGGGTAAGATTGTCACAGTGAGCTACAAAGAATATATTTGTGCAGCTGCATTTACTGTCAAAAGGAAAAAAAAACAATTCAAGATCTGTATTTTCAAAATGATGCATTTCCTAACACATTAATATCCCTTTCACACCGCCAATGCCGGAACCCACCCGGGAATTGGAAACGTGTGTCGGGTGGGATCCGGCATTGGACGCTGCTGCTGGCTTCCCCGACCCGGCAATATGCCGAGCGGGTTGCCATAGCAGCAGGGGGCGAAGCTGGCAGCGGGGGCGGAGGCAGTGCTGGGAGATGAGATCATCTCCACGCCGCCTCTCCCTGTTATAGTAAACGAGTCCCGGGTTGCATTGACCCGGGAGCCCGTTTACGCTGCCATTGACCCGGTATTCAACCCAGGTATAACACTGCTTTATTCCGGGTTGAATTGCCGGGTCATGCGACCCGGGATTTCCGACATGGCGCTTTCACACCGGACGCTGACCCGTGTCGACCCGTAATATCGATACGGGGTTATTTGTGCGGTGTGAAAGGGGTATAACCTTGGAATACCTTATGGTCCTGTTTCTGGACACGTTTACTGCTTTACATTCTCATATCTATGATACATAAAATGCAAGTTGCATGTGCTAGAAAGGGAAGGGTAATCTGAAGTACAGGCAGAACTATCATGCTTAAAATCACTTACACAATTCATACACATAATGGCTGTCATGTGTAGATAAGTACCCATGAAGCTTGGAGCCTGTAAAATGGGAATCGAACAAAACGCAAATATAAAAATTTTACTTGTTTAAAGTCCACACTAATAAACATATAAGAAGCCTTCCTCTCGCCAAAGAAAAGTACAAAACATACAGTCATTTATTTAGTAAAAATGAGTCTTCACCAAACTGTAATCCTACAATTATATTGCAGCCACATTATTTATTAACATCTAGTTGTATAACAGTGCCAGCATGTCCCATTGCACTTTACAATTTGGAAAAAGAGTAATAAACAAAACTTACTATAACAGACATACAAAGAGATAGGAGGGTCCTGCTTGCAAGCTTACAGTCTATAGAGAAATAGGCATGTGATACAAAAGGATGAGTCCTACATATTGCATATTAGGCCAGTCAGATCGCAGATATTCTTGGTGGACTATGGGGGTAATTCAGATCTGATCGCAGCAGCAAATTTGTAAGCAGTTGGGTAAAACCATGGGGGTAATTCTGAGTTGATCGCAGCAGCAAGTTTGTTAGCAGTTGGGCAAACCCATGTGCACTGCAGGGGGGGGGGGGGGGGGGCAGATATAACATTTGCAGAGAGAGTTAGATTTGGGTGGGTTATTTTTTTTCTTTGCAGGGTAAATACTGGCTGCTTTATTTTTATGCTGCAATTTAGATTTCAGTTTGAACACACCCCACCCAAATCTAACTCTCTCTGCACATGTTATATCTGTCCCCCCTGCAGTGCCAGTGGAGGAAGCTCAGCGTAGCCAGTGGAAGAGGAAGATCAGTGTAGCCAGTGGAGGAGGAAGATCAGCGTAGCTAGTGGAGGAGGAAGATCAGCGTAGCCAGTGGAGGAGGAAGATCAGCGTAGCCAGTAGAGGGAGATCAGCGTAGCCAGTGTAGGAAAATCAGTGTAGCCAGTGGAGGAAAATCAGTGTAGCTAGTGGAGGAGGAAGATCAGTGTAGCCAGTGAAGGAGGTAGATCAGTGCAGCCAGTGGAGGAAGATCAGTGTAGCCAGTGGAGGAGGAAGATCAGTGAAGCCAATGGTGGAAGATCAGTGTAGCCAGTGAAGGAGGTAGATCAGTGTAGCCAGTGAAGGAGGTAGAGCAGTGTAGCCGGTGCAAGAGGGAGATCAGTGTAGCCAGTGCAGGTAGATCAGTGTAGCCAGTGGAGGAGGAAGATCAGTGCAGCCAGTGGAGGAGGAAGATCAGTGAAGCCAATGGTGGAAGATCAGTGTAGCCAATGGTGGATGATCAGTGTAGCCAGTGAAGGAGGTAGATCAGTGTAGCCAGTGAAGGAGGTAGAGCAGTGTAGCCGGTGCAAGAGGGAGATCAGTGTAGCCAGTGCAGGAAGATCAGTGTAGCCAGTGGAGGAGGAAGATCAGTGCAGCCAGTGGAGGAAGATCAGTGTAGCCAGTGGAGAAAGATCAGTGCAGCCAGTGGAGGAAGATCAGTGTAGCCAGTGGAGGAAGATCAGTGTAGCCAGTGGAGGAGGAAGATCAGTGAAGCCAATGGTGGAAGATCAGTGTAGCCAGTGAAGGAGGTAAATCAGTGTAGCCAGTGAAGGAGGTAGATCAGTGTAGCCGGTGCAAGAGGGAGATCAGTGTAGCCAGTGCAGGAAGATCAGTGTAGCCAGTGGAGGAGAAAGATCAGTGTAGCCAGTGGAGGAGGAAGATCACTGTAGCCAGTGGAGGAGGAAGGTCACTGTAGCCAGTGGAGGAGGAAGATCACTGTAGCCATTGGAGAAGGAAGATCAGCGTAGCCAGTGGAGGAAGATCAGCATAGCCAGTGGAGGAAGATCAGTATAGCCAGTGGAGGAGGAAGATCAGCGTAGCCAGTGGAGTGAGATCAGTGTAGCCAGTGGAGGAAGATCAGCGTAGCCAGTGGAGGAGGAAGATCAGCGTAGCCAGTGGAGGGAGATCAGTGTAGCCAGTGGAGGAAGATCAGTGTAGCCAGTGGAGGAAAATCACTGTAGCTAGTGGAGGAGGAAAATCAGTGTAGCCAATGGAGGAAGATCAGTGTAGCCAGTGATGGAGGTAGATCAGTGTAGCCAGTGAAGGAGGGAGATCAGTGTAGCCAGTGCAAGAGGGAGATCAGTGTAGCCAGTGCAGGAAGATCAGTGTAGCCAGTGGAGGAGGAAGATCAGTGCAGCCAGTGGAGGAAGATCAGTGTAGCCAGTGGAGGAGGAAGATCAGTGTAGCCAATGGTGGAAGATCAGTGTAGCCAGTGAAGGAGGTAGATCAGTGTAGCCAGTGAAGGAGGTAGATCAGTGTAGCCGGTGCAAGAGGGAGATCAGTGTAGCCAGTGCAGGAAGATCAGTGAAGCCAGTGGAGGAGGAAGATCAGTGTAGCCAGTGGAGGAGGAAGATCACTGTAGCCAGTGGAGGAGGAAGGTCACTGTAGCCAGTGGAGGAGGAAGTCACTGTAGCCATTGGAGAAGGAAGATCAGCGTAGCCAGTGGAGGAAGATCAGCATAGCCAGTGGAGGAAGATCAGTATAGCCAGTGGAGGAGGAAGATCAGCGTAGCCAGTGGAGTGAGATCAGTGTAGCCAGTGGAGGAAGATCAGCGTAGCCAGTGGAGGAGGAAGATCAGCGTAGCCAGTGGAGGAGGAAGATCAGCGTAGCCAGTGGAGGGAGATCAGTGTAGCCAGTGGAGGAAGATCAGTGTAGCCAGTGGAGGAGGTAGATCAGTGTAGCCAGTGGAAGAGGGAGATCAGTGTAGCCAGTGGAGGAGGAAGATCAGTGTAGCCAGTGGAGATAAAGATCAGAGTAGCCAGTAAAGGAGGAAGATCAGTGTAGCCAGTAAAAGGAGGAAGATCAGTGTAGACAGTGGGCTAAGATCAGTGTAGCCAGTGGAGGAGGAAGATCAGTGTAGCCAGTAAAGGAGGAAGATCAGTGTAGACAGTGGGCTAAGATCAGTGTAGCCAGTGGAGGAGGAAGATCAGTGTAGCCAGTAAAGGAGGAAGATCAGTGTAGACAGTGGGCTAAGATCAGTGTAGCCAGTGGAGGAGGAAGATCAGTGTAGCCATTGGAGGAGGAATATCAGTGCAGCCACTGGTGGAAGGTCAGTGTAACCAGTGGAGAAGGAAGATCAGTGTAACCAGTGGAGGAAAATTATTGTAGCTAGTAAAGGAGGAAGAACAGTGTATCCAATGGAGGAAGATCAGTGTAGCCAGTGGAGGAGGAAGATCAGTGTAGAGAGTGGGCTAAGATCAGTGTAGCCAGTGGAGGAGGAAGATCAGTGTAGAGAGTGGGCTAAGATCAGTGTAGCCAGTGGAGGAGGAAGATCAGTGTAGAGAGTGGGCTAAGATCAGTGTAGCCAGTGGAGGAGGTAGATCAGTGTAGCCGGTGCAAGAGGGAGATCAGTGTAGCCAGTGCAGGAAGATCAGTGTAGCCAGTGGAGGAGAAAGATCAGTGTAGCCAGTGGAGGAGGAAGATCACTGTAGCCAGTGGAGGAGGAAGGTCACTGTAGCCAGTGGAGGAGGAAGATCACTGTAGCCATTGGAGAAGGAAGATCAGCGTAGCCAGTGGAGGAAGATCAGCATAGCCAGTGGAGGAAGATCAGTATAGCCAGTGGAGGAGGAAGATCAGCGTAGCCAGTGGAGTGAGATCAGTGTAGCCAGTGGAGGAAGATCAGCGTAGCCAGTGGAGGAGGAAGATCAGCGTAGCCAGTGGAGGGAGATCAGTGTAGCCAGTGGAGGAAGATCAGTGTAGCCAGTGGAGGAAAATCAGTGTAGCTAGTGGAGGAGGAAAATCAGTGTAGCCAATGGAGGAAGATCAGTGTAGCCAATGGTGGATGATCAGTGTAGCCAGTGATGGAGGTAGATCAGTGTAGCCAGTGAAGGAGGGAGATCAGTGTAGCCAGTGCAAGAGGGAGATCAGTGTAGCCAGTGCAGGAAGATCAGTGTAGCCAGTGGAGGAGGAAGATCAGTGCAGCCAGTGGAGGAAGATCAGTGTAGCCAGTGGAGGAGGAAGATCAGTGTAGCCAATGGTGGAAGATCAGTGTAGCCAGTGAAGGAGGTAGATCAGTGTAGCCAGTGAAGGAGGTAGATCAGTGTAGCCGGTGCAAGAGGGAGATCAGTGTAGCCAGTGCAGGAAGATCAGTGTAGCCAGTGGAGGAGGAAGATCAGTGTAGCCAGTGGAGGAGGAAGATCACTGTAGCCAGTGGAGGAGGAAGGTCACTGTAGCCAGTGGAGGAGGAAGTCACTGTAGCCATTGGAGAAGGAAGATCAGCGTAGCCAGTGGAGGAAGATCAGCATAGCCAGTGGAGGAAGATCAGTATAGCCAGTGGAGGAGGAAGATCAGCGTAGCCAGTGGAGTGAGATCAGTGTAGCCAGTGGAGGAAGATCAGCGTAGCCAGTGGAGGAGGAAGATCAGCGTAGCCAGTGGAGGAGGAAGATCAGCGTAGCCAGTGGAGGGAGATCAGTGTAGCCAGTGGAGGAAGATCAGTGTAGCCAGTGGAGGAGGTAGATCAGTGTAGCCAGTGGAAGAGGGAGATCAGTGTAGCCAGTGGAGGAGGAAGATCAGTGTAGCCAGTGGAGATAAAGATCAGAGTAGCCAGTAAAGGAGGAAGATCAGTGTAGCCAGTAAAAGGAGGAAGATCAGTGTAGACAGTGGGCTAAGATCAGTGTAGCCAGTGGAGGAGGAAGATCAGTGTAGCCAGTAAAGGAGGAAGATCAGTGTAGACAGTGGGCTAAGATCAGTGTAGCCAGTGGAGGAGGAAGATCAGTGTAGCCAGTAAAGGAGGAAGATCAGTGTAGACAGTGGGCTAAGATCAGTGTAGCCAGTGGAGGAGGAAGATCAGTGTAGCCATTGGAGGAGGAATATCAGTGCAGCCACTGGTGGAAGGTCAGTGTAACCAGTGGAGAAGGAAGATCAGTGTAACCAGTGGAGGAAAATTATTGTAGCTAGTAAAGGAGGAAGAACAGTGTATCCAATGGAGGAAGATCAGTGTAGCCAGTGGAGGAGGAAGATCAGTGTAGAGAGTGGGCTAAGATCAGTGTAGCCAGTGGAGGAGGAAGATCAGTGTAGAGAGTGGGCTAAGATCAGTGTAGCCAGTGGAGGAGGAAGATCAGTGTAGAGAGTGGGCTAAGATCAGTGTAGCCAGTGGAGGAGGAAGATCAGTGTAGAGAGTGGGCTAAGATCAGTGTAGCCAGTGGAGGAGGAAGATCAGTGTAGAGAGTGGGCTAAGATCAGTGTAGCCAGTGGAGGAGGAAGATCAGTGTAGAGAGTGGGCTAAGATCAGTGTAGCCAGTGGAGGAGGAAGATCAGTGTAGAGAGTGGGCTAAGATCAGTGTAGCCAGTGGAGGAGGAAGATCAGTGTAGAGAGTGGGCTAAGATCAGTGTAGCCAGTGGAGGAGGAAGATCAGTGTAGAGAGTGGTCTAAGATCAGTGTAGCCAGTGGAGGAGGAAGATCAGTGTAGCCATTGGAGGAGGAAGATCAGTGTAGCTACTGCATTCAAAGCAGATCATAGTGGAAAATTCTTTTTAGGACAAAGCCAGTAAAGAGGCTATTGCATTAATCAATGTGGAAGATAATGAGTGCATGCATTAGAATTATTCCAGTAAGAATTGAGCATATGCTGGATGTGGGGCCTAGTGGATTGCCATTCAGAGAATTCGCAAATTGAGCGATTATCGAATGACTGCGCATATGTAGTGTTCGCATTGCACAAGTGTGAGCAGGGCCGTTGAGAGCCACGCTGGGCCCCGGTAAAGGCCTTCGCCGTGGCGTATTAAGTGGGCGTGACTATGCCCTTTAGTATAAAAATATGTGAATAATAAAATAATTGTGGGGTCGCTTGGTGGCCCTGCCTGCTCCTCAAGAGGGTGGGGCACCATTTTCAAACAGGTGGGCATCATTTTAACATGGGGGGGGCACCCGCGTCCTACCTTACTTGATCTGGAAGCAGGGTCCTCCTCCACAGTCAACTCCGCTGGCCACTAGAGGGCAAAAACTTTCTATGCTTTCTATGTGCGGCGCCAGGAGGATGGCACCTGCACCAGCCGGCCAAAGTACAGGTATCCTTATGGGGTGGTTAGCGGACTCGGGCCCCTCCAGGTGCCCGGGCCTGTGTAATTTGTACCTGCTCCCCCTGCCTCTCGGCGCCACTCTGTGTGAGGGGCAATAGCAATAGCGTACAGATTGTAATCACAATGTAGCTGGTGTTTGACTGACAAGAAGCTGGCATTTCTGGCCGGAAATCTGCCATTTTCTGGGTGTGTCAGAAAAAACGCAGGTGTGCCCAGGTGTTTTTGGGGAGGGTCTCTGACGTCAGCATGGACCACTTCCAGTCCGTCTCAGTCGCAGATTGCTTGTAGCATCAGACCTACTCACATTTGCTCAGACAACAAAAAATCTTCGATGTGCCAGGTTTTGCATCTGCTAGTGGATAGCGATCTGCAATGCATTCGCAAACTTCCACGGGGCATTTTTTCTTCCTGTGGGGGCGGCACCTTTCTACTTGCAGGCAACTGCAATTTGTCAGAATACAGATCCATGCTGAATTAGGCCCATGATTCTTACACGTTTGTCACAAGATTTGGTTATAGATCAAATGCAGGATACAGTCCAGAGTCAAGGAAGATATATAGGCAGCAACAGGTTACGTGTATCGGACACACAAAGTGGCTATCATCATAATCAGCTCGCAGCTTACACCAGGGTTTCAGCATCCTCAAATCATCTCTCACCTTACAGGGGCAATTAATTTTTTTTGTTGGTCATCTTGGGCGCATTACTTTTCAACACACTCTCACTGTACTTTGGACAACCCTCCTACCAGTCCTCAAGTGCTAAATGTAAATGAGTTGCCAGGGCAGACAGACACCTGCATTTCGGAAAGTTGTGCATCACACTCCTAAAAAGAACTGGAAACACACAGGCGAAACCACAGCTCAGAATAAGGTCCAAAATGCAGAAATCTTGCAAATATATGACAAGATGGCCGCCACTTCATGGTGTTTCTTCCTCTATCTAAACAAAGACAGTCCCTAAATTGTGTCAAATATTCTTATTATTGTTTGTTTTAAATGATAACTAACTTACTATAAGTTACACTAGAAAGCCTCCAACATTGCACTACGAAGACTGGCACTCCCTGTCAGCTACTGATCCCATACATGCCTTTATGAACGATACATAAAATGTAAGTTGCTAAAACAATTTTCAAGGCCATGGAAACTTCTATGAAGCTTCATATGATTGACTTACACCTTTACATTGTTATCTATATGTACTATAAATTACAATTTAAATGGCAACAACATTTAATCAAATGTGTGCTTAATACATAGTAATACGTCTATGTTGTTTTGTGAACTGATAGTTTAGCTTTCTCAGTGATTCATCTATTCAACCCGCACACAATGACTTAACTTACTTCTCCCACAATTTGGTTTATTTAACATTACTATTGTTCCTTGTTCTATTTTTTGTCACCCTGTAGTGCTGCATAAATGCTCTTCTTTCACTATTTTCATTAACATTACCATTTGTATTTACTTTGCAATATCATTTCTACTCCAGAGCAAACCCTATGCTGAATGTGGATCTGGGCTTTGATGAGATAAGTTCTAGCGGTGATTCTGCAAGGTAAGGCTAAAAATACACTGAATACCGGACATAGGGCCTAATTCAAGGTTGATTGCAAAACAAAATTTTCCTCTAATTGGCAAAACCATGTGCGCTGCAAGTGGTGCAGATATAACATGTGCAGAGAGAGTAAAGGTAACATATTGACTATGCCCGATTTTGACTATGCGATTTCCCTTGAACTCCTTCAGAGCCCAGAAGCACTGATATTGTCTATACACACATTGCGAATTTGGCTATGTTCGTTTTTGACTATGGCCATTTTTTACTATAAAAATGGCCATTTGAGGAAACCGCCGAGGTATTGAAGGCGGGGAAACGCGTCTATACGTCTCCCAAACAAACGGGATACAGCTTCAGATTATACATCCGCTAGCCAGCGTATTGCAGACCCCTAAGCCAAAGAGAGGGGATGGAGTGATATAAAGTGAGTGCATACTGACTCCAGATAAGGCTGCCGGGAGGTGCTCCAGCCGGGAGGGACACCATCAACTCCGTGAATATAACAGAGGACATTGCAAGGTCCATATTGACATCTATGGTAACTAATCTGTTATGAGTTATCTGGATGTTGTTTACTAATATTGCATGGATATGCATGGACATTCTTCACTAATTTAGTGAGAGTTACTGGCAGAACTGCTGATGCCATTGCAGAGCTAAGAGACGCTCAGTTTAATTACTAACTCAATTCTTAACAGCTTTCAAGTGCTAATCATTCCAGGCTTACAAAGTATCACTAAAGAGTACGCAAAGGAGACTTTGTTGCGTATTAGTCCCGCAGTGCAATTGATTTATGATTGCTATTTGTGATTTATATAGACATAGTTTTTAGAATATGTATTAGATGTACATTTTATATGTGTGAAAGGTGCTGGCCAGTACCTAATATTATATGTGATAAAAAATATATTTAAATAAAATCTACAACAGATTTATTAGCGCTCTCCCACTGTTTTTTTATTGTTTGCTTTCATTAAAGGGATTTATACCAATTACCCCAGGGAAAGCTGCTGTTCATCTGTAAATAGCGGCGCCAGGAGATTTTGTGTATACTTTGTACTAGATTGTAGTCATCAATATCGCAAGCTGTGTACACATGGTGTGATATGTGCTAACTTTTTTAGCGATTTTGACTATATAGTCAAAATCAAAAGAATACATTGCACCATGTGTATGTACCTTTAGACTTGGGTGGCTTATTTTGTTTGTTTTTGTGCAGGGTAAATACTGGCTGCTTTATTTTTACACTGCAGTTTAGATTTCCGTTTGAACACACCCCACCCAAATCTACAGTAAATCTCTCTGCACATTTTATATATATTTGTCACCCTACTTCAAGCAACTTTAACCTCTTCACTGTAGACAACGTGTGGGGATCATCATATGCACATGCATTGAGCAAAGACTCTATTGCGCATGCGCAAACCTCATGGAATACGGCGCAGTGGCCATTTTTTTCCGAAGATTTTCTTAATGCGCATGCGCAAAACTCTGTGCCATCTTTCCGGAGTTTTCAGCAGGTGCAATAAAGTTTGTTCCCTCTAGTGTTCAGACTCTATTGCGCTGCCGAGAAGGGATGGCTCAGGCGGGGGACTCCAGAGAGTGTGTGCCCCGCACACACTGCACACATTATAGATATGCCAATGGTATCTTATGAGCACAAACATGGAGACAAAAGGGCTCATCGCAGGTGAGAAAACACTCTGCAGTGTAAGAGTTAAAGAAGAACTATAGGGAAAATGGTGTTTTCCAGTTAAGGATTCTTTGAACTGTTTGGTTGGGGTCCCTTCTCTGTGTCTAACTTCATGGTCACTGCTGGGAATACTGCAAACTCCTCAAATAAAAATAAAGGAAAAGTCTTGCCATGTATGAAGGACCACCACGTATGATGCAAAATGTCGACATGGCATCTGCTCTGATGGGATAACCTTTGACCTGCTAAAATGATAGGTCATGCCTATCTTAGGAGCAGATTTATCAACAAGTGATATTCTTGTTATCACTTGTTAACAGAGGCAGAACTCTGGGAGGCAACGGAGTCATCTGCCGCCGGGCTCCTGCTCTGAAGGGGGGCACCTCTCCTCCCATTCTGTGACACCATTGAACTAAGTTAATTGATAGCTGTCTTTTCTGTGGCCGACTTCCTCACTGGTCCCTGCACCTTACAAATCACACCCTCTTTATTATACACATTTTACAAGTGTCACACCCAGGATTAGAAACCACAACCTATTACACTGGAAGCAGACACCTAATGCTGCTTTCAGATCGCAAATGCCGGATCCCACCCGGTAAGAGAAACGTGTCCTTACCGGGTGGGATCCGGCATTTGCGCTCCTTTGCTGGCTTTCCGACCCGGCAATATACCGGGTCGGTTGCCATAGCAGCGGGGGGCGCAGCAGCAGCTGGGGCGGAGGTGGAGGCGGCACTGGGAGATGAGCTCATCTCCTGCGCCGCCTCTCCCTATGCTGTGAATGGAAGCCGTGTCGCATCGGAACGGGTCCCATTCACACTGCACCTGACCCGGTATTCAACCCGGGTTATTTGTGCGATGTGAAAGGGGTTTTACCGATGAAGCTATTTACTCCTGTATAGAAAATATGAGAATTTTAACTATATGAAGATACTTCTCTGACAATTACACGTAACTTCATATAGTTAGAATTCTCATGCTTCCTCTACAGGAGCAAATAGCTCCATCAGTAAAGTGTCTGCTGTCAGTGTAACAGGTCATGGGCTCTAATCCTGGGTATGACTGCTAAGAAATGTGTGATTTAAAATAAAAGACAATTAAATGTATAAATACAGTATATACATTTTTTTTCAGAACACTCCACACACACACACACACACACACACACACACACACACACACACACACACACACACACACACACACACACACACACACACACACACACACACACACACACACACACACTATTTATCTTGATATAGGAAATAGGGGGCACCAATACTTATCTTGCCTCCAGGCACCTGGGACGAACTTACGCCACTGCTTGTTAAGAATGATAAATGGTGCTCCAGCTGATATCCGGATGACAGGTCGATAGTAATAAGGTCGACAGTCTATGGGTCAATACCGTATGGTTGACATGCATTAGGTCTATAGGTACAAAAGATCAACATTGTCAAAAGGTTGACAGGTAAAAGATCAACAGTGCTTAAGGTCGACAGGTACAAATGGTCAACAGGTGCAAATGATGGACATGGCAATGGTCAACACAAGTTCTTTATTTTGTTAACTTTTTTCAACTTTTTTATACTTTACCATCCACCTGGACTACGATTGGGAATAGTAACCTGTGCCGAGCGCAGTGGTAGTGGAGCGAGACACCGTGAGATGGGACACGGTACATTAATTGGGGTTACATGTGGTTAAACATACAAAATGACACCCAAACATGCAAAAAACCAGTGTCAACCATTTTTCGTATTGACTATTTCCATGTCGATCTTTTTACTGTGTTGACATGTTGTACCTATCAATCTTTTCAGGTATTTACCATGGTGTGACCCATGTCAATCATAAATGGGCCGACCTAGTGACTTCACTGTTGACCTAGTGTTGGTCAACCTAATTATCCACCCCCACGCTCCAGCCAATCAGCTCCTGCCATATTTTTAAACACATGAAGGTTAGGAGCTGATTAGCTGGAGCACCACTTATCATTTGTAAAGAGTGATAACAAGAATATCAGTCATTTGCCCTTTATTCATAATACCCCAGATCTGGAGATGGCTGCAACAGCTCCATTTGGAAAGTCCACTGATTTGTACAAAAAATTCCTCCAAAAACGTCAATGCAAGCAGCACTATATGGAGTAGCAGATACTGTAAGCCTCTTTTTTATTTTTATAATTTCTACTCTTTGGAAATACTGAGTTTGTAGCATATGAGTATTCCCTTACTATTTGTATCAGGTTGTTTTTTTTTTTATTATTGAGAATCATTTTTTTCACGGATTTGAAGTATGTGCAATTTCAATGGTGGATCTTGTACTCACCTGAATATACTTCCCTTATTTGTCTAATTCAGATTTGTTAGCAAAAGCAAAAAAGAACACTAATGGGCAAAACCATGTGCAGTGCAGGTGGGGCAGATGTAACATGTGCAGAGAGAGTTAGATTTGGGTGGGCTGTGTTCAAAGTGAAATATAAATTGCAGTGTAAAAATAGAGCAGCCAGTGTTTACCCTACACAGAAACAATATAACCCACCCAAATTGGTGTCAGCCTGCACAGTGTGACCTCTGACATCACGTCACACTGCACACAACCGGTGTCAGGGGGAGCCGTTAGCCATCTGCTAAAGGTGCTCAGCGCTGCCTGGCATTAAAAAAAAGAGCATGCATTAGCTACTCCTGAAATCCTGGGATTAGAAATTCTAATCTCTGGATTCAATCCTGACCAATTTTAGGCCAAACTCTTGGGATCCCGCCGATTCTGATCCCGAGATTGGTTACTCTAGTCATAGGCAAATGCAGGGGGGTTTCTGGTTGCCTGGAAATCCCCCTCCTGTTGGCAAGTGGCTCAAATTATGACAATAACAATGGTATATAATACAATTACTAGAACTGCCGCCACATTACACAGTTTAGTTTATTTATTATAGTATGTTTAACTTTTCCTGGCCACTAATCTTATTTATATTATTGAAATATTTGATACAGCCTATACTGTGTAGACCATCTATAGTATTAAATATTAATACTGTACTCAATACAGTATCCAATGTATAAATAGACCAATGTTTACATTAATGTCTAGGGTCATTACTAGGTTCTTCTGACGCACCAAAAAAAGAAAGTATTAGCGCTTGTAGGTCACAAATGAGAAGATAGGTCACAATGAATCACAATTTAATAAAACATGTTAAAAACTGCGTGCTAAGCACATATAAATGAAAAAACAATAATACATAAAGTGAGTAGTGCCCCTCCCGATTGTAAAGTTTTTATGGAAGAAAAGTTCAAAAAAACTGTTCCGATAATTAGTCCCCTTGGACTCTGAGAGCCCATGCAAATCACAACTGTGAATAATAGTTACCACCAGCGTCTCTCAAGGTTTTTAAGTGGAACTGCGTCCACATGTGGCTTTTCCTCGATTGGTGATGAAATGGAGCTTTCACGGTGTGAAAGAAACTCTCTTTGTAAAAAGTCCAAATGCTGTTACTTGGTGGGGACTTGGTCCAGGTGAAGGTCTTCCAGTAGACAGGGAGTGGGCACAAAGCGTCAGGACTCACCAACGCGTTTCTTTGCGTTTGAGCAACTTTTTCAAGGTGCTTACAGTCCTGCTGATGGTGGTTTATAAACCCTCTCAATATGGTTGCTCATTTGCATATGTGATTGACTGTGACCATCTATTATCATTATGTGACCAAATAATGACAGACACTAGGGGTTAAAATAATACTTATTAAAAAGTCAAAGCATATGTTTGTTAAATTAATTATTTTTCATAGTATATCTCAAAATATATAGTATAATCTGGTCACATGACCGCTGTTTGCACATATCTAGTTTGAGTAATTTCAAAAACATGGAATGGTACTCCTCATATAATGTTCTAACATAATAGGGAGAGGAACTGGCATGTGCTCCACAGGATGAAATATCCCTCCTAGTGGTGAACACTCTCTCTCCTCAATTACAAAACAGGGGTAGAAACCAGCTGGGTCAAATCAGGGACCAGGTTGTGTCTAGATTACCAGTTCATGTGTACAAAGGAAGTGACGTAGCTCTTGTTATACCGAGCTCACGTCACTGGAACATCAACCAAATGCTGCACTGCAGTAGGGTTGCCAGGGTGACGCGCTGACAACAACCAGCGCGCCCCGGCGTGATTGTCATGGCGACGCGCTGGCTACAGACAACGCGTCACTCTCCTGCATGCAAGTACAAGGGGGGAGTGGCACGGCATCAGCACGTCGATGTCGCGTCACTCCTCCATGTCAGTCCCCCAGTACGGTGCGTGAATAGGCACAATCAGTTGCTATAACGATACATATACTTATGTAACCCTTGGGCAGCTCACCCCCACAAGTGGTACTTTAGAATCACATACATTGTATCTATCTAAAGCGACCTGAAGTGTTACACTAGTAAGAATATAGTTCTAATAGAATAATTTGTATCAATTTCTCAAGACTTAGTACAAATCTGTGTACATAAAGGCAGCAGGAAAAAAATATATATAATATTTAAGAATAAATAAGCAAAAAAAAAAAATAAGCAAAAAAATCTATATTCCAATATACTCTATACTAGTACAACTGATTAGTAGTATATAGAAGAGAGCAGGAGATGGAATAATTTGTCACACCCATAAAAGAGGAGATCAGATTATCCAAGAAGACAGGATTCATAATACTGGATTGAGTTCAACTGCCTCATTCAATCCAGATGGATAAATAGTATTTAGCCTGAACATCCAGTATAATTCCTGTTTACAGAGAGTTTTGTAGCGGTCTCCACCCCTCTTGGTCACCCCTATAGACTCAATTGCCACCAAACCAAGAGAGCTGGGGTCACCACCATGATTATCTCTAAAGTGTCTTGAGACACTATGTGCAGGAAATTTATTAATGATGTTACGGCGGTGTTCCATAAAGCGAACTTTTATACTTCTGGTAGTTCGTCCCACATATCTGTGGTTACAACTACAAGAGAGAAGGTATACAACATAGTTGGTATCACAATTCATAAAGCTTGTTATTACATGTTCCTCTCCCTCCCCGACCTGAATATGGGTAGTTTTCCTAGGGATATGTTTACATGTGGTGCATCTAGTGGCTCCACAGCGGTAAAAGCCTGGTGGTCTTGATGGTAGCCAGGTGTCCTGTATATTTGTCTTCTCTATTATTGTAGATATATTTTTCATGAAACTAGGTGCGAGGATGTTTTTGAGTGAGCGTTTTTTTCTGAAAATAAATTTTGGTCTCATTGGTATATGGCCCCTAAGAACAGCATCCTGATTCAAAATCCCAAAGTTCTTACAAATAATTTTTTTAACGAGCATGCTGTCCGTATTGTATGTGGATAGAGAAGTATCCTTAGTGAGGTCTCGTAAGGCTTTACGCTCCCATTTGTTAAGATTCGTTTTGGTTTTCTTATTTTTTGACTTTCCTTGTTAGATGCAAGTCTGAGTTTTATCCCCTTACATATAAAAGCACCATGATAGAAAGTTTCTACAAAACTACACTAGGTGATCTGCGGAATATGTGTCAACAAGGAAAGTCAAAAAATAAGAAAACCAAAACGAATCTTAACAAATGGGAGCGTAAAGCCTTACGAGACCTCACTAAGGATACTTCTCTAGTTTTTAGGGAGGCTGATAAAGGGGGGGGGGGGCTGGTGGTGCAGGATAGGAGGGACTATATCATTGAGGCCAATAGAAAATTGAGTAATACTGAATTCTATAAACAATTAAAAAATGACCCGACGTCAATTTTTTTGAAAGAATTACAACATATACTAGACGACGCCATGGCGGATGGGGTTATCTCCAGGGAGGAATCTAATTTTTTGTTTAATAAGCACCCCACAGTTCCCATTTACTATCACCTCCCTAAAATACAAACGTCACTTAACTCACCTACTGGGCGTCCTATTATCTCCGGTATAGGTTCTTTATCCTCCAATCTATCTTTTTATGTTGATTCCTTTCTTCAACCCTGTGTCTCTACTTTGAGGTCGTATATTAAGGACACCACCCATTTCCTTCAATTGTTACAAGGATTTATTTGGAAGGAGACTTATGCATTTATGACCTTAGATGTACAAAGTTTATATACTAACATTCCTCATGATCTCGGCCGTGATGCGATAGCAACCAGATTACGAGCAGATGGTGACCTCTCAGAGAGACACGGGGAATTTTTGTTAGATGCAATTTCTTTCATTCTACAACACAATTAAACGTCCATGTGTGGGGCGGCGGATTTGGCGCGAGCCTGGTCCTCTATGGCCGCTATATAGATGATCTTTTATTATTTGGGATGGGGACTTGACATCAGCACAACACTTTGTCTCTAGTCTTAATGCTAATCACTTTAATCTTCAATTCACTCACTCCTATCACCCTTTCACTGTTAACTTCCTGGATATAACCCTAGAAGCCAGAGAAGGGAAAATCCTCACCTCCAATTATAATAAGGAGGTTGCTACCAACTCCTACCTGCACTACCAGAGTGCCCACTATTCCCCATGGAAGAGGAATATCCCCAGGGGGCAATTTTTGCGCTTAAGATGCAATTGTACTGATAGTACCAAATACATGGAACAAGCAGAATCCATGATGGAATCATTTGTTACTAGAGGGTATCCTCAGTCTCCCTTAAAAAGAGCTATGAGGGAAGTAGCTACCCTAGATAGAGATACTCTACTGGCCCCAAAGAACTCCAAAAAATCATTAAGGAAATCAGATAGGATTGAAGCCGATCATCCATATGCTCAAGACAGCGATTTAGCTTTTATATCCACATACAATAGGGACAGCATGCTCGTTAAAAAAATTATTTGTAAGAACTTTGGGATTTTGAATCAGGATGCTGTTCTTAGGGGCCATATACCAATGAGACCAAAATTTATTTTCAGAAAAAAACGCTCACTCAAAAACATCCTCACACCTAGTTTCATGAAAAATATATCTACAATAATAGAGAAGACAAATATACAGGACACCTGGCTACTATCAAGACCACCAGGCTTTTACCGCTGTGGAGCCACTAGATGCACCACATGTAAACATATCCCTAGGAAAACTACCCATATTCATGTCGGGGAGGGAGAGGAACATGTAATAACAAGCTTTATGAATTGTGATACCAACTATGTTGTATACCTTCTCTCTTGTAGTTGTAACCACAGATATGTGGGACGAACTACCAGAAGTATAAAAGTTAGCTTTATGGAACACCACCGTAACATCATTAATAAATTTCCTGCACATAGTGTCTCAAGACACTTTAGAGATAATCATGGTGGTGACACCAGCTCTCTTGGTTTGGTGGCAATTGAGTCTATAGGGGTGACCAAGAGGGGTGGGGACCGCTACAAAACTCTCTGTAAACAGAAATTATACTGGATGTTTAGGCTAAATACTATTTATCCATCTGGATTGAATGAGGCAGTTGAACTCAATCCAGTATTATGAATCCTGTCTTTTTGGATAATCTGATCTCCTCTTTTATGGGTGTGACAAATTATTCCATCTCCTGCTCTCTTCTATATACTACTAATCAGTTGTACTAGTATAGAGTATATTGGAATATAGATTTTTTTGCTTATTTTTTTTTTTTTTGCTTATTTATTCTTAAATATTATATATATTTTTTTCCTGCTGCCTTTATGTACACAGATTTGTACTAAGTCTTGAGAAATTGATACAAATTATTCTATTAGAACTATATTCTTACTAGTGTAACACTTCAGGTCGCTTTAGATAGATACAATGTATGTGATTCTAAAGTACCACTTGTGGGGGTGAGCTGCCCAAGGGTTACATAAGTATATGTATCGTTATAGCAACTGATTGTGCCTATTCACGCAACGTACTGGGGGACTGACATGGAGGAGTGACGCGACATCGACGTGCTGATGCCGCGCCACTCCCCCCTTGTACTTGCATGCAGGAGAGTGACGCGTTGTCTGTAGCCAGCGCGACGACATGACAATCACGCCGGGGCGCGCTGGTTGTTGTCAGCGCGTCACCCTGGCAACCCTACTGCAGTGCAGCATTTGGTTGATGTTCCAGTGACGTGAGCTCGGTATAACAAGAGCTACGTCACTTCCTTTGTACACATGAACTGGTAATCTAGACACAACCTGGTCCCTGATTTGACCCAGCTGGTTTCTACCCCTGTTTTGTAATTGAGGAGAGAGAGTGTTCACCACTAGGAGGGATATTTCATCCTGTGGAGCACATGCCAGTTCCTCTCCCTATTATGTTAGAACATTATATGAGGAGTACCATTCCATGTTTTTGAAATTACTCAAACTAGATATGTGCAAACAGCGGTCATGTGACCAGATTATACTATATATATTTTGAGATATACTATGAAAAATAATTCATTTAACAAACATATGCTTTGACTTTTTAATAAGTATTATTTTAACCCCTAGTGTCTGTCATTATTTGGTCACATAATGATAATAGATGGTCACAGTCAATCACATATGCAAATGAGCAACCATATTGAGAGGGTTTATAAACCACCATCGGCAGGACTGTAAGCACCTTGAAAAAGTTGCTCAAACGCAACGAAACGCGTTGGTGAGTCCTGCCGCTTTGTGCCCACTCCCTGTCTACTGGAAGACCTTCACCTGGACCAAGTCCCCACCAAGTAACAGCATTTGGACTTTTTACAAAGAGAGTTTCTTTCACACCGTGAAAGCTCCATTTCATCACCAATCGAGGAAAAGCCACATGTGGACGCAGTTCCACTTAAAAACCTTGAGAGACGCTGGTGGTAACCATTATTCACAGTTGTGATTTGCATGGGCTCTCAGAGTCCAAGGGGACTAATTATCGGAACAGGTTTTTTGAACTTTTCTTCCATAAAAACTTTACAATCGGGAGGAGCACTACTCACTTTATGTATTATTGTTTTTTCATTTATATGTGCTTAGCACGCAGTTTTTAACTTGTTTTATTAAATTGTGATTCATTGTGACCTATCTTCTCATTTGTGACCTACAAGCGCTAATACTTTCTTTTTTTGTTGTTTTAATTACTGTTCGGGGTCTGACCAACCCCTTTGTGTATATAGCAGCTGTGGTGAACCCCCTCATCTAGCGCCAGGAGTGAAATTACCTTTGGGTAAATTTCTTCTTACAATTATCTTCTGGCGCACCCCCAGACTCCCGTACTTGCTCCAATGTTCCAAAGAGTGGGAGACTGTGGACTGCATTTGGAAACCCCTACTCTAGAAATCCTGCGTTTGCCACTGCTAGTGTGGATGCCAAAGCAAATAAATACTGGTATTCCTGTTGGAACGTGGCCAACCTAAAAAGGGTCAAAACAGTCTCAGCATGGGGGTGAGAAAAGCCTCAGTGATAAAGGAGTTAAGGGGAGGACTTAATTTTGGGAGACTTTGTTTCTTCATCATATCCTGTGGATAAGGAAGCTAAATAATTCTAGTGTTAGTCTGAGCCCTTAGGCGGGTCTATGTATTTAGCCTTGGATGGAGATAATGTACCAGCCAATCAGCTCCTAACTAGCATGTTACAGGCTGTTAGGAGCTAGTTGGCTGGTACCATATTTCCGTCCACTTTATCTCTCTCCAAGACTTAGTAAATAGACCCCTTAATCTACAACTACAGTAGTTTGCTTCACATTGGTCAGCAGTTACAAATTCTAAGTTGGTATTCGTACAGCAGTGGGGACAACATGCTACATTGAGATCCTTGACAAATGCTAACCTTTTAAAACTTTTGAACTTGTTTTGCAGCTTAAACTATTATGAAAATATACTTGTCAGGACGGATCCTGACACTTCCATTGACCAGGTGATTTAATGATTGGTAGCTGATTTTCATCCATGTACTCATTTTTAATAACTCTGCTTTTGTTTCCGTCTTGCCACTGAGGAAAAGGACCACTAATTTTAATAAATATTGCTAATAGCATCCACAAATATAGACGTAAAAGTACCTTGACAGAGAAGCATGAGATGGAATGGAGAGATGAGTGTACAAGTATGACATGGTCACACAGGGTGATAGTAAGGGGATGCGGTCAACATCCCGCTGGACGGGATCCCGGCGGTCGAAATACCGACGCCGGAATCCCGGCCGCCACAATCCCGACATATTCTCCCTCCGTGGGTGTCCACGACACCCATAGAGGGAGAATATAATAGTGTGCCGAGCGTAGCGAGGTACCGTGCCCGCAGCGTGGCGAGCGAAGCGAGCCCGCAAGGGGCTGCGTTCCGCTCGCCACCCCTGTCGGGATTGTGTGGTCGGGATTCCGGCGTCTGTATTTCGACCGCCGGGATCCCGTCCAGCGGGATTACGTACTGATCCCATAGTAAGATATCACCATCCACTCATGGGCCAACCTGCTGTATACTGTATATTGTCGTAGTGCACTGTGTATACTTTGTCACATCAGAATCACAAGGACTAGAACATGGAGTGATGGGTGATTACTCTTGTCCTATGTCACCTTTCTGAGGATTATAAGAAGCATGTTGGCAACTCATCTCACTCCCCCCCAACCCCCCCCCCCTCCCCGGATGGATTTAGCTAAGTTATTAGCAGTACCTGTTCCACCTAAATGAAAGCATAAATGGGCTGATACATAGTTGAACACATCGCCTGTAATTGCTCTTTACTTTGTGCACAGAATTAAATGCATATATATGACATATGCAGAGTTGTACACATCTCTCTAGCACTGTCAGTCCACTTGGCTTCAAAGCCGTTCAGGGCCTCCAAGACAAATTGCAGGCCTGGGAGGCTAGGTGTGTGGCATGGTCATGCCTCTTAAAACACAATTGTTGAAAGATACTGTGCTATGCACTGGCAAACGCTGTGGAGGAGGACTTTTATCTTCCTTCACAGCTCGAGAATCCTCTCAGACAATGGCAGGCCTGAGCAATTACTACCCCCCCCCCCCCCCCTGGTGTCCCTGTATCCGTCATAATCATCAGGGCACACTTACTCCTGTCCTGTTTTATGTATACAAGTTCAGTTGGGAAGTGAGTGTATGCATTATCTACACATGGCCTGATTCGCTGCTGCATCTTCAGTCACAGCAGGACTGAGAATTTATTCTAATGCCCAAAGATGACCAGAGCCTGCTTCTCAGATCTGCTGCTTGCATCCACAGATGCAACATTGGATCAACATAACGTCCACCGCGTGGACCATCAGACATCTGCGCAGTTTTAAGATTGCTCAGAATGTCCAGCTATGAGGCCACTTACCACACAATCCCCTTGGTTCTGTCCCTGGCAGAAACATAGTGCACCCCTATGCTGGTCGGTGCCGCTCCATGGTGCATAAACAGTGTTTTTTAATTTTTTTATGTTGTAGAAAAGAGAACCTTATTGTTGTCTCGCTCAGATGTTTGTAATTTTCTAGTGCAATTAAGAAACAAAAGAGAAGCTACTAGAACCTGTAACTGCTTATAAAGGCCAGTTCCACATCATGCTTTATTTTAGTTTTAATCAGTTTTCATAAATGTCCTTCAATATATTCTGTATGTAGGAGGTCATATTACACTCTTGTTTCTTATGCAGAAAACCGCAACATCACCTTC